>NC_090839.1:66759123-67078498 GCF_028021215.1 Eschrichtius robustus | reverse complement strand
CTGCCCCATAAACCAGCAGTCAGCAAGGTCTCCATCACTGCTTTGCTTGACCTCACGCCCTCCTGCATGGCTATACTTCAGGCACATACAGTTGCTGGCCAATCTCCCAGCTGCTAATGTGATTACAGCATCAGCCTGGTCTAACTAACGCCACTCTTGGGGGAGACATGCAGTGGAGACTGATCTAATTTGCTTGTATGGATTAATACTTCAAGGCTGAGTGTGGAGTCTCTTTCCCAGGAGAGATCTAGTCTCTCCCTGGGAGGTAGGCAGCCCTGGGGCACAGCTTAGGTTGGAATATGAGGAAACCTGGTCGCCTTTGGGATGCAGTCGGCAAATTATAGAACTGGTGGGAAAGCGAGCCCCTCAATTTTCAGGTGTGTGGGACAAGATCAGAGATTGAGGGCCAGAACTTTCCTCAGCAAGATGAAGAGAAGGATTCACATGTCCTGGGAAGGAAGGATTTGGAAACGGGGAGAATTCAGGGTTCAGAGGAGGAAAGGAGAAGAAGCATCTGTAGTTGAAGCTAAGGACCTGGCCACTGGGCCCCTCATCCCACATTGGTGAACCAGCTAGGGGCGCTGCAGTGGTCAGGGTGGCCCTTCCACCTCTGCCCGAAAGCCTTCCCGATGCGGGGCCTGGTGTGAGAGAACCCCGACCCTGCCCCCACCCCTTCTCCCTCGCAGACCTGAGTCACAGTGAGTGCAGACAGACCCACCCACAGGCTGTAGGGGCCCAGCCCTCGGTGTTAGCTGAGCCTAGTGTGTCTGGGCCAGACGTGGAATCAGGAAAGAAGTTTCGGAAAAGAAAGCTCTGTTCTGAAGTGGAATCCCTGTTTCGTTTCTGTACGTGGGGAGACCAGTGATGCTTTGCACATGGTCTCTGAGGCTTGGCCTCTGCTGACCTCCCGCATCTCCCGCCCCGCCACCGCCCCCCGAGGGCCCTGGGTTCTGCTGGCTGTCAGCTGGAAGCCACCTGCAGACCCTGGAGGCTGCCCACAGTTCCCGGCCACTTGGGCTTCCTCAGAATGGCAGCTCAGTTCACCAAGCCAGCAAGGAGAATTTCCAGTCCTCTAAGAGGGAGGCTTGTATAATGTAACCTGATCAAGGAAATGACTTCCCATCACCTTTGCCAACTTCCATTAGTTAGAAGCAACTCATAGTTTCAGTAGATGAATTTACATGGATGATACGCAAATTTACCCGTAGTTGATGAATTTGAGTGAGTGACTGACTGACATCAGAGGCCTAAGACATCCAGTTTCCAGCTCCTGGTGCGGGAGCAAAGGGATCCCTGGGCTGGGCTCAACCTTCTGAGGGTCAACAACCAAGCTTCAAAGCTGCAAGGCCTTAAGACTGACCAACCCAACCACTCTCCACCCCCATGGTGAGGTTACAGATGGGGACAGTGAGGCTGGAGAGGGTGAGCCATTGCCCAAGCCACTCTGTGGGCACAGCTGCGCCGGAGTCCCTGTCTACACAGCTCCGAAGTCTAGTCTTTCTTGAGCCCCAGTGGGTGCCAGGCCCTGAGCCAGTTGTGAGTAAGACACAGGTGAGTAAGACACAGGCCTCCCCCATGGCAGCAGGACCCTGGGCTCAGACAGGGAGACCAGAGAGGGCAACAGGATCACCAGGAAAACATGTTTAAGATGCAGATTGTCAGCTAAAACTGAGATAGGCTGGGACCTGGGACCCTCCACAGGAGTGCTTGTTCCTGCCCGTGGACAAACGTCTCCTTGAGCAACAGATACCAAGAAACTATATAAGGGACTAAAAATAACTGCATGCATACGCAGTCGGGGCAATGATGAACAATAAGATACAAAAAGGCCACAAGCCAGCTGCCACTTCTGATGTGCCAGGAGCAAAAGCAGGATACTGTACGTGATTCCTGTACACAGCACCACCAAGGGGGTGGGCACGCCACCTAAGCCACCCTTCCAGTGGACCCACCGATCTGCCCCCAACCTCACCCTATTTAAGGAACCAGCTCGCCAGCCCTTGGAAAGCGAGCAAGGGCACCTGTTTCTTGTTTTCATTCCCTTGTGCTTGCAGCATGAGTCCCAGTAAAGCCTTGCCTGAATTTCTCGTCTGGCCTCTTATCAATTTCTATTGATTAAAGGGTTCAAGGGCCCAGGTCAGCAAAAAAAAAACCACCGGCCTAGGCTCTTCAAAGCTGTCAGGGTCATGAAAGACAAAACGATTGCAGGAGGTTAAAGAGACGGGGCAACACACAGCACACTTGTTCCTGGACCAGATTCTGTATAGCAGAGGAGGAGAATAATGGAAAATATTGGGACAATCAATAAAATGTAAATGCTAGATAATAGTGTCGTGTCACTGGACTTTGCAAATTGTTCTGTAATAAGAAAGAGAGCCCTTGTTCTTTAATACGCGCTGAAGGATTTAAGGGAGAAGCAACATCACGTCTGCAGCTAAAGTCATTCTTGGAAAAAAGCACGTAGAGAAAGGGAGTGATCAAGCAGACGTAGCAAAACACTAGCAATCACTGAATCTGAGTCAAAGGGTGTACAGAGATTCTTTGTACTGTTTTAAAGACAACTTCTATAAATTCAAAATTATTTCAAGGGACTTCCCTGGTGGTGCAGTGGATAAGACTCCATGCTCCCAATGCAGGGGGCCCGGGTTCAATCCCTGGTCAGGGAACTAGATCCCACATGCATGCCACAACTAAGAGTTTGCATGCCACAACTAAGGAGGCTGAGTGCTGCAACTAAGGAGCCCACCTGCTGCAACTAAGACCTGGCACAAATAAATAAATATTAAAAAAAAAAATTATTTCAAAATATGGGAGTTCCCTGGTGGTCTAGTGATTAGGATTCTGGGCTTTCACTGCCGTAGCCCAGGTTCAATCCCTGGTCAGGGAACTGAGATCCCGCAAGCCGTACGGCATGGCCAAAAAAAAAAAAAAATTTCAAAATAAAAAATTATCTTAATATTGTCGAACAGGCTCCCAGGCCTCTCTGGGGGTTGAGGACTGAAAGTGGGGCCCATAGGCTCGGAGCTGGTTGGCCCAGGGCCACGCTTTGTTCAAAGACTAAAGCCACAGAAATGCTTCCTCTGGGGTTTCTTCTCTCCAAATGCATAGATTGTGGTTCACATGGGTAAACAGTTGCTGTTCGAACCTGAACAAACAGCTCTTTGGTAAAGCAAGTCAAGAGCATGCTAGAGGCCCATGGGGGACTGACAGTCCTAGAACCACTGCATTCCTTTCAGGCCTGAGCTGCCCACGGGGCTGGGCCAGATGTCCAAGAGAGAAGGGGACACAGAGAACTGAGTCAGCCCAAGGGCTCTGAGTTCTGTCCTGGCTTCAGCAAGCTCGCTGGTGACCTTAACAAACCCCTTCCCTGCTCTGAAAGCCTGTTTGTTATTCTCCATTTTTTTTGTTTTGGCTGCGTTGCGCGGCATGTGGCACGTGGGATCTTATTTCCCCCACTAGGGATCGAACCCGCACCCCCTGCAGTGGAAGCGCAGAGTCTTAACCACTGGACGGCCAGGGAAGTCCTGTTTCTTAGTAAAAGACAGCAGACACTTGTTTTTAACTTCCCAGCATCTCTTCTCTCCTCTTCTGGCACAACTGGGCTGACATCACACTCTGTCCCCAGAGTCAGTCTTTGGACCCCAGCTTGGCTGAGAGAGATCTGCACCCCCTGGTCCAGCAAGTGATTTGGGGCTGCGCGTGTGACCCTAGCCAGGCCTGGGAGACTCCAGGCTAGCATTCTTGTTGAAATCGCTGGATTGTTCCTCCAGAAGGCCCAGGGAATGGAAGCCGGGAGCTACAGCTGGGGCCACACAAGGACAAAGCCAGCACGAGGGAGGTGGGATGGAGAGGTAGCAAAACATGGAAAACAGGCCCAGGTGACATCGTTTGAATCCCTGGACCTGCTGGTACCCTAGACCTCGGGACATCCCAGCCCAGGAGCCAGGAAGTGCCCTTGTGTTTTGCCTGTTTGGCTTCAGTTTGGGTCTTTTACAACCAGAAAGATCTGTTAAAAACAAGACAACAGGCCCTAAATGGAGTCACTTACGCTAAGCCCCATGTCACCAAAACAAGACATCACTACAGTTTCAGCCCTAACCAGTTGATTAGGAATCGTCATCTGCCTGATGGCCCCCTGTCATCCCCTAAAGGAAAGCGACCTTGCCATAATCTCCCTGCTGTTTGGTCTGGGGTAACTTCCTTGTCCCGTTCCCTTCTGCCTATAGAAGTCTCATTTTGTACAGTCCCTCAGAGTGCCTTTCTATCTGCTAGTTTAGATGCCGCCTGATTCATGAATCGTTGAATAAAGCCAATAAGATCTTTAAAATTTATTTAATTGAATTTTTTTTCTTAAACAAATCCCAATGCAGAGAGTTCTAGTTCCACACGGGGGATGGAGGGGGGCACTGAGAGGTTCCTGCAGCCCAGGAGAGCCCTCTGGGTGGGTGGCCCCCCGCCCGCACGCTACCCCCCACTCCTCCTCCAGCTCCCCTCCCTGCCACGTCTTGTTGCTGAGATGTGTCCTCCCTCAGGACAAGTTCCTGTGAAACAGGAGGGAAGGGGGCAGGGCACAACCTTTAAAAGAGTGACATAGCCCGAGGACACGACATAAACTGATTAGAGCCAAATAGGTCCAAGATGGAGGATGAGTCGACTTCCACTAGACTTTAAGTCTCCTCGTAACACACCAGCAAGCTAAATGACACACCCACAGGTGCCACAACAGTTCCAAGGCCAGACCATAAAGGTCAAAACGTGGGCGGTGGCCCAATTTCGGGAAATCCCTGCCCCTTCCCCAAAATAGCTGGAATACTCCCACTCATTAGCCTATGAAATTACCCACTGCTATAAAAACTGACAACCGGGCTTCCCTGGTGGCGCAGTGGTTGAGAATCTGCCTGCCAATGCAGGGGACATGGGTTCGAGCCCTGGTCTGGGAAGATCCCACATGCCGCGGAGCAACTAGGCCCGTGAGCCACAATTGCTGAGCCTGCGCGTCTGGAGCCTGTGCTCCGCAACAAGAGAGGCCGCGATAGTGAGAGGCCCGCGCACCGCGATGAAGAGTGGCCCCCGCTTGCCGCAACTAGAGGAAGCCCTCGCACAGAAACGAAGATCCAACACAGCCATAAATAAATAAATTAATTAAAAAAAAAAAAGAGAGAGAAAGACATTTCCAGAGAGGAAATGTTTTTTAAAAAAAACAAAAAACTGACAACCCCATACCCTGGTGCCTTTCTCGCCTTCTGAGATGGCCCATGCTCTTGTCTGTGGAGTGTGTATCTCTCTAAACAAATCCACTGCTTACCTATCTGTCTCTCACTGACTTCTTTCTGCCACAAGACATCAAGAACCTGAGCTTCATTAAGTCCTGAGACCGGGTGTGTGACCTCAGTTAAAAGATTGTGGGTTCAAGTCCCAATCTGGGTTTTGGCTGGGTTCGAGCCCCAGCCCGTGGGCCCAGGTCCCGATCTGAGTTGCACAGTTTCACCTGCACCCCAGACTCCATTAGCCGCCCCCTCCCATGTTCCCACAGCCTCTGTGCTCACCCCATCTTAGTACGACAGAGGAAGCCCACAATTCTTCATGACCACCCAAACGTGATGCTGGGGCTTTTCCTGAGAGAGGAACCATGAGGCACGTGTATCTTATCAGGAGAGAAATGAATCATCTTTGTGGGTGGCAGGTGAGCCTGGAGCTGGCTGGCAGCACAGCTGAGGCTTCTCTGGAAATGCAAAGGGGATGCAAGTTGAGGTCAGTGGCGAAGGCTGGAGGGAGCTGAACTGTTCCAAGAAAGTGAAAGGGAAATTGCTGGTGGAGAGGCCTGGGGATGGGGTGAGCAAGAGGGTGGCCGGTGGCAGAGCTGATGGAAATGGGAATCAAAAGAGTCCAGCATCACTGGTTTGTGGGGCTGTGATGCAAACCCCCTCCCACTTGCATAATCCTCCTGGAAGCTCGGGAGACCTTGAGCAGCATGGTTTTGAAACCGAGAAGGACCCTGTGGGGCTTCTGGGCATGGAAGTCTTTCTGTCTCCCGTTTCTTGTTTGTAGGGAATAGACCCCAGCCTTCATGACCTTCCCTGAGTTCCAAAGGGCAGATTCGAACAGTTGCTAATCAAGGGAGGAACAGCCAAGAAACCACCTGAGGCAAGATTAAAGGGACCAGAGAAGCTCATCAAGATTAGGAGACGCACTACCTGAGACAAGATTAAGGGAGTGCAAGCCCTGCACACACCCTAATGTTGTCAGCAGCCCCACCCTGGAACTATTGCTATAAAACTCATCAAATCCTCCTGGGTTGAGACACACAATTTTGAGAGGCACGAGCCTGCTGTGTCCCCCTTTTCCTGGCAAAGCAATAAAGCTATTTTTTTCTACTTCACCCAAAACTCTGTCTCCAAGATTCGATTTGGCACCAGTGCACAGAGGCTGAGATTTCAGCATCAGTTTCTGGGGCTGAGTTCCACGTGGACTTGGCAGAAGTAGAGGGAGGGGAAGCGTGTGGGGAGGACATGAGGGGTGTAGAGAGTGGATGGGGGTGCAGTCAGGGTCAGGTGTGACTGTGGAACTATATGCCCAGGATGGTGCAGACATTGGGGAAGCACGTGGAACGGGCCTTGACCAACATTTAGGTTATAGCAACTTTTGTCATATGGCAGCGTGTCCACAGCTCTGCTCACTATCAGCTTCACGAGGGCAGGACCCGGGTTGGGCTCACTCACCCTGCATCCCCAGCCTCCAGCCCTCCAGGAACCGCAGGCAGGTTTGGGCAGCCTTTCTGGTTTTCCAGCTTCCTACATGCAGATGTAGGCAATAATAATCCACTTCGCCCCGTGCCTTGCTCTAACCCCTTCCCATGCACCATCTCGTTTACCCCCACCCACCCCCGTGGTTCTCTCCATTTCACAGATCTGGACACTGAGGCCCAGAGAGGTGAAGGAACGCCCCCAGGCTTACACAGGGAGTGGTCAATCTTAACCCCGGCAGGCTGACACCAAGCCGGAGCCCTTCCTCACTTTCTAGCTTCCCTTCCCTGCGGCTAATCCTGCTGGGCAGTGGGTTTTGTTCTTAAAACCGGTGAAGAGTCCTCCCCTGCCCTCCTGTTTGATGCCGGTCTCCCTCCCTAGAACGTAAGGTACGCGAAGGCAGGACTGTCCTGCTCTGATTCATCGCTGTGTTCCCTGGTACCTGCCAAGGGAGGCATTCACGAGCAGAATTCACGAACACATGAAGGGAAAAGTGACTAGACATTTGCTCCTCAAACCAGCTTTCCTGAGAGTCTCGCCCCAGCCCCTGATGGCCATCCAGCTGTCCTGAGTCTTGGCTGGTGGCCTTGCGCACGTTGTAACTGCTTCTTCTCAAGCTGCAGATGAGCTGAGTTGTTGAGCCCCTGCAGCCCAGGGCTGTCCAGCCAGCACGGAATAGAAAGGTTCATAAGAGCCTCTGCGGCTGCTGGCATGGTCATGAGTCACCTCTAATTGAGCACAGCTCAACAGGGAGTGGGGTGGTGATGCTGCTGGGATTAGAAATGAGAAATAAACACCTGGGCCTGGCTCTCACCCCAGCTCTCAGACTCGAGTCCTGGCGCTCTACCACTTACACGCTGTGTGATCTTGGGCTAGTCTCTTCCCCTCTCTGAGCCTCAGTTCCCCATCTGCCACATAGGAGTGATGAGCCCTCCCTCCAGCGGGATAGAGTGTGAGGGAGCACTCCCTGCCTGATGCATCTGGCTCCCACCCCAGCACCTTGCTAAAGTTCTCGCAGCAAGCCAATCCTGTTGCAAAGTCCTGTAGGCCCTTTTCATAAAATTCTTACGGGTGCGTGACCTCTGGGTCAAGTTGAATGCTGCGGCACACACCCTCCTTGACATCGCCTGGTGTTCCTTCTTCCTTCCCAGCTGCTCCTACTCAGTCTGTTCCCTTAAACGTTGGTGTGATCAGGGGTCTGAAGCTGGAGGAGCAGTGAGGAGGGAGGTGGGAGAGACACGCAGGGGCTAGATTGAGTAAGGCTTTGAAAACCAGGTCCAAGCCCCAAGACTATGAGGATGGAGGGGGAGGTGCAGGAGAGTTTTAAACTGGGAAGCAACACACCCGGATAGATTTGCACTTTAAGGAGGCCATTTGGGCTTCAAAGTGGTGCACAGGTAGATCAGAGAAAGGCTGGCAGGGAATCTGAGACGTTCTTGGCACGAGAATAACGTGTGAAGGTCCAGGAGAGGTGCCAACAGAGAGCATGGCCAGAAGAACCAAAAACCCAAAGAAGCTTTCTGCGGCCCCAGTTCAAAGAGGGATCCAAGCAAGCAGGGGGGATGAGGCTGAGACAGAGGGAAGCGGGCAGGGCACAACCTTTAAAAGAATGACGGAGCCACTGAGGCTACAACATAAACTGGTTAGAACCAATTAGGCCCACGATGGCAGAAGATTTGACTTCCAGTGGACCTTGAGCCTCATTGTACGCTGATTACATTAGCGTATGATAAATGACACACCCACAGGCACCATGACAGCTCCAAGGCCAACCATAAAAGGCCAAAAAGTGGGTGGTGGCCCAATTCCTGGAAAACCCTGTCCCCTTCCCCCGAAATTGTTAGAATAATCCTCTCACTTATTAGCCTATGAAATTACCCAGCCCATAAAAACTAACCACCCCATATTTGGGGGCCTGCGCCTTCTGAGGTGGCCCACACTCTGTCTATGGAGTGTGTATCTCCCCAAATAAACCAGCTTTCCCACTTAGTTCTCAGGGCAGAACTACCTGCTTGTATCCCTCACAGCCATCCTATGTGAATAAATCTACTTCTTGCCTATCACTTTGCCTCTTGCTGAACTCCTTCCGCGCTGAGACATAAAGAACCTGAGCTTCAGTAAGTCCTGACACCAGGTGAGTGATTCTACCTAAAAGACCGTGGGTTTGAGTCCCAGCCCATGGATTCAAGTCCCAATCTGAGTTTTGGCTGGATTCGAATCCCATCTAAGGTGCGATTGGGTTCGTGTCCCAATCTGAGACCAGGTGTGTAGTTTCAGGAGCTTCAAGGGAAGAAGGAATAGAGGGTTGTTTGTCAGTGGGAGGGATTTGCTTAAACCCTGATGGGGAGAGGAAGGACAATTGAGGCTACAGGAGGGGGCCGGGGGTGGGGGAGAATGAATGGCCATCCCACCACTAACTGCCCATGGCACCTTGGACCACTTCCTCATCTACAGAGTGGAAGTAATAAAGTAAGAAGATAGGGCTAGGGGGTCCCCGGAGGAAGAGAACCAGGCATGGCTTTCTTGACATAAGAGAACCCATTCTGGCCTTAGCCATTTTGTGATCTACGCCTGGCCACGATTCTTGCTCTTGAACAGGTCCCAGTCATCAATGATCTTAAGGGGACAAAAGAAGACAGGAACAAAGAAAAGGCAGTCAAACAATAGTGCAGTCATAAAGCGGAGTCCTAGTGCCTCCTCAAGGGCTATACATCACAATCTGATACAGTCCTTGAGTTCTGCAGGAACTAAGGCCCCCACCCAGGTGGAGGATGGAATGATGAGGTTGACCCTCCTGACTTCAGTCAACTAAGGCTTGGACTCTGTCGACCTTGGGCCCAATTCTATGCTGAATTCTCCTCTGCTCAAGCCCCTTCATGAATATGCATGTACCTTTAGCTTAAAACCTCCCCAATTTTGCTGTTGGGGAGGCACTGCTTCGGGAAAGATCCCTGATGTTCTCCTTACTTGCTGCAAGTAGTAATAAATCCTTCCTTCTCCTGATCTTTGACTTGGTTGTGTCTGTTGGCTCAACACCCACCAAGAGGCAAACCCAGTTTTCGGGTACCAGTAATAGGATCTGCCTTGTGGGGTTGATGTGAAGAACAGAAAAGAAAATGTGCGTTCATGTTCAGTGGACAGCGATAGGCTTTCGATAAATGTTTCTCCACTTATCATGGTGTCCCCTCCTAACCAACTTCCAAAAGGAGTAAGTCTGGGGGTGTGGGACCCCGAGGCCTGCAAGGTTTCCCAGCTTTGCAGGCAGCCCTGGTGATCTGGGAGCATCTTGAATAATTACTTTCTTCTGCTCTTCTGTGAAAACCTCAATAAATGGTGTGGTTTTTGGCTTTAAAAAATCAATAGGAATGGTAGGACCATAAGTTAGATGTTCCCCAGAGCTCAGTGGGTGTACTAGAGGCAGGATTTTTATAAGGGTTTTGATTTTTTTTGGCTTGTTGGAGCAGTGAGTGACTGCTGTCTAATTGGTCTGAGGTCAGGCCTTCCAGACACACGTTTTCCACCAGGAAGGGAGTGTGGCGGGTCCTTTGCAGCCTGAGTTTTTATTGCAAGAGTGGGAAGAATCTGCATAGCCGGGTTAAATAGTGTCACCCTCAAACCGAGCAGGACCCCATGGGGCTCCTGGGCATGGAAGCCTTTCTGTCTCCTGTTTCTTGTTTGTTGGGAATAGACCCCAGCCTCCATGACCTTCCCTGAGTTCCAAAGGGCAGATTTGAACAGCTGCTAATCAGGGAAGGGAGGGGACGCAGAGACAGGGAAGGAGCAGTGAAGAAACAATAGTGCAGCCTTGGAGAAGGGTCCTGGTTCTGCCTCAAGGGATACACATAAAAATATCTTTGAGCTCTTTACAGAACTAAAACCCCCAATAAATGGAAGATGTTGTCATTCTTTATTCCAGAGAAGACCACCTGAGGCCAGATTAAAGGAACCAGAGAAGCTTATCAAGAGATTACCTGAGACCAGATTAAAGGAGTGCAGGCCCTGCACACACCCTAATTTTATCAGCAACCCTACCCTAAACCATTGCTCTAAAACTCCTTACCAAATTCTCCTGGGTTGGGACACACAGTTTTTGAGGGCAGGAGCCCACTGCATCCCCCTTTGCCTGGCAAAGCAATAAAACTATTCTTTTCTACTTTACCTAAAACTCTCTCTCCAAGATCTGATTCAGCACCAGTGCCTAGAGGCCGAGTTTTCGGCACCACTCCTGCCCCCAAATTCATGTCTACTTGCCATCTCAGAATGTGACCTTATTTGCAAATAGGATCTTTGCAGAAGTTGTTACATAAGAATCAAGATCTGTCATCCCAGATTTAGGGTGGGCCCTAAATCCAATGACTGGTGTCCTTATAAAAAGAGAGGACCAGAGACACAGACAGAGGAGACCACGTGAAGATGGAGGTAGAGATTAGAGCAATAAAGGATTGCCAGGGGCCGCCAGGAGCTGGAAGAGGCAAGGAAGTATTCTTCCCTAGAGCCTTCAGAGGGAGCACCGCCCTGAGGACACTGACTTCTAGCCTCCAGAACTGTGAGAGGATCAATTTCTGTTGTTTAAAGTATATGCTGGTTGAGGGAATATGTTATGGAAGCCCTAGGAAGCTCATGCAGCCTGGCTTCATGCTTGGTCTAGGGCGGTGCCCTCTGAGGCCAGATGGTGGCACTGGCAGTGGCCTGAGGGAGCCTCTTCAGCTTCATAAGGGCAGGAAGTGTTGTGTGGGCCGAAGCTTGGACTGAAGCAGAAGCACATCAGTGACAGAGCGGGAGGGGCTGATGGTGCACTGCCCACCAGGAGGGGCCATCAAACTCAGAGGTATTTTGTGTCAACTCCAAAGCTGCTGTGACTAGAGAGACCTTCAGGTTAACTTTTGATTCACAAATATTTTTTTAAAATGTGACCCATTTAAATTAGAACCTTACTTCTAAGAGTTTGTCTTAAGGAAAAATCAGAAATTCAGATGAAGCTTTATCCCCCCGGATGTTTATCCTGACATTACTTATAATACTGAAAAACCAGAAACTGAAAAGCTAGAAACAGCTTAATTTTCCAACACTGAAGGACTGGTTAGATAAATTATGGTATATCCACAAGATGGATTACTAGGCAGCCATTGTAAATATTAATGAAGAGTGTTTAATGTTTACAAAGAGCTTTTAATGATGTGGCAGAACGATAGTGATATTATGATAAGTGGAAAAAGGAAACTGTTATAGAATGGTACAATAGGATGCCAATCATGAAAAAAAATTCATAAAAAAAGACAGAGAGGAAATATGCCAAAATGTCAGAGTGGCTGGAGGAATGATGGGAGTTAAAAAAACAAAAACACTTCTTTATACGTTCTGTACTTTTTAAATGATTAACTATGTACACGGGTTACTTCTATAGTCAAGAAAAAAGTAAAAACTTTAAAAATGCTGTGTACGTGGTTTCCATTTTTATTTTCTCTGATGGATGATTGCACATCAGCAAATCTTGAGTTATGCTAACTACTTAGGCCGGTCACGACACACACACACATACAGAGAGGTCACATGGGCTGTGCCGGGCTGGCTGTAGCAAATGTACATCAAGTTACACAGGTGGAATTGTTAGGCTGGTTAAAATACACCACCGAATGATGGGACACGATTGGGTCAGGCCGCCTCTCCTGCCTGCCATTGTTGTTTGCGGAGGTCTGTGTGTTAGGCTGGTGAGTGGCGTCCTGCTGGCACTCCGTCCATCCGGTGGCCCCCGTGGGTGGAGAGTGCCTGGGTCAGCATCTGATCTGGCTCCCTTCTCATCTGCCCTTGCCTCGAGTTGGAGCTCCCAGCTCTCTGCTACCTCTCCCAAGTACTAGGTGTGCTCTAGCCGGGGCCCAATCCCCACTCTGCTCCACACACCTGGGACAGACGTTGCAAGGGAAGGAAGAGCCAAGAGCGAACGGACACACTCCTGATACAAGCCGTGCCCAGACACAGGAGGGCAGGAAGCAGGAGATGTGACCACGACACCACACACAAGCTCAGTCTTTACAGATGGGCCCTCTGTGTCTCCAGACACGTGGGCTGTGTGGAGCCCTCCAGGGCACAGCCCCTGGGAGAGGACATATCGGGGGTGGAGCCGTTTGGGGCAGCCTGACAGCAGAACTAGGAGGGTGGATGGGGGATGTGTCCAACATGGTGCTAGACTGTTGAAAAGTCACGACTATACACACCTGGGGATCATGCCCCCTCCCAGTTCATTCACACGGTGGGTTAGATACAGCTAGATAGAAGTGGAGATATACTTTTTCGAGGGAGGACCTTTCCTGGTGGTTGGATAAACAGTGAGACAGACTCCTGGGTTCGGCATGCTCTGGGGAGGGCCATGCGACGGTGAGGGACTCCCTATTGCTACACTCTGTACAGGGCGGCCGGGCCCGCCCGCCGCACCCACGGCCCCTGGCGGCAGTCATGGGCTTGCCTTCAATCCCTTCCGCCTTGGAGAGCTCTTGGGCCCCGGTGAAATGGGGGCTATGAAGACAAGAGGGTGGGAGGGGGGTCCCCGTGGCCCCGGGGGCACCCCATGTGGGGGCTACATGATATTGCACTGGGTGGCCCCGCAGCAATCCTTGATGAGCGCCAGCCCCGTCTTGGCTACCGTGGGCTTGCTAGGTGGGGGCTCGGCTTTCTTTTCTGCTCGGGAGCCTGCAGCAAGGTAGGAGAGCAGAGGCAGAGAGGGGAAACAGGAGAGAGAGAGAGGTGAGGTGAGGAGAGCCCTGATCATCTGCATCCCCAGTTCCATCCCAACCCTGGCCAGGCCTTGCTTCAATGTCACAGATCAGGTGGTGTGGAGAGCTGGCATGCATTTTATATGGTCCTAGTGACTGTTCCCACCTCCCTGTAGGCCCACTGGCTTTCAGTCCTTGGCTTCCAACTATAGCTTTTAGCCCTTCTCCTATTCTGTTCTCCTCACCATTGTATCTGCCAACCCCAGCACAGAGTCTGGCATTCAAGAAGTATTTGGTGAGTGGACGACAGAAATTTTGTTTAAGTCACTTTAATCTGAGGCCTCATATCTTTCAATTCTGGAAAATACACATTATCTCTTCAGACACCCTCACCTGTCATTCTCTGTTCTCTCTCCTTTTGGAATGTCTATTAAATGTAAGTTGGACCTTATTATTCTAACCTCCATGTTTCATAACTTCTTTTTCGTATTTCCTATCTCTTTGTCTCTTGGTGCTGCATTCTGAGTAATTTCCTCAGCTCTGTCTTCCAATTATATGAATCCTCCCTTCAGCTATGTCTCTGTGTTTAACCCACTGAGTTTTCACTTCAGTGACAATAATTTTTTTAGAAGGCTAATTGTTTGCTAATCTACCTATTCTTTTTTCATAGCATCTTGCTATTTCATTTTGGGTATTATTCCTTCTCATATCTCTTTAATCATTTTAAATATACTTTAGATAGTCTGTTAGTTCTGGTTCATGGGAGGACAGACATCCTCTTCGTTGCATCTACTGACTCCTCTCATGGTGGTTCAATTCTTCATTGGTTTTAAAGTTTTTATTGAGAGATCATCTTCATGGGGGTTGTTTTTAATCTGTGGGCTGTGTATTATGAGAGCTGAAGGGACTCTGCTGAGCAATTTTGCACTTGCTTTGCTGGGGTCCCAGAGACTTCACTGGTTTTGGATTAATTTTAATGTTTCAACTTTGGATTCCAGCACCAGATGGGTGGTGTATATTTGGACCCCACACTGGGCCTCTTGCATGTGGTGCAGGCTTGGTGTTTTGATTTCTTGCCAGAATTCTTTTTTCTATCCATAATCTTACATAGAAGGCAGGTTTCCTTGCTCCTTCTCCACAGTGTTCGGTGGAGTTTTTCTAGTTTGCCTTTCATGGAAGAGACAGTCCATTGAGGATGCTGGATTTAGGCAGGGACCATGTGGCTTATGATTTTACGGGCCTGCTGAAGGGACCAGGGCCCTTCTATTTCTTTATTCCTTCACACTGTACTACAGTGTTTTCATGGGATGTTAATGGATAGTCAGGGAAAACGGGGTTTGCTGCTTCAGTTGATAGTGGCAGCTTTTGGGTTGTGTCTTCCTAGCAAGATTTTCTGTCCCTTTTCTTCTGATAACAGCTCATGTCTCTGTGGCTACAGGAGTGGGCATGTGACACAGATCTAGCCAATCACAACTTCTGAGCCTCTTGGTGAGAGCGATGGGCCTAGGAGGTGGGAACATGATCCAAGAAAGGCCAATCAGAATCTTATATATTTAGATACCAGGAGAGAATCACTGGTGTTGCCTTGCTGCTACTAAGTTATGGTTCTAGAGTTCCGGCCCCAGGGAGAAGGCCTGTGTAGTAGGAGAAAATGAAGCTAACATGCAAAGAGGTGCCAAGATGATAAATGGAAGGAAAGCAAGGGTTCTAACAGTGTCCAGTCCCTGAAGCCCTGGTTCCCACTGCTCTTTTTCCAGCAAATCCTCTTTTTTGCTAGGGCCAGTTTGAATTGGGCATCCATTTCTTATAACTCAAAGTGTGGTCTCATTGGGCCAACAAAGAGAAGGTAGTTCCTAGACAGCAGGACCCATTATCACTTTAATATGCTAATGGATATTGGAAGCCTACAAAGACAGAGTCAAATACACAGCATCTCCTAAACTTATTTCACACAGAACCCTTTTTGCTCTGAGTATCTTGTGAGGCTAATATTCTGAGAAGTAAACTTCTGGTTCCATTCCTCCAGCGACTCCAACTCCAATGGAGGCCAAAGCTCCATGGCCCTCAGTCCTCACCTTCTTGCCTCAGTGGCCACCCAACTCCTTCAATGGCAAGTGCACCAAACCATATGATTAGAGAGTGACAGCTGCTGCCAGAACTAGCTGCATAGTTTGCAGAACCCAGTGCAAAATGAAAATGCAGGGCCCCCTGTTCGAAAAGTCTTAAGAATTCCAAGACAGCAATAGCAGGGCACTAAAGCAAGCATAGTGCCCTTCTAGGCGTGAGGCCCTGGGAAACTGCACAGGTTTCTCACCCATGAAGCTGGCCCTGCCTGCTGCCATCTTGGGCTCAAGTTTGATCTGTAGAAATCATTTTGTTGTGCCCCCCCTCAGTTTCAAGATCTCTTTTAAATTTCCTTTTCTCTTGGATGGGGGGAGGAGAAGGAATAACGTATGCACTCACTGGCTGGAGATTTGGTTACTTTTTCTAGAGGTTTTAACTTGATTCTCAGAAAATCGGCCATTTCCTTGTCTTCTTCTTGCTCCCTGTGTAGACAGATGTGTAAAGACAAGAAGAAAGTACAGTAAGCTAGGAGAGCATCAAGGAACTGATGAAATGAGGCAAGAGTGTGGGATCATGTATCAGACTTTGTGGATGGTGCACGTGTATTGCTGTGTGTTATGTGTGGTGGTGCATGTATGTTGCTGTGTGTTATGTGTGGGTGGTGCACGTGTGTTGCTGTGTGTTATGCATGGGTGGTGCATGCGTGTTGCTGTGTGTTATGTGTGGATGGTACATGTGTGTTGTGTGTTATATGTGGGTGGTGTGCATATGTTGTTATGTGTGTATAGTGTGTGTTTTGTTTGATGAATCTACTCTGAAGCAGAGACACATATCAATGATGGAGTAAATGGCTACTCCCGCTAGTGTGAGACCCCAGGGCAGAGGCAGGGATGTTACAGGACCCAGCCTCCCTGCTGGAGGTTTAGTGAGCTGGGCAGCCCCTCTCCTGACCCTGCACCTTTAAGTTACCCTAGACAAGGTACGTGGCAGGTCTCAGAGGGCAAGTCACCTCAGCTCTTCCAAGGGTCACCAGGAGCAAAGTCAACAGTCCAAGCCTGGTTGAGTTGGGCAAGGTGCATCCTAGGGGCCTCGGAGGACTCAGAAGGACACAGAGAATTAAAAGGAAGTTGCCCTCTGGTTTGGAAGAGGCCCTCTGAGCCTCTCCCCTGTGGACGACTCCAAAGGCCTTGCTCCAGCACAAAAACATTCAAGAATCAACATTCACATCTTTCCCGTGCCCCGGCCCCCTGGGGAGCCTTCAGGTGCACCATGGCTCCAGGGCCCATGGTCGTCCAGATCCAGGTGGTAAGTGCATCTGCAAATAGGAGACCCTGAAGGCTAGGAAGGGGCATCAGAGCCATCCAGGAGAGGGGAAGGGAAAGAACAAAGCTGGGAAGTGGGCAGGCAAGGAAGCAAGTCAGTACCAGGGGCAGAGTTTCTGTAGAAACCAATGGAAGTTTCTGGAAAAGTTGACTTGATGAGCTGGGAGAAAGCTCAGTGAAAAGAATGTGCAGGAAGCTCTGCCGTGTGTTATGTGATGTAATTCCTCCCTAGTTACCTCCTCAAATGACATTCACTTAAGATCCACAGGCCTTTGCAAAACATTTTGGAGCTGGATTTGAGTTTCTCTTGAATGTGAAGTGGGTCCTCAGGCCAGAAGGCCAGGATTCATTTGGATCCAGTGTTTGGGGAGCGTTTGCCCAGGCCATGACTGTTGCAAAGCTGTGAGTCCTGGGAGCAGGTGATGGGTTTTGGAAGGAAACTGAGTTGTGCTCTAACAGCCCCAGTCCTGTGCTCAGGGGACATACCGCCCACTTACCTTAGCCGCTCAACCTCTGCATCGTCCACCAGGAAGTCCCTCTTCTGCACCAGTTTGTGGATCTTCTGGATTAGCTCGTCCTCTCTCTGCTTCTGCAACTTGGTTTTTTCTTTTTCTGGGAAGAATAAAACATTAGCAAAGACAGTTTGAGTGTAGCTGTTGAAAGCACTTGAGTCCGAGGGGCCAGGGTTGGAATCCTGGCTCTACCATTTAACTTGCTGGATGAACTTGGAGAAGCAACTTGACCTCTTCAAGCTTCTGTTTCCTCCTCTGTAAAATACACAGTGAGGCTTGAATGCGAGACTGTGGTGATGTTAGTAAATGACTTTGCGTAGAGCTGGCCCGTGGTCTGTGCTCGGTAAATGATACTGCTGCTGCCAGGGGGTCGTGCAGAAGGCAGAGAGGAGGAGGGTACAGGCCGGGTGCAGGAGGGAATTACTCTATAGCGAGGCTCAACCAATGTGTCAGAAGGAAAGCACCCGTGCTTTCCCATCCTGTTCCAAATACCAAGGGCTAGAGCGCCATAGAGGAAACAAAAGAACGAGGGCTGGACACGAGGACTGAGAAAACTAGGAGGGCAGAAACTTTTTCAGAAGATCAAAATCATGGGGCAGCTTGTCCATCTGCCTGCTGGAACTGGCACTGACCATCTCCTCTAGATCTGGGGGCAGAACCAGAGGCAAGGAGAATATAATATTTGGATTAGAGAGAAAATCGGTTTCTTTCATTAATCAGAAGGGGAGTGAGGAAGTGGAGTGGAATTGCTAGCGGCCCCTGGATTCCTGCTCATCGCTGCGCTGACGATGGTAGCATCATTCCTCTCGAGGTGGGTCCCGAAGTCTGATTCTGCAAATCACTCGTCACTACCACAGAGTCTCCCTGCCCTCTGCAGGCCAGTTAACCACAGCGCCCTTGGACTTGGGGAGTGATGTCACCATCCTCTCCAAGTTACCAGCGACAGCCCTCCAATATCCCCCTGTCCTCCGCCAGGCCCCAGATCTAAGCCAGAGTCACACAGCAACTGGCAGGGCCCCCAGGAACTCACAAACCTCCCTCTCCAAGTTATTCATCCCCGTTTTCTATCTCTTGCCAGTTCAGGCATCCCCCAGCCTCCCCAGATACTCGGCTGCAGCTCTCTGCTCATGCAGCCCCTCCCAGCAACTCACGGGAGAAGCCACCTACTCAAAGGGGTCTGTGCTAGCTTACAAACCAGTTACTGACCTAAGTCTCCACGCCACCAGCCAATGCTGTTCACCTGCTTTCGCCTGTAACACACCCTTTCTGCCAGCATCTCTCACCTACCTCCAGGTACCACCCACCTGTCTCCAGGTACTACCTACCTACCTTAAGCCCCGCCTACCTACCTGCAGGCCCCACCCACCTACCTGTAGGCATCACCCACTTACCTGCAGGTATCACGTACCTGCCTGCAAGCATCACTCACCTGCTTCCAGGCACCACCCATCTAGGGACACACTTTTTTTTTGCCATCATCACCCACCTACTTGCCAACTTTATCCCCTGCTGGCATCACACACCTGATTCCTAGCATCTTCACGTGCTTGCCGATGTGACCCTCCAACTTGCTTCTCATCTATCTCCTCCAGCACATCTCCTTAGCCCAGGCCACCATCAGCTCTCCCTGGACCATGCCATGGCCTCCTAACTGGTTTCCCTGGCCTGTAGACCCTATCACAACTGTGAGCCCTTGCCATAGAATCAGACAGTCCTGGCTTAATGCCCCAGCTCCTCCCCTTCCTAGCTGTGTGACTCTGGGCACATTCCTCAACCTCTCTGAGCATCCAGTTTCTCAACACAGATAATCATAAAGTTGTTGCAAGTTGTAAGAGAGAGAAATCAAGTAAAACACTAGGCTTACAGCCTGGTGGATAGTAAGAGTTCATGAACAGTCAGCTGCTACTATTATAGGCTATTATTTTACATCGTCACTGTTGTTTTAATGATTAAGTGCCCTCTAGGTTAAATATTTACCAAACGAGGTACAAAAGAAATAAACACTTATTTAATGAAGGAAAAGCAAGTCTCATAGCATAAGTGTGCAAAATGTAAGTGCTTAATAAATTGTAGCAATTATCATTGTATTTGTATTACCGTGAGCTTTACATTTTTAATCTGGTTTCTCAGCCTTGGTGCTATTGACTTTTTTTTTTTTATTTATTTATTTTTGGCTGTGCTGGGTCTTCGTTTCTGTGCGAGGGCTTTCTCTAGTTGCGGTGAGCGGGGGCCACTCTTCATCGCGGTGCGCGGGCCTCTCACCATCGCGGCCCCTCTTATTGCGGAGCACAGGCTCCAGACGCGCAGGCTCAGCAATCGTGGCTCACGGGCCTAGTTGCTCCGCGGCATGTGGGATCTTCCCGGACCAGGGCTCGAACCCGTGTCCCCTGCATTGGCAGGCAGATTCTCAACCACTGCGCCACCAGGGAAGCCCGGTGCTATTGATATTTGAGACTGGATCATTCTCTGTCATGGGGGCTGTCCTGTGCACTGTAGGATACTGAGCATCATCCCTGGCCTCTACCCACTAGATGCTGGTAGCAGCCCCCTCTCCTAGTTGTGACAACCAAGCCTGTCTCCAGACACGGCCCATGTCTCCTGGGAGGCCCAACTCACCCCTGCTTGAGAACCACTATTAATTCTTTCCAACAACCCTATGAGGGAGACACTATTTTTATGTCCAAGGGGAGGGTATCATGGCCTCTACAGCCAGGTCTAAGCATCCCCAGCCCTGAGGGGGCGGTGGTGGCAGTGGAGGTGAGGTGAGGCATCTTGGCTTGTTCTTGAGAAGCCCTGAAGGCGGGGAGGGCTCCAGGTGTTCTCTCTCATCACAGTCTGGTAAATTATTTTCTGACCCCGGCTGGAGAAACATGATTTTCTTGGCCATTCGGTGTTCTCTTTACTCAATAATTTTATTGATAAATTGCCGGGAGCACCATTTTTTTCCCCCCTAAACTCAGCTAAATCCATCTAGAAACCTGGCACTGGCCCAAGGAATGCACAGAAAGGCTCTTAACAAGGAGTCAGAGGAGGAGGTGGGGAGGGGTGAGCAGGGAAAGCAGGAGAGGAAAGGGAACTTTAATATCTGAATTTCTGCACAGAAGTGATTGGGAAGATGCAGTCTCCCGGCAGAATCAATGGAGCTGGCATTGAGGACCTGGGCTCTGTTGCTAAGTGGCCCTATGACCTTGTGTGCTTCCCAGTGGGACAGTTGATGGCATTTCAAGCAGAACTTGTCCTTCAGGGGGGCTGTCCCCTCCATGCAGGGTTAGTGTTCCTGGCTTCCGCCCATTGAGTGTCAGTACCGATCTCATCTTTATTTAAACTTCTGGTATATTTTTTTGCATGAATTCTGGTATTTTAAATATTGCATGAAAATATGATTGCTGAATTTTTCATGCTCCAGCTGAGTGCCTTGTTCTCCTACCCTACTCCCAGTCCTGGTCAGTCATGCAGCCCAGACACTGTGTCAACCAAAGACTCCCACCCCCAGCCATTTCCCACCCATTTCCTACCCATTTCCTACCCATGCTCTAGAGGCTGCCACGGCCCCCGGTGGAGCCCCTGTGGCCTGAGGAGGCCGTGGCTGGCCTGGCGGCCACACACTCGTGTCTCCTTTGTCTCAGTGGCACCCAAGTGTCCTGCTGAGCCAGCAGTGGGCTCTGGGAATCCTTCCTCTCAAGAGGGAGACGTCAGTCCATGTCAGGCCCATCATAGTCCCCTGGGAAGTTGAAAATTGGGACACAGAGGCCCGAGAGTTGGGGTCTTGTGTGGGAAAATCATGGAAGGGAGATGAGGTTGTAACCGAGCTGCATCCTGTGGGGCCTTCCTGGGACAGACCCCTCCCCCATATCGTCTGCTGTAGCTCTTCTCTGAAGTCCCTAGATAACAGTATCTGATGCACACTTCCTGAGTTGTTTTACAGATGCTAAAACCCCCACCAAATGGAAGATGTTAACTACTTGATGACCGAGAGCACATAGCCCCCAGGCCTCCTGGAGCCTGAGGATTCATAATGCTAACCGCCCCCTCCTCCCCGAGTGACACCGCCCTGTTGCCTCACCATCCACCAATTGGAGAATTGTGCATGAGCTGATCACATACCCTGGGATGCCCCTCCCTCACCTGGCCTTTAAAATGCTTTGCTGAAACCCATGGAGGAGTTCAGGCGTTTTGAGCACTAGCTGTCCTGGACTCCTTGTTTGGCCCTGCTATAAACGCTGCACTTTCCTTCACCACGACCCGGTGTCAGTACATTGGCTTTACAGCCTGCGGGCAAGCAGACCCAGGTTGGGTTTGGTAACAAAGTGGCCTTGCTTGGCTCATGTGCTATAGAGGGAGAAAATGGAACATGCTCCAAAATGGAGAGTAAGAGAGAAAGAGACAGAGAGAGAGACAGAGAGGGAGAGAGAAAGAGAGAGCAAGGGCCAAAGAACATTCCACAGCTTTCCTGCTTTCCTGTTTTTGGTTCTCGACTCTTGTGAGTTGGGCTGAGCTTCCTGCCTGTTTGAGAATAAATAGTACGCCCCTGCCACCCCTAATTTCATTTGGAAATACGCTATTTGGAAATAGGGTCTTTGTGGATGCAGTTTTAGTTAAGATGAGGTCATACTCATTGGGTCAGCCCTTAATCCAATGACTGGTGTCCTTATAAGAAGAGGAGATGACACACAGAGAAACACAAAGAGAGGAAGGCCACACAAAGACAGAGGCAGAGACTGGAATAAGGCAGCTACAAGCCAAGGAACAAGGACTGATGGGAACCACCAGAAGCTGGAAGAGGCAAAGAATTCTCTATTCCAGCCTTTGGAGGGAGCATGGTCCTGCTGACACTTTGATTTCGGACTTCTGGCTTGTCTCAAAGAATAAAGTTCTGTTGTTTTAAGACCCTAAGTTTGTGGGAATTTGTCAGGGCAGCCCTAGCAAACTAATACGATAATGCCCGCAGGCTCCAGGAGTCTCCGCAGTCCTTCAGTAACTGCCCATTTTGTGTTTACATAAGCTTCGATGGGTTTTTGTATCTTTCAACTAAATGATCCCTCGGAGGAGTATAAAATGAGAGACTTGGCCCAGCGGCTCTCAGCCCTGACTGCCCATCACAACCATGTGAGAAGCTTGTAAACATGACCAACGCCAGAGCCCCACGCTAATCAAATGGAAGTTTCTAGTGGGTAGTGTCTGGACTTGGCTATTTCCCCCCCTCCTCATTCTATTTTTTTCTGGCCACACTGCAGGGCTTGCGGGATCTTAGTTCCCTGACCAGGGATTGAACCTTGGGCCATGGCAGTGAAAGCGCTGAGTCCTGACCACTGAGTAGAAATGTGTTCAGTTAATGATAATAATAATAATAATAATAGTAATAATAATAATGGCACTTATTTATTATGCACTCACTATACGATGGGAACTGTGTTAAGTACTTTACATGTGTCACCCCTCGGTCAGTCTCACAACAATCCTTTGAGGTAGATAGCATGATTGTCCCAGTTTACAGACGAAGAAACCGAGTTATAGTGAAGTACCTTGCCCAAGGTCACATCATTAATAAGTGACAGATCTAGGTTTGACTCCAAAGTTCCCAAACAGGATAATAAGAGTAATCATTGTTAATATTTACTGGACTCTTTGGACCAGCTATCAAGCTAAGCACGTGGCTTGTGTTGTTTCATTTTTCGCAGTGAGATTTATACCCAACGAGTTAGGTACTCTTACTATTCCTACCCCATTTTCAGAGGAAGAGAAGTTGAGTCTCAGAGAGATAATGTGACTTGCCCAAGGTCAAGGAGGTGGTCAGAATTAGGACTTGAACTCGGGTCTGCCCGATGCAGAGTTTGAACCACATGATCAGGGAGCAAGCACTGTGTTGCAAGAATGAGGCTGCATTAGGGCCTTCCAGACGGGGGCTCCGAGCAGCTGGTTCATGAGGTGGGGTCCCCCATGGTTACCTGGGATGGCGACCAAGTTCTGCAGCTCCTGCTTCAAGTCCATGATGTCGTTGCAGAGCTGGATGTCATCCATCCTGGGGAAAGAGGACAGCGCACAACAGCCAGTTACATCAACAGAACTCTACACCCTGAGCACCACCCTGGTTTCAACAAAGAGGGCTAATGGGGAAGTTTTGTCCTCTGTAAAGCCCACACATGCTCTTTAGAAGTTTTACACCAAAAGTAAAAAAAAACAACAAAACAAACTGCCCTTTATCCCATGACTTAGAAATGATCAATCACAGTTAATAACACCTTGATAGAGTTCCTTCCAGTCTTCCCATGCCTGGCTTTTGTTGGCATACGTGAGAGGCTTCATGCTGTGGGTTCAGTGTTTTCCTTTTTCAGCTATGTGAAAAGCTTTTAAACATTACAGAAATTCACCGCATAGACAGAAAATCTCCCTCTGTCCTTTAGAGAAAACCATTGTCAGTGGTTTGTTATCTGTTCCTCCAGATTGAAAAAAATGTTTATGCTTATACTACCAAAGATGACACCATCATTCATGAACAAAAAACGTTTTGCAATTTGCTTTTTATAACTTAATGATATGTCTTGGGCATCTTTCCATGTCAGGATATGCACATCTCATTTTTAATGACTATATAGTATTCTATTATATCGATCTACAGCGATTTATTTAACCATTCCTCCCATTCATAGGTATTAGACTTATTTCCAGAAATATTCTAGGATAGATTCCTAGAAATAAAGGAATTCCTAGCTAAGTCAATTCCCAGAAATGCAACTGGAGGGTTAAGTGACATGAACATTTTAATAGGAATTTCCAAACTGTCCTCCAGAGGGACCATGCATGACATTCCCACCAACAGTGTGAAAGGAAGCTCACCCCTATAATCTCAGCAATTGGGTTGTATATACAATTTTGCATTATGTATTTCATGTGTGTGTGTTGCAATATTAACTCATCTTACTGTAAACAACATTTGTAATGGCTGCCTGGAATTTCACCAAGTAGATTTATCAGAGCAGTTTTAATTATGCCCTTATTTTTTTTTTTTTTGGCCACACTGCACGGCTGTAGGATCTTAGTTCCCTCACCAGGGATCAAACCCTGGCCCTGGCAGTGAGAGCACCAAGTGCTACTGGACTCCCAGGGAATTCCCTATGCCTTTATCTTGATTACTTAGGTGGGCTTTTTGAGTTGTTTGTGTTATTTTATTTTATTTTTTTATTTTTTATTTTTTTAATTTATTTATTTATATTTATTTTTGGCTGTGTTGGGTCTTTGTTTCTACGCGAGGGCTTTTCTCTAGTTGCGGCAAGCGGGGGCCACTCTTCATCGCGGTGCGCGGGCCTCTCACTCTCGCGGCCTCTCTTGTTGCGGAGCACAGGCTCCAGACGCGCAGGCTCAGTAGTTGTGGCTCACGGGCCTAGTTGCTCCGCCGCATGTGGGATCTTCCCAGACCAGGGCTCGAACCCGTGTCCCCTGCATTGGCAGGCAGACTCTCAACCACTGTGCCACCAGGGAAGCCCTGTTTGTGTTATTTTAGCTGCGTTAGGATGAACATGGATTCACCTAAGGCTTTTCTTTTGTGTTGGATTATTTGGGGTGGGGGCTACTGATTTTTAGAAGTAGAACCACTGAGTACAAAGGGTATGACATGTCTATGGCCATTGAGACATATTTCCAAATAGCTTCCCCATGGGGTGTGTGTGTGCCTTCATTCTGCATGTCTTTATTGAGCATTTACTACGTTCACCAATGACATAGGCTCCAGGGATGCACCAGCTCCCCTGCCCTCATGAGCTGAAATTTAATCAGGAGAGACAGAGGGTGAACACAAATACAACAGAACGTCAGACGCTCCGAAGAAGAGTGAAGGAGGTGAGGGGATGGAGTGGACCACTTTGGACACATCAACCTTCTGTCCCAGGAAGAGATGGAGGAAAGCATGAATATTCTCAAAAGGCTCAAGTGAGTCTGCACAGCAAAGTAGGGGCAGGACCAGGACCAGAAATCGATTTGTCTGAATCCACTGATCTTTCTGCCTCCTTCCTTGGCGTCCTCACCAAGAACCTGATCTCCATTCAGAAGTGCCATCCACAGACCAACTTGGGGCCCCCTGCCCTGCCCGTGTGACCCCCAGCATCCCAGCTTTCAGGACGAGTGGCAGTAACGTCTCGCTTCAGCCTGCATCTCCTGCTCCTGTTGCCAGAGGCAGGCACTCCAAGCGCTTGTCAAACCCTGCCCTGGAATGTCCTAGCAGGTGGCAGCTGCCACAAATGAGCTTGGGGGCTTTGCCAGAAGGGTACAAGCTGTGCCCCTGGGTTTCTATCTGCGATCCTTCAACCGGAGGTGCTCCAGAATCCTTTTCCACATCTAGCGTGGAGATGAGGCTCCATCAGTGGTTCTTAAGGAGGATGATTTTGGTCCCTGGGGGCATTTGGCAACGTCTGGAGACATATTTGTTGTTACCACTGGGTATGTGGGGGGATTGCTACTGGCATCTAGTGGGTAGAGTCCAGGGATGTTCCAAAACATCCTACAATGCACAGGGCAGCCCGCCTCAGTAGAGAATTCCCTGGTTCAAAATGCCAATCATGATGAAGTCGAGAAATCTTGGGTTATAACCACAGAATTGACACAGGTACCTGATAGATACTTTTTGAAAGATGAGAGAAGGAAAGATGATGAAAGAACAAAAGAGCGACAGGTAATGTTAGAAGCAAGAGTACTGGCACCAAACATCTCTAGTTCAAAGGGGCCGTGTGCCAGAAATTCTTGTCTGAGTCTAACTTTCCTCATCTTTGAAATAGGAATTATAATAGTACAGCTTTCTAGGATTATTATGCATGTCAGGCACTGAGCACGTGTCTGGGACATACACAGTACAATGCTCAGTAAATCACATCCGTTGCTATTATTAGTCGTTAGAAAGAGGCAGGGGGGAAAAGAAAGAGAAAATGATGCTGGATAAGCAGGGTATTTGAACAAATCGAGCTAACGTTCAACCTTAAAACAACTTTTAAAAATTATATTCCTCTCCATAAAATTTTTAAAATAAAATTCTTATCTGATTGCAGAACAGATTCCTGATCATTGTAGAAATTTTGGAAAATACAAACAAGTACGAAGAAGGAGCTAAGATTACACATAACCTTGATCCACGTGCACCAGAGGCCACTGTTCCACTCCGAGTGTTTGGGTGAATCTCACGCCAGTCTTCTTCCTACATGTAACCCAGGTGTGGCGGGCTTGCCCTGGGGGGCCTTCACCCTTTGTCCATCTCGAAACTGCACTTAGCATGTTTTGAGTGCTCCCAAGCACATCCAAGTTCACCCCACATTAACAAGCAAGGTGAAATTCTTGTGACGCTCTCACAGAGAGGCATGCGTCAGAACCCCATTAAGATTCCTAGTAGATAGCACTGTTGTTTTCCTCAGATTTTTCTCTTGTCGCCAGCTTTCCATCTCTTCTCTTTCTCTCTCTTCCTCTTCCACACGCCTCGTGGTCCTCGGATCTGTCACCTACAAATTGCCACTTGCCATCTACCTCTACAAGGATTAAATTACGAGTCGCTCCAGCTGCTGACCTTCGACACCCCTTGAAAGGAGTTCAGGGTAGAGATCAGAAACGAAGCACTCTGTGCTCTGGGAAAAACTGGCAGAACAGGTCTTCAGATAGTTGGATATTTTCAGGAGATGATTTTATGAGCCCAATCTTGCATCTCCTCATATCTAGAAAAGCACTAAAATCCTTCATGGTGACGTCTGCTCGTGACTAGCAGTAACTTTCACGAGACTAGCAGAAACCTTCTGCAAAAAATATGTGCTTGACTGCATGTACTCCCCCTTCACCAAAATCATGTATATACTGACCTTCCCCCCCACCTCTTTGGAGCAGTTTCTCAGAGCTATCTGAAACGCTGTCTCCCGGGCCATAGTCCTCATTTTGCCCCCAATAAATCTTAACTCACAACTCTCACCTCTCACCCACACCTCTGTTTCCTCAGATGTAGGATGAGGGGTTTCAAGGATCCTGGGAGCCTTGTTCTGCTAGCATTTAGAGGTGATAACTTGCTTTAGACCCTGCCGGACCTGAGTACGGGTATCAGTTCCACCGCTGACTGGCTGTACGACTTGGGTGAGTCCTTTCACTGCTTGCATTGGTCTCAGTGCTCTCACTGTTGAAAAGGAACCATTCCTTTGTCCTGGGGTTGTATGAGAATGAAATAACCTTATCTGTGTAGAGCAGGCAGCCCTATGCTTAGCACAAACATAGTAGGTGCAAAGGAAAGGCTACTCTGTCCACCCTTCTGCCCTGGGTAAGGAGGTGAGCAGCTAGGCTGCCAGCTGGCAGACACTCCTGAAAACTCTTAGCCAACATTCGTGCATCAAAGAATAAATCTCACTTTCTGTGCTACTTCAATTTCCTCCAACCTAATGGCACTAAGATGGTGAGCGTGTGCGCGTTTGGTGTTCTTGGATTAATGAGCTTAAACGCTGTCCCTGGGGGAGAATAAGTGTTGAGACATCTCCAGGGAGACCCTGGGCTCAGTCATCTCTCAGCACCACGCTGGGGACCAAGCGACCAGAGAGATACCTGCCACACGGGCTCAGGTGACACATCCATGAAAGGGACACCTTTATGATACGTCACAGAAGGCCTGTTTTCTCCCCGTGGCACACTTATGGTCTGCGTGTTAACTGGCTTCTCCCTGGATTGTAATCAGACCCTCATCCGGGAGGGGACACTGTTCCTAAAAGAATGTCACCTCCCTCAAGCATGGATTACTCTTCTCTCCCCCAGGCTTTTCTAGATCATCTCTGTTTGGATTCAGAAAAATTACTAATACTGAAAAACTCATCAAGTGGAACTCTTGGGGTTTGTGCCCTTTTCTGTGTGTATGCTGCATGTCAATTACAAGTTTCCCTGAAAAAATTACCAACAATATTTTTTGCTTTTGTTTTAGACCTAAAAGGGTACTTTTGGTCTTTTAAAAATTATACACATATTAAAGACAGCCTCCCTGTAAAAATGTCAAACAACACAGAAGTATAGTAGTAGCTGGCATTTATTAATGTTTTCATACTATGGGCACCAGATTCTGGGCTAAGCATTTTATAAAAATCATCTCAATTAACTCTCACAGCAACCCTATCAGGTGAGTATTATCATTATCATCCCTTGGATGGTGTTAGGAACTTGCTCAAGGCCACAGAGTAAGTAATAGGAACTTGAACCCAGGCAGTCTGACCTCTCTGGTGGGAATGTTAGAGAACTCTTGACCGAAACCACCGGCCTTGGCCAGGCCTCGCTTGCCTGAGTTTTCTCACAGCAGGAGGTCCCAATAAGGAACATGGTGCTGCCGCCCAAATCTAACAGGAGAATTTGGGAGGGGCCAAAAGAGGGAGGAGATGACCAACCTCCCAGAGTCCTTTGCGCTGGAATCCATCTTGGCTGAGAGAGATGCGTGCCACCAGGAAGGACCCTGAGTCAGACCAACTATGGGCCAAGCAAGATGACTGGCCAGAGACAACCCGGAAATTAACCCTATCACCATAAAACCCGAGGCTGCGAGCCACGTGGCAGAGCAGTTCTCCTGGGTTCCCTTACCTGCTGCTCTCTGCTCGGGCGCCCCTTCCCAATAAAGTCTCTTGCTTTGTCAGCCCGTGTGTCTCCTCGGACAATTCGTTTCCGAGTGTTAGACAAGAGCCCACTCTTGAGCCCTGGAAGGGGTCCCCCTTCCTGCAACAGGAATATCAAGGTCCCATCTCATATGGTGGTTGGAGTTCAGGGAAGATAGAGACCAGAGTAGTTTGGGGGAAGGTTTCTCGGTGCCACTTATGGGAGGGGCACAGCCTGGATGGTCACAGAGAAGGCTCCCAGGCACTCAGGCAGAGGGGGCAGCTCAAACACTGACTGTAGAAAGGAGTGTGATATCAGTGTTATGTGACAGGGAAGAGCCCACTGAAATATTGGTGACATACAGGTCTTGGTTACGAAGGACTTGACATGGGAGCCATCTTAGGTTCTAGAGTGAGAGCATGGCAGGGCTATATGTCTATGAAAGCCAGTTTGGCCGACATGGTGACCAGTATGTACACAGCAAGGAGAAAGAGCATCCTCACTCTGAACTTTCTGTTTAAGGTGCTCAAGGGACTTCCTGGAAGTTGTGTTTGCGCTTGAATCTCCAGTGGGGTCAACAAACTATGGCCCATGGGCCAAACCTGACTCCCTGCCTGCTCTGTTGGAATCCATGAGGTAAGAATGGTTTTCACATTTTTAAATGGTTGGGAAAAAAATCAAAAGAAGAAGAACATTACTGGACACATGAAAATTATATGAAATTCGAAGTTTAGTGTCTATAAAAAATGTTTTATTGGAACACAGCTGTGCCCGTTCATTTACCTACCGTCTGTGGCTGATTTCACCCTACAATGGCTGAGTTGAGTAATGACGACGGAGACCATATGGCCCAAAGTCTAAAATTTTCACTAGCTGGCCCTTTATAGAAAAATTTCATCCTGATCCTAATCTTTGGGGAAAAAAACTTGGAAAGTAATCAGAGACTAACCGAGTTCTTGGAGATGGAAGAGCTCTCACCTTATACGGATGAAGAAGTAAATGCCCAGAGAGGGGAATATTGATCATTGAGTCATTGATTTGCTGAGTTGTCCAATAAATCAATCATCTAGACAACCTAGATGATTATTGACAGCCTACTATGTGCGGGTTTCCTGCCTCAATTTTCACTTCTGAGAGACATCAGGAATCAAGCTGGCTAAGGTTCCTGGCCATGGGGTGGGCCCACGGGGCTCTCAACCACCTGACGCTTTGACTGAGGGCCCAGCCTGCTTTCTCTTCTGGGCACCAGTGGGGGATTAAGCTGTGCGCAGTGAATATGAGGTCAGCCAACAGATTTCCTGCAGCACCTGCTAATGTGATCTGGCAGTTTCTGCTAGGGCATTTGTCCTTCACATCCTTCCCTTCACTAAGGACATACTAATTTTTGTGATTTCATGTATTTTCTACTTTTATTCCCCTAATCTCTTGCCAAGAAGAGTGCTTAGACTGAGACACGTAATTCATCCCCTTGGATGGCTCAGCAAGCTGTGAAGGGTTCTGGTCCTGGGTTTCCCTAATCCTAGCCCTGAGGCTCTTGGCTGAGTGGTCCACAAAGAATTAAAGATGTAGACAAAGATTAAACTCCAAACAGGTAAGATAGAGAGATGAAGGGAGAGGGAAAAAGGAAAAGGAGGAGGATGAGGAGGAGGAAGAGGAGGGGGGAGGGGAAGGAGGAGGGGAGGAGAGGAGGGGGAGGAAAGAGAGGAGAAGAGAGAAGAGAAAAGGAAACACCATGAATGTCCAACAATAGGGCATCAGTTACGTATATTACTTTCCAATGATACAAGGAAGGACTCTACAACCCTTTAAAAGTTACTGCTGGACAGGGACTTCCCTGGTGGTGCAGGGGTTAAGACTCCGCACTTCCAATGCAGGGGCCCGGGTTCGATCCCTGATCAAGGAACTAGATCCCACATGCATGTCACAACTAAGGAGCCCGCCTGCCGCAACTAAGACCCAGTGCAACCAAATAAATAAATAAATAAAAGTTATTGCTGGCCAGGCTGCAGTGTTTTCTCAAGGGGACCCCAGGAGAAAATACAACCAACACAGAATGGATGTGGTAAGACACAAAGGGTTCCCAGAGTCAACAAACAAAAACAGAGGATGCCCGGTTATAGTCGGATTTCAGATAAATATGGAATCATTTTTAGCATAAGAATGCCACGTGTGATCTTTGGAACATGCCTATCCTAAAAAACAATCTGTCATTGATCTGAAATTCAGATCTAACCGGGTGTCCTGCGTTTTCTCTGCAATCCTACAAGAAGAGGGAGGCCAGACTCGGGATTTCAGCCTTATCACCTAAATCGTTGTTAGCCCAGGGGGCCTGCTCTGTGCAGGGCAGGAGGGAGATCTCCTTCAGCCACAAGGTTAGAATAGTGGCCTCATCTCCCAGCCTGATCCCTCTCCGTTCCCCCTGGATGGTCCCCCGTTGACGAGTTCGAAGTGATGTGGGAATTTGAGAAGACACAGGAGAAATAGCAAATACGGCCAATGGACTGGTAAGAGTAGAAAACTGGGGACAATGTGGAAACATATGTCAGGGGCCTTGAAAACATTTAAACTCTAGTCTAGTGATTCCATTTCTAGGATTTCATCCTAGGGAGATAATTAAGGGCACCATAAAGATTTAGCTATGATTATGTGCAACAGAGCCTTGTTTGCAATAGCAAAACACTGGAAGCAACGTAATTGTCAACAATAACAGAGGGCCGCTTAAATAAAGGATGCGATGTGTGCATAACGAAATTCTACCCAGGTATTAAAAATGATGCTCAAAAGAGATGTTATTGATACATGAGAATAAACCACATCAAAAAGTGGTTAAGAAATGTTAGGATCCAATTTTGCAAAATACAGTTGCTTAGAAAAAAGACAGGAAGACTTCATTCAAAATGTTACATTTGATTATTTTGAGGGATTTTTTTTTTTTTTTTTTTTTTTTTGACTGTGCCACGCAGCTTGTGGGATCTTAGTTCCCTGACCAGGGATTGAACACATGCCCTCGACAGTAAAAGTGCAGAGTCCTAACCACTGGACCGCCAGGGAATTCTCTTGAAGGCATTTTTATTTTCTTCATCGGCTTCTCTGTATTTTAAATTTTTGTTTGTTTTTTTCAACATGCATGTATTATCTGGATGATTTTTAAAGTTTTTTGTTTTTTGTTTTAAATTACCATGGGCCACTCCATGGCCAGTCACCATAGCTGCAGCAGAAGGCCCTCTGTGCCCTTGTCTCTCAAGCCTCATTTCTAGCCATAGAGCCTGCATTTTGGGCTAGCAGCCCGCCTGCATGCCTGTGTGATCCCGACATGCACCCTTCAAGCCTTTGCTCCCTTCAACGCATCCCTCACGCGGAACACCTTTGTTTCAGTCTAATTCCTACGCAGCCTTCGGGACGGCCCCAGCATCTCCTTCCAGAGTCTTCCTGATGCTCCCAGGCTGCATCACGTCCTCTTCCTTCAGCTGCACAGCCCCTCACCCCCCTGATAATCATCTGGGCACTTGTGTTTCTCCCTAAATAGACTGCACCCTTTAAGGGGCTTTGCCTCTTCGCTCTGTGATTCTAGCACGTCACACATGCCTGACACATCTCATTAAATATGTGATGAAGAGAGGAAGGCACGCTGGCGGGTGGGCATGGAGGAGGACACACTGTCCTGGACATTTATTGAAACAAGGCCTCAAGACTGCAAGTGCAGATGGAAAATTCTCAAATCCCATGATAGAGACCCCACCAGGGTAATAGCATCTATCAAAGGCGGTGAGTCATTAAACATCCGTATTTCAAGTGATCCTGCTCTGCATTCTGCTATCAATACCGTTTCTATTCTGAGCTCTCTCAGCATTTGGGCCTCCTGTGCCTTCCATTGTCTGATCCCTGCTGAGTTCCTGCCAGAGCGACCACATCTTCTCCCCCAAACCTTCCCTCCCACTCCCAAGTTCATCTTTCTTTCCTGCTGACACTAACAAAAGCTAACATGCATTTGAGCAGTTCCCAGGGGTCAGGAACGGGGTCCAGCTCCATCTCTTTAAATCCTCACTATCTATAGGGCAGGTATTATCATTCTCAACTTTATAGAAGGCTCAGAGAGGCTAAGTACATCACCCAAGATCACAGAGCTGGCAAGGGATGAAGGCAAGATTTGAAAGAAGACAGTTTGACTCCAGAGCCCTGACAATCACCAGTACGACAAACTGCCTAGAAATGTCGCCGAGATGTACCTCCTACCCTAGTACCCCCATCCTTTGCCCCGTCCTTGCTGTCAGGAGCCTTTTAAAATACTTTCAACCACTGGCCATTCCAAAATGTGAGCTTTCTTGGGTGATGGGTTTAGCCCCATCCCGTAATTTCCATTAGCCGTCAAATCTACCTCAATATTTTGAAGTGTTTTTGAAAAAATAAACCAAAATGAATAAACATCAAAATGTTTTTGAGATGGGCAATAGACATTTTCCCCAGTTTTGTGTAAAGTTCAAGTTAAAAAAAAAAAAATCTTGGGAGAAAATCAGGTGATTTTTATTGATCTCTACCACACAATCAATAAAAAACTGTGGGCTTGCTATTGGAAATACAGCCTTCAGATAAATCCCCTGATGCCTCCTTGTGATCAGACTGCTGGCTGGAAGCGCCTCCTATATAGGAATTCTAAAGTTGTCATTCCTTGCATCTGAGCATCTAACGACAGAAGGAAAAAATCTTAGAAGCACAATCTGCAAACCCCAAGCCCCAGGAAAGGCTCCCCGCCCAAAAGGTAGCCTGTGGATTTGGCCGCACTGTCCATACTCTTAGCTTAGCCCTGCTGCTCCTATGAAAACACCGAGCACCCCTCTGTAAGCCCTGGATTATCTACAATCACTAGCCACAATTTCCCTTAGACTCACTGCACCATCAAAAGCAGATCTGCTTTTGATGATAAGCACATTGACATTTAAATCACCCTCATGTTTATTCAGCACCAGTGATTAGTGGCCTTCTTTGTATGGAAGCAGGATCCGAGGGCTTGGCAAACCACAAAGAAACAGCAAGTTTCCTCTGCTGGATCCTCCAAAGCCAGGACAGGGCAGGGGTGTAAACAGTGGTGCTTCTGGCAAATATTTAACGACTGGCTGGGAGTCGGGGAGGGAGGGAGAAGCCTTGGTTTGTGTCATTTGCCAATATCCATGGTGCAAATAGTCCCACCATGGCAGGTTTGGCAAGACTCCTGAATATCACTGGCTAGACCCGACAGGTGGGCAAACTGGAGAATGCCTCTTTAACATTATTTAAAAAAATTTTTTTTAAAGTACTTTGTCGATTTTTTAGTTTTTATTTATTTATTTTTATTTGGTTGCACTGGGTCTTAGTTGCGGCAGGCAGGCTGCTTCATTGCAGCTCGCTGGCTCCTTAGTTGCGGCACACAGGCTCCTTAGTTGTGGCATGCGTGTGGGATCTAGTTCCCTGACCAGGGATCAAACCCTGGTCCCCTGCACTGGGAGCGCAGAGTTTTATTCACTGCGCCACCAGGGAAGTCCTTAACATTCTTTAAATATTAATTCAACATTTATTTAAAAGAGAAGCTGAGTGCTGTGTGGGGTAAAGATTATCGGTGGCGATGATGGTGATGATGATGATGATATGATGAGAATGATGATTTTAGCTACTGTTTATTTAGAATTTACTGTGTGATAGGCATTAAGTGCTTTATACAGATTATCTCAGTTAATTCTTACATGGGTTATAACAGCCCTTCAAGGTGGATACTATGTGATCATCTCTCTTTTATAGATGAAGATCCTGCAGCTTCTAGAGTTTAAGTGGCTCAACCAGAATCACACAGCCAGTTAACTGGTGGTGTCAGGATGCTAATCTAAGTAGTGCCACCAGAGTGCCCAGGTTAAAGTAGTGAGAAGTCTCTCCTTTACTATTCTAAGAAGTCTCTCCTTTACTGTTCCAAGAAATTCAGCTCTGATACCAATTCAGCATAACCCTCTTCAAAAATACAAAAATCCTGCAGATAGCACGACTCACTCTATTTAGAAGGCTGTTTACAGACCATCTCCTGTTACATACTCACAAATGACCCTTTGGAGTGCAATGGAGCAGGACCCTATGGGGCCTTCCCAGGACAGGACCCCTCCCCCACCCCATGACCTCCACCTGCTTCTTGTTTGTCGTAAAGCTTTAGCCTCCTAGGCCTTCCCCAAGTTCCAAAGAATAAACTTAGAGAAGTGAGAAAATGCAGAAACAAAGGAAAACAAGTCAAGACAAAATAATCATAGTTTAGCCATGAAACAAAGTCAAGAACCTTTAGTTCCTTCTCAAGGGCTCTAGATAATATCCTGAGCCATGTCCTTGAGCTGTTTTGCAGATACTGGAACCCCCACCAGGTGGAGGAAGTTAACTGTACGATGCCCACAAGCCTGTAGACCCCAGATAGGTGGGAACAAGAAGGTTGATGATGTTGACTCCTGATTACCTCACCAACAACCAATCAGAAGAATGTCCACGAGCTGATCACGTACCCCACAACCACCGTCCCTCACCCTGTCTTTAAAAACCTTTCCCTGAAAGCCAGCAGGGAGTTCGGGTCTTTTAGGCACTAGCTGGCCTGGACTCCTTGCTTGGCGTTTGCAATAAATGCTCCACTTTCCTTCACCGTGACCTGGGGTCAGTAGATTGGCTTCACTGCATGCAAGCGAGCAGACCCACGTTGGGTTTGGTAACAGAGGAAGTCTCGCTCTTATAATGGACAAAAGTTGGAATTTTTGGTTGCTTAACACCCAAACTCTAGTTTTGGGAGAACCCTTCACTGTGTCAGTCCTCATTAGAAAAGTTAAAAAAGGGAGCACTCCCTCTTCCTCACACTCACCTAACCAGAAGATCCTGCCCAAGACCACTGAGAAAATGACACAGAGATGAAAGGACGGTGAGGCTGGATCTGTGATGTCCAGCAACACTGGTGGTGGCATCCTGGCCAGACTGGTCCTGTAGCTAGCCTCTGGAGCTCTCTGGATTCCTACCCATTTTCCAAGCCTGGCCCTTAAGACTACCTTTGGTTCTATAAGCCCCCCTCCCACCCTACCCCACCCCTAGCCTTCCCGTAAATCTTCTTCTTTGCTTGAGTCAGGCAGTGTTGATTTCTGTTTTTTGCAGCCAAGTACCCTAACTGAAACAAGCTTCTCTCCCAAGCAGCTCCTGCCTCTGAGGGAAGTGCTGATGGGGACAACTTTCTCCATCTTATGTCACTTTAGTGAGTCTGCAGATACCTGGACACCTGGCTAGCTTGCCCCTTAATTCAATTCTGGACAGAAAGATATCAGTAAGAGGGTATTACGAAGGGCTTAGGATAAGATTTGGGCTTGTGTTAGGTGCTTTGGGGGATGGTTTAAAGGAAGTGGGCATTTACTCTGGATTGGATGTCATCAGGAAGTGGGGAGAATTCTCTGATAGGGCATCTTAATTCTTAGCCATAAAATGAGAACAGAGTGAGGCTAAAGCTGCGATTGGTAAAGAAGCAGCTGCTGTCGCTCAGATGAACCAGGATATGGAGATGTTTGGTCATATTTATGGTTTGGACAATGTTCACAACTTATTTACTTTCAGACATACTTGTGAAGTTGTCTTGTCTTGGTCTTGATCTATCTCGGTCTTAGAATGGTCTCATCTGATACTGGCAATCTGCAAAATTGTTTATGTTCAACAGAACACCTTGGCCTAGAGAAGGGCTAACTTATATACTTATTATAAAAGTATGAAATCCTTGACTCTAGGGACCAGTCCCACCCACTTTCATCTTCCCCACAGTGCTCTGCTCTGCACAGTGCCTGGCATGCAGAATGTTCTCTGTGAGTGCTGGCTGAACTCAATTATGGGCCCAGGGAACTTGGGACCTGGCTCTATGAGGACCATGCTGAAGCGTAGTTTCAAAATTTAAACACGTGACTCATACACCTAGAGAATGAACACTTGTCAAAAATGTATTTAACCCATTAAAGAGGGAACCAATAAGATGGTAAAGCTCATTCCCAGAGCATTTAAGGAACTGGATTTGAAACAGGAGGGAATGGGGCAGAGAACAACCTCTAAAAGAATGACATAGCCCTTGAGGATACGACATAAACTGGTTAGAACCAGCTAGGTCCAAGAGGGTGGAAGATTCACCTTCCAGTGGACCTTGAGCCTCATTATATGCTCATTGTAATACATTAGCTAAACGACACACCCACGGGCACCATGGCAGTTCTGAGGCCGAATATAAAAGGTCAAAAAGTGGGCAGTGGCCCAGTTCCTTGAAATTTCTGCCCCTTCCCTGAAATAGTTGGAATAATCCTCCTACTCATTAGCCTATGAAATTACCCAGCCCATAAAAACTAACCACCCCATACACTGCCTCCAGAACTCTGAGGTGGGCACCTGCTTTAGTTGTCAGCTCTTCCAAGAGCCCTCCAGAGTCCAGAGAATGAAGAGCTTTATCTTTCCTGAGAAGGACTGTCTCAGATTTTAGCTTGAGTGTTTGGGGCTGTGGCTCTACAGCGGTGGTTCTTAAAGAGCCCTCACCCATTTGTCCTCTTTCCTCCTACATGCAGCTCCTGGGCAGAGATGAGGCAGTTACTAAACCAGGCCTCGGGTCATTGCCTCATCTTGCCATGTCCTAGCCAGGCCAGGATCGGGCACCAAGTGTCCTCCTCTTGCACCATGGGCCGTGGGAGTTCACGCCAGCAGTTTGCCTTTTAGAAGAAGTGCTTCTAGCTCTACTTTTTTTTTTTTATAATGAAACTCTCTAGGAGTTAAGCCAGCATTTTATTTATTTATTTATTTTTGGCTGTGTTGGGTCTTCGTTTCTGTGCGAGGGCTTTCTCTAGTTGCGGCAAGTGGGGGCCACTCTTCATCGCGGTGCGCGGGCCTCTCACTATCGCGGCCTCTCTTGTTGCGGAGCACAGGCTCCAGACACACAGGCTCAGTAGTTGTGGCTCACGGGCCTAGTTGCTCCGCGGCATATGGGATCCTCCCTGACCAGGGCACGAACCCATGTCCCCTGCATTGGCAGGCAGATTCTCAACCACTGCACCACCAGGGAAGCCCCTAGCTCTACTTTTAACATTCCCTCTCACTGCTGTACTGACATGTCACCTTTCTGGATTGCCAGGTTTGAGGAATAACTGGTGGTGGTGGTGTGTAACATGATTTCTGTGTCAAGGGGCACGTGCCCAGGTTTCTCTCTTGGTTGCTGGCAAATTCTGAGCTACAGGGAAATGCACTGAGTATGAATGTTCTTGTCCGCGATTCCTCCCTTAGACGATGTAGATGCCGATGGTAGTCGATCTATTGTAAATGTATACATATAGATGCAGTTAAGCACTTCCAGGTGGGTTGCATTAAGAATCAGGTCCTTAAACACCTCCCAATCTGATGAAATGATAGAAAGGAATAAAGAAACATTTCCCAGAATGGAGGAATACATTTATTTTTTTAATTTATTTTTGTCCAAGCGGTGAGCTAATGGTGGTGTTGCTTCTTTGCATGTGATCAGTGTGAACGTTCAGGTGCTTTTCATGGGACATTTGTGAGCCACAAACACGAAGTTGCCATTTGAATTCAGTCAGGCTCCCGGGTGGTGTCAGCTACGGTCTGTCAGGTGAGGGAGACAGGGACTGGGGCTCCCTCCCAGTGCCAAACACAAGCAGACAGCACACCCTGACTCTCCTGTGCCCTCAAGCAGCATGCTAAGGACAGCTCTGTGGCCTGGGGCATCCGTGTCACAGTATAGGATTGCCGTTCAGGTGTTTTGTACCCCTTTCTTATCTGATGTTGTCTCCTTTTTTTGTACCAATCCAGCTGGGAGAACCTTAGCCAATGCTGGAAGTGTGATTGAAGTACCTCTCTTTTGTGACTCTTGTACAGCTTAATGTGCAATAAAGGAAAAGTTACATCTGTTAAAAAAAATAAAAAAAAAACTAACCACCCCATATTTTGGGGCCTCTCGCCTTCTGAGATGGCCCACACTCTGCCTGTGCAGCGTGTTTCTCCCTTGGCCGCTCTTACTTTCTGAGATGACCCCATGCCCTGGGGCTGCTCTTGCTTTCTGAGACAGACCACATTCTGTCTATGGAATGTGTATCTCTCTAAATAAATCCACTTCTTACCTATTACTTTGTCTCTCATTGAATTCTTTCTGCAATGAGACATCAGGAACCTGAGCTTCATTAAAGTCCTGAGACCAGGTGTGTGATCTCAATTAAAAGGCAGTGGGGGCTTCCCTGGTGGCGCAGTGGTTGAGAATCTGCCTGCCAATGCAGGGGACACGGGTTCGAGCCCTGGTCTGGGAAGATCCCACATGCCGCGGAGCAACTAGGCCCGTGAGCCACAACTACTGAGCCTGCGCGTCTGGAGCCTGTGCTCCGCAACAAGAGAGGCCGCGATAGTGAGAGGCCCGCACACCGTGATGAAGAGTGGCCCCCGCTTGCCACAACTAGAGAAAGCCCTCGCACAGAAATGAAGACCCAACACAGCCAAAAATAAAAATTAATTAATTAATTAATTAAAAAAAAAAAAAGGCAGTGGGTTCAAGTCCCAATCTGGGTTGTGCGGTTTCAGATTCATGGGTACTCTTTAATAAGAATCTTAGAATAAGATTGCCAGGTTAGACAGAGAGCTGGTTAACAGCCTCTAGGGCAATAAAACCATAACCTTTAGGGTTAGCTTTTTGAGTGGACAAAATCTACATGTCAACATGTAGTTTCGTAGTGTCAGTGGCCTAATCAAATAGTAAATAACCTGGTCAAATACGTGGACACCCTCCCACATGATTAAATAATACTTGGGCAGGTCATTAAACAATGCCCCAGTATGACATGGAAAGGACATGCTTGCCCCACCCGCTTCCCTTACTTCTAATTTTTAGTTAATTTTTATTTAAAAAGCATAATAAAAGACTCTCATGGCTTCTTAGGAACCCATTCAGCTGACATTTTTTTCCCACTACTTCATAGCTAGCAATTTCCCATGTAGCAGTGGCATCATGGCTAACATTCATTGAGTAATTACTGTGGTAACTTATTTATATGGTTTATCTCATTTACGTTTTACCAAAAAATCCCTAGGAGGTAATTAAATCTGAGGAAAACAAGTGTGGTATAATAAAAAATATCTCTTTGGTCTTTGTCCCTGCTTCCTGGCACAGAACTCCTAAAAAACCCTTGGAATTTCCTGAGTGATAAGTGTAACTTTTGTTATTCATAACAATCTGCTCTGGCACAAACACCTGAGTTTACATCAGTGTGATTTAGATGGGACCCCCCAGATAGCTTCAGGTGGGGGCCAGTCACCATGTAAGCAGACAGGGTAGGAGGCATCCTGGAGAAGGGGAACCAGGCACCACGGCTGTCTTGACAGAAGAGAAGCCATTTTGGGCCGAAGCCATTTTGTGATCTAAGCCTGGCCACAGTGCTTGTCCTTGAACAGGTCTCAGTAATTAATGATCTTAAGGGAACAAAAGAATGCAGAAGCAAAGGACTGTTATCAGGCAAGAGAAGTAACAATAGCAAAGATACTGTATCAGTTGTAAAGCCTCCCAGTTCTGTTTCAGTGGTAAAGATTAGCCTGAAGCGCTCAACCACCAGATCAGCTGGAACCTGAGGGATGATGATGGTGACCTTTTCTGACCCTCATGACCTCAATCAACTAAAGCTTGGATTCTGTCCCCGCCCAAGCCCCTTCATGAATATGCATGTACCCTTAGCTTAAAACTTGTCCGATTTTGCTGTTGGGGAGGCACTGCTTGGGAAAGATCCCAAGTGCTCTCCTTACAGGTAGTAATAAATCCTTCCTTCTCCCCATCTTTGGCTTGGTTGTGTCTTTTGGCTCGACACCCACCAAGAGGCAAACTCAGTTTTTTAGGTAACACCAAAGAGACCAAACGTGATTAAAAAAGGCGGGCACTTCCAGCCCCAAAGAGATGGGATGGAGACTGAGTTATAAAAACTCTTGAACAGGGCTTCCCTGGTGGCGCAGTGGTTGAGAATCTGCCTGCCAATGCAGGGGACACGGATTCGAGCCCTGGTCTGGGAGGATCCCACATGCCGCGGAGCAACTAGGCCCGTGAGCCACAATTACTGAGCCTGCACGTCTGGAGCCTGTGCTCCGAAACAAGAGAGGCCGTGATAGTGAGAGGCCCGCGCACCACGATGAAGAGTGGCTCCCACGTGCCGCAACTAGAGAAAGCCCTCGCACAGATACGAAGACCCAACACAGCCATAAGTAAATTAATTAAAAAAAAAAAAAGACTTAAAAAAAAAAACAAAACTCTTGAACAGTGAGATTTGGGGGGTTTCTGGGTTAGGGGCACAGTGATGTGCTGGGAAGATGCTGTGCACTGAAAGGGGAGGGAAGCTCTGCACACACACCCCCCCTTCCCCCCACACCTTGCACAAATGCACCTCCTCCATTTGGCTCTTCCAGAATTGTAGCCTTTATAATGAACCTGTAAACGGAAGTAAAATGCTTTCCTGAGTTCTGTGAGTCATTCTAGCAAACTACTGAACCTTGCGTGTGTGGTGGGGGGGGTGTGGGGGGGAGGTCACAGGAACCGCCAAATTTGTAGTTGTAAGTGCCGAAGTGTGGGTGGCCTGGGACTGAGACCGGCATCTGAAGCAGGGCAGCCCTCTGGGATGGAGCCCTTTAACTAGTGGGATCAGATCTCAATTCCAGGTCAGCACTGAATTGGATTATTGGATATCCAGTTGGTGTTGGAGAATCAGAAAATTGACGTGTAAAACTGACACATATTTGGTGTCAGAAAGGGTGATAAAGTTAATTCCTATTGAAACAGGAGGGAAGGGGGCAGGGCACAACCTTTGAAAGAATGACATAGCCCGAAGACATGACATAAACTGATTGGAACAAAATGGGTCCAAGATGGCGGACAAGTCAACTTCCACTAGACCTGGAGCCTCAGTATAGGCTCACTGTAACACATCAGGGAGCTAAGTGACACACCCACAGGCACCATGACAGTTCCAAGGCCAACCATAAGATCAAAAAGTGGGTGGTGGCCCAATTCCTGGAATGTGCTGCCCCTTCCTGAAATAGCTGGAATACTCCTCCCACTCATTAGTCTATGAAATTATCCACCCCTATAAAAACTGACAACCCCATACCCTGGTCCCTTTCTCACCTCCTGAGATGGCCCACGCTCTGTCTGTGGAGTGTGCTTCTCTCTAAATAAATCCTCTTCTTAACCTCTCACTTTGTCTCTCACTGAATTCTTTCTGTGATGAGATCTCAAGAATCTGAGCTTCATTAAGTCCTGAAACCAGGTGTGTGATCTCAGTTGGAAGACTGTGGGTTTTGGCCAGGTTTGAGTCCCAGCTGCGTGGGTTCAAGTCCCAGTCAGGGCTTTGGTCGGGTTCAAGTTCCAATCTGAGGTGCACGGTTTCACTATATCAGGACCCACAAAATGGAGGCCGGCCCAGTGGCCAGGCCCACGTCACATATCTACACTGACAAAAGTCAGTCTGCATTTATGGGAACCCACTGTCAAGGAAACCTAACACACACCAATCACATCCTCCAACTCAGCTTTAGCGAGCTCACCTTACCTTAGAAAATAGGACCTGCTGGGGACTTCCCTGGCGGTCCAGTGGTTAAGACTCTGCGCAGTGCAGGGGGCACAGGTTCGATCTCTGGTCGGGAAACTAAGATCCCACAATCCGCGTGGCCAAAAAAAAAAAAGAAAATAGAAAAAGAAAGAAAATAGACCTGCCAGCCTTATAAGGAAATCCTGACCTTCTAGCCACTCATGCCTCTTCTAATGCTCTGTAATGCTCTTGCCCCAAATCCATCGGGAAGAGTGCTTCTCTGCTTGTGAGGCTCTGTACTTTCCCAACCCATGGATTGTTTTCTCTTGAATATAGGACATCAAACTCATTATTAATTGTTTAGTTTTGTCATTGGATGGTGGTGTCAGAAAACATCACACAAAAGAGTTACAGAGAAGTTTAGTGATTTGCCCAAGGTCACATAGCTGGTAAGCAAGCCCTTGACCTTAATCATTACCTGTGCTGACTATACCTCCCACCACCCACCAGAGGTGACATTCATATGTCCCTTTGGAGAAAGAAGGCTAGACAATGGCTAAGTCACTGTTTCCTAAACATCGGTCATTTGCATATCGCCATGGCAATGTCTGCCAGGTCTCTGGTCTTCTCCACTATTATTTATTCAATAGTTTCCTTTATACTTGACTGCTTACACTGACTTTAATTTTAAAAATTAAAAAAACTTGAATATAAAACTTTTTACAGAACCATAAATGGAAAAACCAATATTTTCCCTTAAAAGACATGAAAAAAAAATTTTTTTTTTTTTTGGCCACAGCTTGTGGCTTGTGGGATCTTAGTTCCCCAACCAGGGATTGAATCCGTGCGCTGCGCAGTGAAAGCGCAGAGCCCTAACCACTGTACCGCCAGGGAATTCCCGAAAATAAATTCTTAATTAATGCTTTCCCAAATACTACCTAAAATCATTCCAGCGTGTACCCTACTTCAGGAAAAACTGGACCAAATGAACCTCACAATGTCACACAGCCAAAATCTCAACCCAGGTCCCATCTCCAAATCCAGTGCTCTTTCTGCCACAATGCTGATCCCTTGACTACGCCCTGGCTCAGGTTAACTTTGTCAGGGGAGCAAGCAGAGGATGTTTCTCAAGATAACAGAGTGATGGCAGACAACAGATGGCCCGAGGGCTGACTCCTTCAAGCAGTTAATGAAGCCCTGGGCAAGGGTCCCTGGATTTAATCACCAGAGTGCAGTGCAGACCTACTCTAAATTGTTCTAGGAGCAGTTGGAGTTTTCCTCCAGAACAGCCCAAGGCCAGTTATGGTTGGCCTAAGGGGCAGTGTTAGCACCTGGAGACAGTGGAACAGAAGCAGATAATCACCATCTTCAAGGCCGAAGGACGGTGCAGAGTTCCCGTGCCGTGATCTGGTATAGCTTATGCTGAGCCAAAATGTCAGTTTATTCAGGCATTTTCTAAAGTGTTGCTTTCAAAGCGAAATGTACCTCTCACTTGATATCTGGATAAATTTTGTCTTGTTTCAAACTCTAGCTCCTTTCGTAGGCTGCAGAAAGACTTAGCTACAAGAGGTACTTACAAGGGACGGGGCTCTATAGTAAGCGCTTTTCACGCATTATTTCATTTACTCCTCAGTCCAACTCTATGAAGTGTGAACTGTTATTGCACCAGGTTTACAGAAAAAGGACCCGAGGGTTACGGTTCTTACAGTTACTTGGTGGTAGAGCGAGGAGTGAATTTCTGCACCGTCCGGTTCTAGAATCCACTTAAACCATTACTATCCTCTAATCCCCAAATCCCTCTGCCGTTCAGTGAAGAAACTCAGAAATTCCACATCTTTCAACTCTCGGTTTGCTCGTTTGATTTCTTTAAAAAATAAAAATTAGGGACTTCCCTGGCGGTCCAGTGGTTAAGACTCCACGCTCCCAATGCAGGTTCAATCCCTGGTCGGGGAACTAAGATTCCGCAAGCCGCAGGGTGCGGCCAAAAAAAAAGCTAACACAATATTGTAAATTAACTATACGTCAATAAAAATTTTTTTTAAATAAAAATTTAAAAAGAGACCACGTGTTGGTTTTTAGGGGTCAAAAACAGGTGGGCAATGGAATGAATTGAAAGCGAGCATTGCTGAGTGATTATAAATTCAGCTTCTGATTAGGAGCTTTTAGAAAGCTTAGAAATGTAGATTTCTTGATAAACACAGCACCGCTTCCAATTAAAGCCTTAATCAATGAATTTCGACTACGGATGTGATGAGGAGGACAACAGATGACACTGAGATTCTTGTGCTCCACGGGAGACCACAAACATACACTTCATTCTGATTCCTATTACGATCTAAGCTCCTGGAGAGAGACCTATTGCCGTGCCAAGGAGTCGGGCTAAGGTAGGATGTTATACCTTCTGTCTGAGGCCCATTTTCATCAAGTAAAAATTGTGGAAAGAAAGCAAGGTGAGTCATCTTCAAGCAGCTGACAGACACCCGGGTTCTTCTATTTCACCCAGGAAAGAGGTGAGGGGACATCTGTGCAGTGGGAGGTCAGGGGAGAATCACCCAAACTGCTTTTAAAACTCTCCAATGGCCAGGCCACACCCTGGACCAATTAAGTCAGAATCTGGTAGTGAGACCTGGGCAGCAGCATTTTCTCTAAAGCTCTCCAGGTGATTTCCATTGTGATTCCTTGACTCTGGGTGAGTCAAGGTTGAACCAGTGATCTGGGGGGAATTGCCAGCTAAGGGCAAGATGGACAAGTTTCCCTGGCTCCAGCCACTGGCGGCTTCTGTAAAGGCTCTTGATGCGTATTTTGATGTGTATCTTGATGTGTATCAGGGCTCAATAAGGGAAGCAGAACCAGCGTGAGTTACGGGGCAAGGGATGCATTATAGGAATTAGACCTGTCACAATCGTGGGAGGAGCTGTGGAGGTGGAGGTCAGGGAAGGGGAGGTGAGGGCCAAAGGAGACACCAGCCAGCCCATCTGAGAAGTCAGGCACGTGTAGCTGGCAAGGTGGGGCAGCAGGGGGGCCAAGTGGACGGGTCCTTGCCAGGCTGTTGCCTTGTCTGCCCAGTGTCTAGAAGACACGGGGCCACCGTTGGTCAGGAAGACAAGATGGACCGAAGCAGAGAGTGAGGATGAGCTGGAACTTCTGTACCTGGCTACCTCCATGGTCTAACCATGGTGGCCCTTAAAGGGTCAACACTGCTGCTTCCCTTCTGCCTCCCAGAATCTCCCACCTTTTACTTGGAGCAATGTAGGGAAAGGGATTCTGGGAAGTAGAGTTCTCAGCGTAGCTAAGTTTTCAACAGAACATTCCAGCACAGACTAGAAAGAACAGAAATAAAGATAGGTTAGTAAAGGTGTAAGAAATTGGGGAAATGTTAATACCTTAATAGCTGGTACCCAAGTTCCTCTTGGGGAGGAGATTTTGCTGGGAATCATAGCTTGACAAACACCTGGGGTAGTGTTCCCATGAACCCAAGCATCTTTTGGTGCCATGGCTTCTTGGAAGAAGGTGAAACAGCTCTGAAAGGACAGGGAGAGGAATTTGTCTTACTTGGAATGGAGGGAGCTGAGACAAAGGAGAAGAACAAGGAGGGTGGTGAGATTGGGCCAAGAAAAAGAACTGCCTGGCACAGGGTGGTGAAAAGGACCTTATTAGCCAGGAATGTCAAATGTGGATTTTTTAATTGTTTGCTGTGAAGAGCTCAGTGCAACCCCTTTCGCGATCCTTAGTTCTACAACTCCTCCAATGGGAGTAGCATAGGGCTTTGTTTTGTTTTGTTGTTATGGAAAGTGGTGAAGCATCTGAGTTTCATATCCACACAGATGGGGGTCCAGGACCCAGGAAACCAAGCCTAGGGGCAGAGAGGAACCCGCTGGATATTCACAGACACCATCGCCGTGGATTTTGGTTTTCTCCAGGCTGTGGCAACATGGGTGGGAGGTATTTCTCCAGGGGTCTGGAGAGTAGACACCCAGGGTATAAGAAGATGTGGCATCTTACTACGGTCCCAGTTCAGCGGGGCAGCTTGAGGACTGGAATGGGAATGTCATGGCCAAGTTCATTTTCTGCTTTTGGGGGCCCCAGTCTCCCTTGTTTGCTGCTCTTAAGGCAGTTGTGCTGTCCCTCCCACCGAAGTATGGCTTTCTCTGCTCACCCACAGTCTTTGGTTTGCAAATCTCCCATCACCTAACTGGCCCAGTCTCTCTGTATCCCAGGAGAGAGACTCTGTGGCCCAAGCTAAGCCAGTGTGGACCAGTGACCTCTGGCCTGGAGGAGACGGGCAGGAAGAGGCCGGAAACCACCCCCCCCATGTGGGGCTGGTTCTCTAAGGAGGGGCAGTGGGCTGGGAGGCAACCACTGGCACTGCGTGAACACAGCAGAGCGGGGCTCTGGGGTCAGGCTGCGGAGCTAGAATCCCAACCCTGCTCAATCTTAGCTGGGTGATCTTGGGCAAGCCTCTTCTGCAAAACTCAATCTCCTCGTATGTAAAATGTGGCTCGTATTAGTAAAAGCTGCCTCATCAGGTTGCTGTGAAGATGAAACCAGGTGATCCACATAAAAAGTCTAGCATTGTGCCTGGCACACGTATGTGCTCGAGAGTCATTAGATAAATTAGTAATAATGACAACACTGAGAATTGACCATAGGTAGCACCTCAGCACCTGCTACCCTACCCCACCGCCCATCTGAAGCTTCCATCTCTCACTCTGGAGACATCCAGATTTTGTCTCCTCCCCTGGACTCCATTAGGGCAAGTCCTCATCTGTATTCCTTATTGCACGTGCTTGTTGAATGAAGGAAGAAATAAATAAATGCTTGGATATCCCCAGGTATGGAAACTCATTACCTCCCAAGGTCCCAACTTTTAGAGCTCCAAATATGTGGAAAGACCTCTTTCATGCTGGGATGGTAACTGGATTCACTGCAGCATTTGTGGTTCTAGTTCCACAAAGAAGAAACCAACTCCTTCTTCCATATGACAGTCCTTCAAATGTTTCAAGACAAATTTCAGGTGCCCCCGAGTCACCCCCTCTCTTGTCTGTATGTACCTCCATGTCATGGAAGAGACCTTCACTCGCCCCTCCAATCTCCTCCCTTCTCCTGTGCCTCCTCTTCAAAATAAATAACCTACTACTAAAAACCAAGAACATGGGCCCAGTGTCTGCTCTTACCAAGCATCTGTTAATTTCCAAACTCAATTTCTTCCTGAAGGAAAGGAAAGTAACATTTAATGAGCACTTATATTTGGCAGGCACTTATGGGGGGGGCACTTAATAAACATGATCACTTTTACTCCTCAAAACCACCCTGGGAGATACTGGCTGCATCCCCATTTGACAGATGAGGCAGCTGAGGCTCAGAGAGGTTAAGGTATCTGTTCGAGATTGCACAGCCTACAAATGGCAGAGCTAGAATTCAAAGGTAGGTGTAATATAATCTGGAGAAAGTTATAGGCCTCTCTTTTTATCAGAAAGCAACTCTGTCAAAGACCAGGACATTTAGTAATGAAAAAAACAGGCTGCCTTCCTTTGGCAGAACCCAAACCAGGAATGTCTTGGATTGACCTAATCTCATTTGAAACCTCTGAGGAGTTTAGAGGACAAAAGGACCAAGAGTGGGCCAGAATTCCAGGAGCAAAGATCTGTGTAACTGATCACTCAATGACTAGCAGCCAATTAAACAAAGTCAAAGATGTAAATCCAGCTACTGTCTTAATGAGTGGCTGTGCTGTGTAGACCCAAAACACGAAGGCAAATCTGTTAAGTTGTTTGTATTTTTCCCCCCTCCCATTTCTCTTTGAGCAGCCTGTCCTGGAAATATCAAGAGGGCTGGTTCTTATTTGAAGAGAAATGAGGCCCAGGCAAGCATTACCTGATTCTGGGCTAAGTGCAGAGCAAAGAACTGAGTCCTCAATTGAGATCAAGCGATACGGACAAGCACCTCTCAACCCCAGCTGCCACTCAAATCAGCAGTTTTCCAGAGACAAGCAAAGAGAGGGGAAAACCCTTAATTGTCAGGCCACTGTGCATGCATTACTGAGCATGCTCTCTCTCTGTCTCATAAGATGCTTTTTTTTCCTTGGGAGATTTCAAAGAATGATGAAGACTCAGCATCAGATGAAGCGATGCAGGTTCTCCATACAGTGTATGTTGCCTTCCCCTCCGCTCGGCCTTGCCACGGCCACCCCTGTCACCGTCACTGCCACCCTGGGAGTCCAGCTCTGCACTTAGCCCTTAAATGAATTGCCGTAGTCAGTTAACGTGATCCGCTAAATAATGTCCCTCCAAGATATCCCCGTCCTAATCCCTGGAACCTGTGAATATGTTACCCTATATGGCAAATGGGATTTTGCAGGTGTGATTCAAGTAAGGCTCTTGGGATGGGGAGATTATCTTGGGTTATACAGGTGGGCTGATGCCAGAAGAGATTGGACGATCCCACTCTGTGGTCTTTGAAGATGGAGGAAGGGACCGCCAGCAGGGAACATGAGGAACAATGCTCTAGAAGCTGGAAAGGGCTCGGAAAAGTATCCTCCCCTGTAGCCTCCAGAAGGAGCTTAGCCCTGCCGACACTTTGATGGCAGCCCAGTGAACCCCATTTCAGACTTCTGGTCTCCAGAATGACAAGAGAATAAGTGTGTGGGGTTTTTTGTTTGTTTTTTTTGGTTTTTGTTGGCCACGCCGTGCAGCCTGCAGGGTTTTAATTCTCCGACCAGGGATTGAACCCGGGCCCTTGGCTGTGAAAGTGCAGAGTCCTAACCGCTGGACCACCAGGGAAGTCCCTGTATGTTAAGTCACCAACTTTGTCTAATTTGTTACAGCAGCCACAGGAAACTCATACACTTCGTAAAGTGTCTACACTGCAAGCTGCTATGTCACACAACCACTCTGTAGGAATACTATGGACTGACCCACTTGAAATGAGTCAGGCACTAAAAAAAGAAGGGAAGTCAAGCTCTTGCTCATTTATTAGGTAAATAGTCACAGAGCGCCTACTCACACTGGCCACGTGTTGGGTGCTGCCGACCTTGCTGAGAGTGAAAACAGCTCAGGCTGTGTCCTCATCAGGGCCAGCGTCGAGCAGAAGAGAGATGGCGAACACGTACTCACACTGATGAACGTAGATGTATAAATGGAGGAAAGGCTTCTCCTTAGAAGACCCAAAGGATCTTGGTTATGGTGATAGGATGGGACACAGCCTGGGAAGTGCTGGGAAGGCTTCCCCTTGGAAGTGACCCTGGATCTGAGCCCTGGGGGGAGGGGGAGAGTTAACCAGGCGGGAGGGGGGTATCCAGGCAGAGGGAACAACCCTGACAAAAAGTCCCCCTTGGAGGGGGAGGGACTGAAAGGAGGCCCGTGGAGAGCAGGGGTGGGGGCTGCAGGGGGACAATGGATGAAGATGAAAAGGGGGGAGATGAGGTGGGAACAGACTGATATGAATGTTCTGGAATATGCCTCCTGACACTCATGTGTGGGAGTTTCTTCTATAATGATGGAAATGTTCTACAAAAATGTGTGCTTTCCAGTGGGATAGCCATTAGCCATAATTGACTAAAGAGCACCTGAAATGTGGCTAGGACTACTGAAGGACTGCATTTTAGGTTTTATTTAATTTTAATTAATTTAAATTGAAATAGTCACATGAGGCTAGTGCATACCCAACTATACAGAGCAGCTCTAGGGTATACCCAGGAGAGAAACTGCTGGATAGAGATATATACATATGTAGAGATAGATAGATAGATATAAACTTCTTATAAGGATTCACAGGATTATAGAGGCTAAGTCCCACGATCTATAGTCTCCAACCTGGAGACCCAGGAGAACCAATGGTGTAAGTTCCAATCCAAAAGCTAGCAAGCCCAAGACCCAAAAGGAGTTGATTTTTCAGTTCGAGTCCAAAGGCAGGAAAAGATCGATGCCCCAGCTCATGCAGTCAGGCAGGCAAAGTTCCCTCTTACTCAGCCTTTTTGTTCTATTCAGGTCTTCAACAGATCGGATGAGGTCCACCCACACTGGGGAGGGCAATCTGCTTTATTCAGTCTACTGATGCAAATGTTAGTCTATTCCAGAAACACCCTCACAGACACACCCAAAATAATGTTTAAACAAATACCTGCCACCCCATAGCTCAGTCATGTTGACACATAAAAGTAACCATCATAAGAGTCTAATACAGTGATCCCTTTCCCAGCTCACCAGGGCCCAGAGGAGATCCTTAGGGCCAAGAGCATGAAATCCTTTATGGTAAGACAGCCAGAGCTCCCTGACAGAAGAATTTCCTTTCCTGAAGCTTGTTCTGACTTCGAGAAGCAACTTGAAACAGCAGAAGCCCATCGACTGGGGGATATTTTTTCTCCATTTGATCAGCCCAGATCCCCAACCTCATCCCTATTTCCCCAAACACTTAGAAATTCAGGGGGGTCCTTCCATTCAGAGGTCTCACCTGGGACATTCCCCATCCTCTCTAGCCTCCCCGTCCCTTTCCTCTTCCCTCGAGGTCTCCTTCCTCCCTTTCTTCCCCAACTCCTCAAATTCTCGTATATTTTGTCCAAGACAAATTGCTTTTTAGATCTTTTGCAATTAAAGACATTTCTTCCCACCTGATATGTACAGTGGCTCTGACAACGCTGACCTGTTCTTAGGAGATGGTATTTAAAACCCAGAGTGCAACCAAAGTGTCTCGAAACTGCCAAACGTGGCTGAGAAGTGTCAAGTTACATAAATGCACATGCTTCATTTCGCCCTTGGCTTGAAGCTTTTCCTAACAGGCTTCAGAATTATCAGCTCATTAAAGGGATAAAGAATGCAGGTGTATAAAATTTTTTTAAAATAACAACAACAATAGTAAAGTCAAGGCCCCAGAATAGAGTTGGACTTGATGGGTGAGAGCCACTCCCCAGTTTCTTGGGGAGAGGGGTGTTTTCTCGGTCTTCTCTGGAGATAACGAAGCAGCCCTGTTCCTCTTTTCTCCCTCAAAGCACGGTATTAACAGTTAAAGGTGGGAAGGGAATTTTGATGTGCTTATTACCTAGGAAGAGCCACCCACTTTCACGTGTCCTCTCTTTCCATCCCTTGCGACAACGCTGCCAGGGAAATATCAATGTCCCATTGTAAAGAGGGGAAAACTGAGGCTGCAACAGGGCAAAAGATTTTCTTTTTTAAAAAATATTTATTTATTTATTTGGCTGCACTGGATCTCAGTTGCAGCATGTGGGATCTAGTTCCCTGACCAGGGATCGAGCCCAGGGCCCCTGCATTGGGAGCGCGGAGTTTTAACCACTGGACTAACCAGGGAAGTCCCTTAAAGAAACTTTTTTTTTTTTGGCCACGTGGCACGGCCTACGGAATTTTAGTTCCCTGACCAGGGATGGAACTGGGGCCCTCGGCAGTGAGACCCCGGAGTCCTAACCACTGGACCACCAGGGAATTCCCAACAGGGCAAAAGATTTGCTCCAGGGCCCAGAGTCGATAAGAAGTAGAACTGGGGTTCAAAACCAGTTGAGAGACCCTATAGCATCATGGTTGAGATCATGGACTCTGGACCCAGAATGCTGGGGTTATATCATCATCTGCTGTTTCACAGACCCTGGGCAGCCCGGGGCAAGTTACTTGACCTCTCTGTGCATTAGTTTCCTCATCTATAAAATGCGGAGGGAGGATGTTGTATGTCTAGTTGCAGTAAGGATAAAATGATCAATGCGTGTAAAACACTTAGAACACTGCCCAGCATAGCAAGTATTTGAAAAGTTTACAAGTCATGTACTCTCTACCACCACACCCTGAACCTCTGCCAGGTTCTAGGATGCGACCGCTTCACCGCACTTGGTCCTTCTTAATAAAATGATGTTACTTGGGTCCAAGCCCAGAGTCTGGAAATACTGGAACTCAAGGACTGTGCTCCTGAAATCTGTCCTTCACAAGCCCATCTCCCCTGCCAGCTGCAGCTCTGACTCATTAATTAGAAGCTGCCGCCGCCCAGAGCAAGCTGACAGACAGAGCCCACTGTCCCTTTATGACAATCCTGCAAGCGGGTGTAAAATGAAGATAACCGCCCCACACCTCCGAAGATAGTTAATTATCTGAAACCCAGATAAACAGCACGACCAGGACTGTAGAGAAGGTGCGAAAGAGCTGAGGCAGGCCAGTGGAGCTGCAGGAGGAGTTATGAAAAGCTAATGGTGTGAGTCAGTGCTGGAATTAAGGGTGAGAAAATGAGTCTGAGGTTGTTGACAGCCTCCGCAGGCCAGGATGGAGAGAGGCATGGAGATGGGGCAGCAGAGGGAGGGACTGGGAGGTGGGTGGCACGGAGGATCGAGGATGGAACAAAGGAGGCTTCAAGTTTTACCTCCTGGACATTTGCCGCCAATTAAAGCAGCGTTTTCGTGATGCTAAGGGATTTGGATTGACTCATCCAAATGAAGCTCGTAAAACTGCCAGCTTCAAGAGGGAGATCTCTAAACACCAGTTAGCAACTTGGAAACCAAGGGACAAGCAAAGGGAGGACATTGAGAGCAGATGCATTGGGTGTGCGGTGGAGACACATGCCCACCGGCGTCACTCATAGTCCTTCTCTGAACCTGACCTCGTGAGCCTGAGGGAGAGCAGGTATGCTGGAGGCACTCCTGCTTCATCCTTCCATTAGCAAGCATTTTTCGTAGGTTACGTGATAATGTGTGCACAGGGCTTAGCCAAGGCCTAGATCTGTGCTAAGGGTTCTATAAATGTTGACTCTTGAGGTCCCTGAGAACCCTTAGAGGAATAAGGCAGTACGTCAAATTCCCAGCAGGTAAACTTGAAAACCTTAACTAAGATGGAGCTCATCATTTTAGGCTTCAAATAAATCACTTCTCTCCAGAGAAAGGGTATGAAAAAGTCCAAAGCCTGACTCAACAGAATGACTTCTGTTTCCACCTGACTCAATTCAAGATGGTGCAGAACAAGACCAAACCCAATGTGGGATTGTGGGATTGTGGGCATCCAACCGGGAGTTTGTCTTTGCATTCTAGAAGAGCAAGGCAAAGAGAAAAGGCATCCTTCTGCTGGGAATAAATAACGGGCTAACTTAGGGTTCAGGGCTCTGCCTCTGAGACAGACACCTCAGGTTCAAGTCCCAATTCCACCCATACTAGCTTTTGACCTTGAAAATGTTATTTCACCTAACTTCAGTTTCCTTATCCATAAAATAGAAGGAATAGAACCACTCCCTCAGGGGTCTTATGAGGATTCAAAAAGCTAAAATAAGTGAGCAAATGCATACAACACACATAGCACGTGTGCAGTATAACAGTGCCTGTGGTAAACAGCAGTTCTTTTGAAGCCTGTCATGTGCCCAAGGTCACAGACAAGTATGCAAGAGAGCCAGGATGACCCTGAACCCACTCTTATGAGTTCATGCTGAGAGGAAGGCAGAACAAGCAGAAGCTGTGAGTCCCAGGGGAAAGGGCAAGACAGAGGAGCCAAGAAAATGGAAACCCATGAAAGAATAATGCTGAACGTTGGGGGTGTTGGGACAGCAGCCTTTAAACCCATTCTCGAAAGAATGAACATCGCAGGAGACGGTCAAGTGAGAAGACACCCTCAGCCGTGCAATACGATCTGACTCATACAGTCTGCACGGGAGCTGAGGGTATTAACTTGATTACTTCCCAGCAGGTGTGACAAAACCAATCTCCCCCTGGTTATTACAGCTACAGTCATTGGGACTATTTCAGTCAAGGGCTGTCACATTCCCGTCACTCCGAGCTTCCCCACCTGAGCCTGTAAATGCTTAGTACAGTCTGAAATTCTATTTCCCTCTTACCCTATTCCAACGGGTCTTGTGTGTGTGTGTGTGTGTGTGTGTGTGTGTGTGTGTGTGTGTGTGAAGGGAAGCTATTGGGGTCAGGATGGAGTGTGAAAGAACAATTTTTGCACATTCAACAAACACTAATTGGCCTAATAAGTGCCAGGCAGTGTTCAAGATGCTGGGAAAATCCAACAGTGAAGATGAGACATAGGATCCCTGCCCTCAGGAGCTTATACTCTTTAAGGCATTATCTTGGCAGATATATTCCGAGCTTCCCTCCTTCCTTCATTCCTTCCCTCCCTCCCTCTTTCCAACCTTCCTTCACTTATTCACTCACTTAATAAAAACTCTGGAGTCAGGCTGCATCCTACCTTGGCTACTTATTAGCTAATGCAACCTTGGGTAAATTTCTTAACCTCCAATTCCCTCTTCTCTAAAATGGAGGCAAGAATAGGACCCACCCGCACCATAAGCCCTACAGGGAGGTGAGGGCCTGGCTCTGAGAAAGAGCCAGGAAACTGAATTCAAGAATGGTCCACACACGGCCTGTTAGCCCGGGAGGCTGCAGATCATCATCTGATGAGGTGTTTATCCAGGTCTGAGTGAGCCATGATCTCTACCCTGGCCATCCTGGAGCCCATCATGCATCTCTGAGATTGACAAGGTGGTGTACCTCCAGGCAAGGCTACATACTCTAAAGGCGGGGCCTGGGGGGAGCCCTCATTATCATCCACCTCTGTCTGCAGGCTGCTAGCAAGACTTCCGGGGGCCAAGAAGCCAGCCCCTCCCCTGGAGTATGTCACTGAGCCCCCAAAATATGTCCTGACTGCACTGACATCCTTCTGTATGTTTTAGATAATTTGATTTATTCAAGTGTCTACTGTTGACATTTGTCTCTAAGCAGTCAGACTCACGGGCAATATGGGGAAATTTAGTGAGGTCACAAGTCAAGAGCTTAGTGCAGTGCCTGGCCCAGGGCTAGAGCTTGCGTGTTAGCTAATCTTGTCACTGAGCACTTGCTGTGCGTGTGCCAGGTGCGGGGATAATATGTACATGCACACACACGCATGCACACACACATACACGATGCAAAGGTCAGTAAATGTGCAATGACAGCCATCGTCACAAAAGCAACCTTGGCCCCTCTGAGCACCCACAGGCTGAAGGCAGCTCTTCAGTACTTTAAAGAACTCACATTCTCTGTCTCCCTTCCTTTTAAAACACGGGGAGTGTATTGCAAACACTAGTGATATGTTTTTAATGTTAGAAACAATGTGTAAGAAGCTTAATTATAGTTTTGGAACAAAATATAAGTTCTGTGCTCTTTGAGAATATAAAAAATAAAAATTGGAAGCATAAAAATAGAAAAAAGACAGGAAAGCAAGACCCAGGCACTAATTTAATCATCTTGTATAGGGCCATATATTGACTAATGGTTATATACTAAGAAATAGAGGAATAGATACCCACGTCTCTAGGTGGTTGTGAGAATGTATGTAATACCTTCATCCCGGTGCCTGGCACACAGCAATAAACAGTAAATGTCAGGTTCTCCGGTGTCCTCCCCCTCCACACCCCTTCCTTTTCTCCGCCACCTCCGCCAGGCACTCACATAAACCTGAGCTCAGACTCCCGCCGGACCAAGACTTCCCGGAGACGCTGGATTTTCACCATCTCCAGCTCGATCTCCTCTGGCCTCATGGTTGTCTCTGCCATGGAGATGATGTCCAGCTGATCTGTGCAGGAGACACAAAACGCAGGCATCAGGACCCCAAGGCTGCATGGGTTTTCAAGAATTCCCTCTGGACAGCCTCCTCTTTGCCCCAGCAACCTTCATACCCCACGAAGGCACACAGATCTCTGCCAGTGTTGCAAGTGTGTATTTGTGAGCCAGCCCTTTGGAAACTGGAAAGCAGGTTTCCATGGGAACCCTGTTACAAGGCAAGAGGAGGCTCAGGCGGGGTCACCAAAACTTGTTCAAGGTTATACATACGGCCTTGACAGCCCTGCCTGGTCCCGGCTTCTGAGCCTCTGGTCCCTTTGACCATGGCCTTTTCACCCTCTCCCAGTCGCCAAAGACCGATGCCAACTTTAGGCAGAAAAAAGTTGATAATAATTATTTTAGCAATACCATTAATAATTATAGGAATACTAAGTAATGTAATAGTAATATGAAATAATACGGGTTTATTGTAGAAAATTCAGATAATACAGATAAGCAAAAGAGAACAAAGCAAAAAGTCACCTATAACCCCACTGCCCAGAGGGAACAACTATCCACATTTTGATGGACATTCTTCTGATCTTATATTTATAATTAGAGTTATATATATTGCCATATAAGTAAAACCATATATTAAAAAACTATATATATAACCATATATATATATATATATACCACATACATATAGCCATATATATTATCATATATATAGAAAGACACTATATATATGCCTATATATAAATATATCTGCATGTATGTATGTATATATGCATGTATGTTAGTTCACTAGGGCTATCATAACAAAACAACAGAAGCTGAACAGCTTAAACTACAGACATTAATTTTCTCCCAGTTCTGGAGGCTGGAAGTCCCAGATCAAGGCCTGGCAGGGTCAGCTTCTGGTGAGAGCTCTCTTCATGGCTTGTAGACAGCCGCCTTCTCACTGTACTCACATGGACTCTTTGTGTTCATGCAGAGAGAGAGCTCCCTGGTGTGTCTTCTATAAGGACATTAATCCTATGGGATCAGGGCCCCACCCTTAATGACCTCATTTAATCTCAGTTACTTTCCCATCTCCAAATCAGCCACACTGGGAATTAGGGCCCCAACGTATGAATTCGTGGGGGACATAAACACTCAATCCATAATAGTACATATGCATGCGTATATATGTATATACATAGTTCCTCATATATTGCCGCTAACATCTTGGTGTACATTCTTCCAGTGCACACATATGGTAATTTATGTGATTATATATATTATATAGGTAGTGTGCATATATAGGGTAATATATATGGTTTTATACATGTGTTTTATATATATAATGTTATATATAAACACATCTATACTTTTTTAAAGAGTGGAAAAACATACACAAAGATGTTAGTAGTTAGATGTTATATATCGGGCTTCCCTGGTGGCGCAATGGTTAAGAATCGGCCTGCCAATGCAGGGGACATGGGTTCGAGCCCTGGTCTGGGAAGATCCCACATGCTGAGGAGCAACTAAGCCCGTGCACCACAACTACTGAGCGTGCGCTCTAGAGCCCGAGAGCCACAACTACTGAGCCCGCGTGCCACAACTACTGAAGCCCGCGCGCCTAGAGCCTGTGCTCCGCAACAAGAGAAGCCACCACAGTGAGAAACTCACGCACCGCAACGAAGAGTAGCCCCCGCTCGCCGCAACTAGAGAAAGCCCACACACAGCAACAAAGACCCAACTCAGCCATAAATTAAAAAAAAAAAAAAAAGTAAATAAATAAGTAAAAAAAAAAAAAAAAAAGGACCAAGTTAAATTTAAAAAAATAAAAAAGATGCCATATATTTATACGTGTGTTATACACACACTTATACCATCATGGAGGTCTGGTTTTTGTAATATAAAGTTAGGGTCTCACCATTTTATTACCTGCTCTTTTCACTTAATGACATTTCACGAGCGTTTCTTCTACACGTCCTTGGTTGCTCTTCCCTGGCAGCAGTGTGAAAGGCTGTGGGGTGTCTATTTGTGTCTGTATCATGAATCACTTCACCAAATCCCAGACACTTAGGTTGTTTGCTGTTTCCCCCACTAGAAGAAGCAGCCCTGTGATGAGCATTCTCAGAGATCAATCTCCGCGTGCCTCTAAGAGGTGCCTTTAGGCCACATTTCCAGAGTGAATGGCTGGGTTTGGAAGGATGCAGTAGTCTACTGCTCTTCATGGGTAGAGAAGGAGATGTAGGGAAGGAATGTTCTTCCTTTACTCCGAGGTCTACATCACATCACCTGCATCTGCTAACTCCTTCCACCCTGGGCTGTTGTGAGGATTGAATTAACCAAGGCATGTCACGCTTGATGAACGGTTACGATTACCTTTGTTATTACCCCACTGTGCCACGCCATCTCTTTTAATCCTCACCACAAGCCAGAAGGACGAGGATGTTCTCTTTCTTAGTAAATAAGGAAAATAGCCCAAAGCTGGCAAGGGAAGGGGCTGAGCCCAGGTCTGCCTCTAAAACACACGCTCTTTGCCCTGTCATTGCTGCCCCTTCCTCACACAGGCATTCTGAGTCCGATACCCCCCTATCCATTCACATCTTAGGGTCGAAGGCGGTGTCTTACTTTTCTGTGGCCGCCGTAACAAATCACCACAAATTGGGTGGCTTAGGACAGCAGGAATTCATTCTTTCACAGTTCTGGAGGCCAGAAGCAGGTCTGTGTTTCCTCCAAAGGCTCTAGGGGAGGCTCCTTCCTTGCCTCTTCCAGATCCTGGTGGCTCCTGGCAATCTGTGGCTTGTGGCAGCATCACTCCAACCTCTGCCTCTGTCTTCACATAGCCTTCTTCCCCGTGGCTCTGTGTATCCTCCTCTGTCCTTTACTGTCTCATTGCACTTAGGGCCCACCCTAATTCAGTATGATCTCATTTTAATCTTTATCTTAATTCTCCCTGCAAAGACCTTATTTCCAAGTAAGGTCACATCCTGAGGTTCTGGGTGGATATGACTTTTCTTCGGAGGACACTATTTAATCCACTACAGTGATGAATGGTCACAAGCGTACAAGCTCCCTGACAGCGATATGTCACTGTCTCCAAGAGATTTAGTCACTGTGCATTGAGCACAGCCGTGGCTGGAAGCAGCAAGAGTCCCAGGAAGCAGCCGGGGGGTGGTGGGGATGAATGGGATGTGGTGGGCGGGGGCAGTGGGGCATGGTGAAAATCAGCTGGCGGCCAGAGTTAGAGATCCTTGGTCTGAGGCCAGTCACCAGCTGCATGACCTTGAATGAGCCCTTTTACCTGTTAGCATCACATTCTTCCTTTGCAAAATGGGATTCAATAGCTATCATGTGCTACACTGTGCTGTAGGCTTTATATGTACCATCTCATTTAATCCCTATGTTATAGAAGATGTAGCTGAGGCTTAGAGAAGCAAAGTGACTTGGCCAACATCACAAAACCAGAATGTTGCAGAGGCAGAATTCAAATCCAGCCTCTCTCTCCCTCTCCCTCTCTCCCTCTCTCTCTCTCTCTCCCCTGAACTGCCTGCCTTAACCACATTATACAGCCTCGGGTGAGGGTTAAATGCATTTATGGATGTGAACGCGCGTAGTTAACCACCCCGCAGATATAAGTATCCTCATTTCTCACACATCATGGTTTAGACGGGCAACCTGATTTCCGTGGGACACATGCCGAAAATGGCAACATACCCTGGGGCAAAGCGTGGGACAGAAAGAATTAATCACACCCCATGGATTGGCATTTTACCTCCATCCTTGGGGGAGGATGGAGGCGGTGGCACTGCCAGGCTCCAGGTGCTGAGATGAACACTTAGCTTTGACTTGGGGCAGAGGATGGAGCTGATACCTCTGTTGAAAAGTCTTGCTCATGGATGCTTTCCTTCCCCTGGAGAAAGGAGCAAAGCCTAGCCCTCAAATCAGATATGGAACAGTTAGAATTCTTTCTCTTAGTGACTGCTCTGTGCCAGGCACTGTGCTAGGCTCATTACAAGCCTTATCTCATTTAATCTTCACAACACCCCAGCTGAGGAGTTAGCCAGCTACAGCCAAGGGCCAAAGCCAGCCCCCTCCCTGATTTTGTGGATAAAGTTTTATTGGAACATTGGCCACGCTCATTCATTTGTGTATTATTTTGGGTGCTTTTGCACTATGACAGCAGAATGAGCAGCTGTAACAGAGACTGGCCCACAAAACCTCAAATATTTACTATCTGGCCCTTTACAGAAAAAGTTTGCCAACCCCTGCACCCCTACCCTAGATGGTAGATGCTATCATTTCCCCAGTTTAAAGGTTAAAAAAACAAACACCAAAAAACCCAGGTTTAGCCAGTAATGATAGATAATAGGTAACACTTATTGAGCATTTATCACATGCCAGGATCAAATCACCTTATTTAATTCCCCAAACAGTCCTGGGTGGTAAATACTGTTAGCATCCATTTCACAGATGAGCAGATTGAGCCTCAGGAAAAGGAGTAAGTGATGGGGCCAAGATTTAAAACCAGCTGTCCTACTCCAAAGCCCTTGTTGTCATCAATTCTATTCATTTAAGAACTACCTCCCCACTTAAGAAGTACCATCATCACCTTAGCAATAGAGAAAACTGAGTCTATTTTATTGCATCAGGTACATGGAGAGTAGCTGTTTTTAAGAGTTAGCAGGTGCGGTGATTATCTGGGGAGCTCTACCCCCAGGGATTAGGATACACCTGGGTTGAGGGGCGGGGGTCATGTCCAAGGACCTTCATACAGGAGGTCTTCAGACCAGACTCTGAGAAATGCTGGTACAGGATGTGAGTAAGTGAATATCATGCACGGTCGGTTTCTTTTCAGTCTGAACTTGTGTAATAGAACTAGCATGATGGAAACCTTGACAACATTCTCCAGCTAGAAGGCAGACATCCAACAGCTGCCAATGAAGGTGTCCACGAGGAGGACAAATCCTGGAAGGAGACGGACAAGAGTTTCAGGCCGCCTAGAGAAGACAGTCGCAACAAGGCTCTAAGAGAGAGCAAAGCATGGCTGTGTAGAGAGAACGAAGCACGAAGGCACAGAAGTCCTCAGGGCTCCAACTGCCATTGCTGTCAGTCAGCTTCCAGCAGCTGAGTCACTTCTGGGGGATGAGGCAGCTAAATCCATCTTTTTATCCCCAAATGCCACACCAGGGAGATTCATGCACAGCAGCACCAGCAAACAAGAGCTGAGCACCGGACATGACTGGGATGTGCCAGCAGGTTTAATCATTTATCTTGAAAATTTAAAGCTACTCGGGGACAGAGCAGAGGCGGTGGGGTTGGCAAATGAGGGCTGACAACCTCCTAGAAACTCGTAATTCAAATACAGGAAGGAAAACTGCTGGGGACCAAAGAGAAGTCTTCCCTGGTCCATCTTTTCCAGTCATGGGTCACCGTAGGAAGTTAAGCCCAGGGTCCCCTGGACAATGCCCAGTTTTGCTTCTGCTTCCTAATTTCATGCACCCAGAGCTCTCTCATATTAAGCATTACTAGGAGTCCAGCACTAACTCATCATGCTCCTAAATACCTTGGCAGGTAGGTACACTCATTATCACCCTCTCTTTACAGGTCAATAAGATGAGGCTCAGAGAAGACATAAGTGATTGGCCAAAGTCACTCAACCAGTGAGTGGCACAGACCCAGGTCTGTCTGATTCCAAAGCCCAGGCTGTAGGACAAAGAATAGTGTTTCCAAAACCTCAATTACTATACAGAATTTACCACAATCATGTACTATCTGTTAGGGACTGAATGCTTGTGGCTCCACAACCCCCCCACCTCCCAAAGTCATATGTTGAAATCCTAACTCTTAATGTGATAGTATTTGGAGGTGGAGCATTTGAGAGGTAATTAGGGTTAGGGGAGGTCATGAGGGTGGGGCTCCATAACGGGATTAGTGCCATTATAAGAAGAGACACCAGAGCTTGCTTCCTCTCTCTCTGCTCTCCACCATGTGAGGACACAAGAAGACAGCCGTCTACAAACCAGGAAGAGGGTCCTCACCAAACACCAGATCTGCCAGTGCCTTGATCTTGGACTTCCCAGCCTTCAGAATTGTGAGAAATAACTGTTATTTAAGCCACCCACTCTATGGTATTTTGTTACAGCAGCGTGAGCTAAACACTAACTATACCATCAGGTACTCGATATTTCTTTATGTTGACTTTTTTTCACTCACATAAACTCCTTAAAGGAAATTTCATTATCACATCCATAAATAATAGGTCACCATCACTTAGCATAATTAGAAAATAGCCATAACCACAAGTCCGATGGAAACAAAGTGGTGTTATCAAATTCTGGCTAAATACTGTAGCCTGCTCAAGGCTCAGATTGAAGGCCTAATTTTTCTTTATTAACAAAGTAGATTAGCAAGTACTAAAAGTTAACAAGTTCTGGAGAGGTGTTAAAGACAAACCACCAAACTGAGGCTTTCTTCTTTGGTAATCATAAAGATCGAAAATTGTAAAAAAGAGAGCGTAGGAGAGAGACTGTGGGCTCAGTTCCAGACCACTGCAATAAAGTAAGTATCTCAACAAAGCGAGTCACACAAATTTTTTGGTTTCCCAGTGCATATAAGAGTTAGGTTTGCACTTTACTGTAGTCTATTAAGTGTGCAATAGCATTATGTCTAAAAAAACACACAACAATGTACGCACCTTAATTTAAAAACACTTGATTGCTAAAAAATGCTAACCATCATCAGAGCCTTCACTGAGTCATAATCTTTTTGCTGGTGGAGGGTTTGAAACGTGAGAATTACCAAAACGTGACACAGAGACACGAAGTGAGCAAATGCTGTTGGAAAGGTGGCGTGATAGACTTGTTTGACACAGAGTTGCCATAAATCTTCAATTTGTAAAAAACACAATATCTGGGGACTTCCCTGGCCGTCCAGTGGTTAAGACTCCACGCTCCCACTGCAGGGGGCGTGGGTTCAATCCCTGGTCAGGAACTTAGATCCCGCATGCCACGCAGTGCAGCCAAAAAACAAACAAACAAAAACACACAATATCTGGGAAGTGCAATAAAACGAGGTACGCCTGTAATTTTCCTGCAACCTAATTCAATGCGGTTTGATGCTAGAGCATCTGGGCATCTCCCACCTCCTGGGAAAGCTGTTGTAGAACTGAATTCCAGCCCTTTGGGTTGGGAGAGTCTTAGAGGTCCTTAGGGCAGCCTCATCTCTGTGTCTGACAGGATGTGGAATGACACAACAGGATTTGGTTCTGATGGTCCCTTGACAAGCAGCAGTGGGCCCAAACTCTTCAGTTCTCATTGGAAATCAAATGAGAACTGAGGGCTGAAGGAAATTTCGCAATCACGTGTCAAGTTTTTCACCCAAAGACGAATCAGCCATTTCAAGTCATTATTTCATCCCAGCTCGTATGACAGAGGCAATTTAATGAAGGTGAACCTATTCATTTCAATCCCACAAACACTTATTAGGCATCCAGCATCCTTAGAACATCCTCAGAAGGACACATGAGAGAAGGGCCACAGTGGTTGTCCTTGGAGGACATGGGAGACTGGGGGTCAATGTTGGAGGACAATCACCTTCCACCTAACACACCATTTTCTATTGTTTGAATTTTTAAATAAGCTTTTTATTTTGGAATAATTTTCGATTTATAGAAAAGTTGCAAAGCCAACGCCACAGAGAATTCCTGTCTACGCTTCGCCTAGCACCCACCACTGTTAAAATCACCAAGACACTGACATTGGTGATTTACTGTTAGCTATGCTGTTTGAAATCTTACCATGGCAGGTGTTACCTATTCAAAACAGATTTAAAATAAAGAAAAATATGTTGGATGCAGGTGCTCTGGGAGCCATGGGAGCCCTCAGAGATGGCATGTGAAGGGGTCGGTTATGGGCATGGACTTTCAGGTCTCAGGGCCACCTCTCAGGCTGACCACGGTCCCATCAATTGTTGACTCTGGGCCTCAGTTGCTTCATCTGCAACGTGGGGACAATCATACACATCTTTTAGTGAATTTGCATAAGTGCCAGGCATATAGAAAGTTCTCTGTAATATTTGCTCTTATTATCCATTTAATAAATATGCACTGAAAACCTGCTTCGTGCCAGATTCTGTTCTAAGCAATGGGGATGGAACAAAACAGACAAAACCCTTGTCCTCGTCAAGCTGACCTTGTAGAAAAGGGCTTACATGTTGGGGAGAAAAGTCATTAGCTCACCAACAGCTTACCCCTGATAGTAGGTTTGGATAGATTCCAGTTCAAGTCCTGGCTCTACCAGTAATTGTGTGATCTGGACACATTACTGATTCTTCCCAAGTCTCAGTTTCCTCTTCTGTAAAATGGGACAGTAACTCCTACCTCATGGAGTTGCTGCTATGCAGATGAAGTGAGAAACCATGTCAAGTGCTTGGTGCTGTGCCTGGGCATGATAAAGGGTGGTCAGTATCACCTGTCCTTTCCCTGGAAGAGTCAGACTAACGTGGGGGAGGAGGCAAAGTCAGGATCATCAGATCCGGAGAAGGACGGCCTTCCGGTCATTTAGACCCATGCCTGCCCCGAACAGAGGGTCCAAGAGTGGCCCCACCAGCCCTCTGTCAAGGGGCCAGGCCCTTAGCTCTCACTACCCTGGGTAGCCCCACTACTGGGAATGGATATCCTGATGCATTTCAAAGGCTCCTGGGGATACCCCAGGCTTTTATTGTCATCAATCATTCATGTAGGAAAGAAGCTCATTTCAACCCCCAAACACCCTATTATGGGATGTATCAAGCATCTTGCCTTCTCGCTATAAAGTGAATCTAATGGGAAACAGCCGGTTACTTTTAGTGAGTCACCATTTCCCAAGAACCTAAAGTAACTGCTTTTAATTCAGATGCTCCATGCCCTCCTCCTCTGCCTTGTGAATAAGGATGCCTCTGGGTCCTGAGAGTTATCATACCTCCCGCTGCACGGAGCCTTCCCATCCGTGATGTCTCTTTGTAATCACAATCACCTCCCAAGGAAGGTTCTGAGGAAACTGACTTGTCTTCAAATCGTGGCCATGGTTATTATTCTCTAATGGGACTTTGGGCATGTTTTTTTAGCGTCTCCGAGTTTCTGTTTTCTCTGCCACATCGGCCTTGTCCAAGGTCACAAAAGTAATGAGGGAGAAGGCCCAGTCAGCAGTGGGGTTAAGAAACAGGCACTGGAGTCAAGCTGACCTGGGTTTAAATCCTGGCTCTGCCTCCTTCTAACTGCTGCCCTTGGGCAAATGACTTCACCTCTCTAAGCCTCAGTTTCCCTATCTGTAAATTGGGAGTAAGGATGTAGAATGTGAGAACATCTGAAGGCTCATTCTGAAAGCTCAGGAACCAAAGGGAAAGCAAGAGTTTCACCTCCCCTCTACTTGGCAGCCTCTCAGCACTTTGTTGGGACCTGAGTGTCTTACCCTCAGCACTACTGACATTTGGGGCTGGATCATTCTTAGCTGGGGGACTGGCCTGTGCACTGTAGGATGTTCAGCAGCATCCCCGGCCTCCACCCACTAGAAGCCAGCAGCATCCTCCCACCCACCCAAAGTGTCTTCAAACATTTGTGAATATTGCCATAGGGCACAAACTCATCCTCCCTTGAAAACCAGTGATGTAGACCCACTTTTTCTTTTTTTTTTTCAGTTTTTTAAAATTGAAGTATAGTTGGTTTACAATGTTGTGCAATCTCTGCTGTACAGCAAGGTGAGTCAGTTATACACATATAGACATTATTCTTTTCCATTATGGTTTATCACAGGATATTGAATATAGTTCCCTGTGCTATACACTAGGACCCTGTTGTTTATGCATTTTACATGTGATAGTTTGCATCTACCAACCCCAAACCCCCAGTCCATCCCTCTCCCTCCTCCCCCCCTCCCCCTTGGCAACCACCAGTTTGTTCTCTATTAGACCCACATTTTCAACAGTGCTTTTGGGAGCATGGACATGAGACCCACGTGAATGCGGCTAAAAAATCCATCTCTCTGGGCTTCTCCAGGGTCTACTGAATCAGAATCCCCCGAGAGGGGACCCCACAATCTGTACTTCATGAAGGCGATTCTTCATTCATTTCTTTGTGCCTTAGTTTCCTGAAATGGGGAGAGAGTGATGGAATCTACCACAAAGACTCACTATGAAGATTAACTGAGGGGATCCATAGAGCCCTGGGCACGGTGTCCTCAATACATGTTAGCTCTTTTCATCCCAGAAGCACTGGTCTGGACAGAGAGGAACATGGAGGACTCCAGAATTGGGGGAAGAACAGGAAAACCATGGACAGGAGGGTGACACCCTGGTAATGACCACTCTACTCAAATGCCAGCTGAGAACTGTGACTAGTAGTGAGGTGACACAGGTGGGACCATGAAAGCCACACGGGGGCTTTCCTCTCTGCAGATAATCACTGCTCACACTGACTGCATGCTTAACCTGCCTCCCCAGCTAAAACAAACGTGGACAACTGTTAATAAAAGGCAAGAGGAGAAAAAGAAAAAAAATATCCGTCTGTGTATTAGTTGTCTATGGCTGCCATGACAAATGAGCACTAACTTATTGGCTTAAAAAGAATACAAGTGTATTATTTTATAGTTCTGGAGTCAGAGGTTTGACATGGGTCTCACTGGGCAATAAACAAGGTGTCAGCAGGACTGATGCTCTAGGGAAGAATCGGTTTCTTCTCTTTTCTTTTCTTTTCTTTTCTTTTTTTACTTTTTGGCTGCATTGCACGGCATATGGGATCTTAGTTCCCCAACCAGGGATCGAACCCACACCCCCTGCAGTGGAAGCACAGAGTCTCAACCACTGGACCACCAGGGAAGTCCCAGAATCTGTTTCCTTGCCTTTTCTAGCTTCTAGTGGTCGCCTACACTCCTTGGCCTATAGCCACTTCCTCCATTTTCAAAGCTAGCCATGACAAGTTGAGTCCTTTTATGGTGCATCTCTCTGACTCTTCTTCATCCTTCACATCTCTCTCTGACCCAGTCAAGAAAGCCTCTCTCATTTTAAGGGCTCATGTGATTAGACTGGGTCCACTCGGTAAATCCCTTATAATCTTCTCATCTCAAAGTCTGTACCTTAATTCCATCTGCAACAATAATTCCTGTTTGCTGTATGAGGTAACAGATTCATAGGTTCTGAGGATTAGGGTGTAAGCATCTTTTGGGGACCTTTATTCAGTAAATCACAGTGTATATAATAGAAGGGACCAAATGAACCTACTGCGGAGGGTCCCAGGATGGGGTCATTATCATCCTCGTGGGCAAAATCTGTGTTCCGTAGAAAGGGACCTAGTTTTAGTGAAGGAGGTGAGGCAACCAAGCAGTAAGACTGCCCTCCTGCTCACTGGGTATCGTCCACCCCACCCAGCTCAGTGCCAACAGCCATGGCACAACACCCTTAGCTGACAGCATGACTCAAGTTAAAATGTTGGCTCTGCCCCTTACTGGCTTGTGCCCTTGGACAAGTTACTTACATTCTCTGAGTTTTTGCTTTTTTGTTTGTAAAGTGTGTCTAATAACCCTAGCTTGCAATATTTGTTCACTCCATAGTAACTATCTGCAAGGCTGGTAAGCTGGTTATGTGACCTTTCCCACTGTCAAGGTCCGTCATCTGTTAAGCGGGGATAATAATAAAGGTTACTCATTGGCTGTGGTGAGGGCTGAATGACAGGTTGTGTGTAAGGCTCTTAGTGTGGTACCTGGTACATCATAAGGACAGTGAGGTCTTGGTGAGTGTCAATTATCACAACTACTATCACCGTCATCATCATCAGCATCCTCCTCCTCCTCATCATTACCATCATCATCACATCATCATTATCATCTTCTGCATCATCAGCATCAGCATCACCACCATGACCATCACGAGCATCACCATCATCAGCATCAGCATCACCACCATGACCATCACCAGCATCACCATCATCAGCATCAGCATCACCACCATGACCATCACGAGCATCACCATCATCAGCATCAGCATCACCACCACGACCATCACGAGCATCACCATCATCAGCATCAGCATCACCACCATGACCATCACCAGCATCACCATCATCAGCATCAGCATCACCACCACCATCAAAAGAGAAATCAGACAACCTTAGGCCGACACCACAGCTGGAGCTGGGGGTAGGGAAGGACAGAGGAGATCAGCCCCGGGAGCCCCTGCCCCAACTTTACCTCCCTTCCCAGAACTCCCTTCACTGGGAATACCCTACCTCTTACACCATCCCATTCCATGCCTTTTAAGGAGAATGAGAAGCACTAAAAAGCTGTGTGTCCTACCTGCATCGTCCACAAAACTAGTCTTAGGTCTGGAGGGAAGGGGGAGGGAGATCATATTAAGGTAGTGGAAAGCAATTCTTTTTTTTTAAACGACTATTCTAGAATATTACCCTTCAAGGAATCACCTCAGAACGCCCTATGCTTCCAATAATACCAACATTCCTCAAGCCTTTTAAAACGTTTATTAGACTCCAATATGGTGATTAAATCCTTCCTGGAATAAGGAGAGGTATTAATAAACAAACTCTTCTTTGATCATTGCTTTCAAATCAGTTTATGAGCCATTCCAGAAAAGCAGTTTAACACATTTATATTCACTTTTTTATATTCATGTGATTTGATTACCCACTTTATTTGGCTCAGAACGACCTTTCCAAACCTCAAACTCCCTCTCCAAGGCAAAGGTTTATCACCATTGAGGATGTTCACAAGACTTCAACACAGATTGGGACTGCAGTTCCCAAGGGAGGTTTCCAGAAAGGTTTTCATTTGAATAATGTGTGTGTTACCTCTGGGGTGGGGCTTTGAAGGAAATGACACATGAGTTCTGACAGTTTATCTAACAACCTGTAATGTCATTTTTTCATTATTCAGTGTCCTCACCCCAACACGTCTAAGTGACCTTCAATGAGTCATCAAATCACTCTGTTGTATTTCTCCAACCCCAAGCAGAAGGGCTCAGATTGGTTTCTGAGGTCCTTAAAGACCCTACAAGAGAATATTCTCCCTAATTCAGAGGGAATTGGTAAGAATGTTGAATTGAAACCATGGAAATCGATAACCCTGTAATAACAATAAGGTAATTGTCCAATTAAAATTGCATAGACAACTAATGTTTTTTGGTACTTCTGCAGGTTCATCCTACTATTCAAGGTTCATTTCTTTAAAAATGTCCTCCAGCCCTGCAATCTCAGAAAGACTTCATGAATACAGACAATTATGAACCTATCCTGAGCTGTGATTCATGCATCTTTTACTAAGACTCCCTAACGCTTCCAATTTACAAACCAATTCAGAAGTAAGCAGAGGGCCCAGGTCACGCAAGGATGGGTAGAGAACCAGATGGTGCTGCTTAAAAGCCTGCTTGGCGGGGCTAAGATGATTAGAATCTAGAGGAAAATAAATTGGGACTGTCTAAAGTAATATTTCAGTTTTTAAAAATTGCTTAGCCTGGAAATCATGTGGCTCATTTCATCCCTCACTGGCTGGAAACTTAACTGGAGAGATAAACTGCTTGGAGAACATTATTTTATTTCAGAAAGTTCAAGACCGAGGAATAGCCTGGGATAAATCCTTTTCTGAGCTGGGGTGGTTTGGGTGTGATTCGGGATGCTTGAGGGTCAGAGAAAACCAGCCAGGGAAGTCTGTGCATGGGCTGTGTGCAAGCATGAGTGGGCCAAGTTCAATGTTCAACAACACGGGCTGCAAGCTGGGAAGCCAGAGGGAGAGTTGGATCATGGCAGAAGAAGAAAGGACACAAATGTGGAAATGGACTTGCTGGATTGAAAATCCAGCACGAGAAGTAAGATAAGCCCCTAAACAGAAAGAAAGCAAAAGCGTCGGAGAAAAGGCAAAAGCATCGGACTAGAAATACTCACGGATATATATATATATATTTAAACTAGATTCCATACTTTGCTCAGATTTCCTTAGTTTTTACCTAATGTCCTTTTTTTGTTCCAGGATCCTATCCAGGACACCCCATGACATTTAACCATCATATCTCCTTAGACTCCTCTTGGCTGTGACAGTTTCTCAGAGTGTCCTTGTTTTTGATGGCAACGTTGACAGTTTTGAGGAGGATTCATCAGATGATTTTGTAGAATGTCCCTCCACTGGGATCTGTCTGCTGTTTTTCTGTTGATTAGACTGGGGTTATGGGTTTGCAAGAGGAAGACCACAGAGGGACAGTGTCATTCTCACTGCCTTCTATCAAGGGCACTCTAAAGGTCACTCTTGATGTTGAGCTGGATCGCCTGGCTGAATTCATAATTGTCAGGTTTCTCCCCCCCTACTCTTTTCCATACCGTACTCTTTAGAAGGAAGTCACTAAGCACAGCCCACGCTGACAGGGTGGGGACTAATGAGCACTTCTTTGAGGGCAGCATATGGTATTATTTTTATAAATAGAAAAATATTCCCACATTAGAAGGTGAGGAGGATCACATGCCAGTGGATCCAAAACCCAGAACTTCTGTGTGTCCCAGCTAGAACTGCGGGTGTGGCAAGGGCCAGCTCCCCAGCAACGCTGCAAGAGATGCAAAATCTGAGTGCTCAAGTCCAAACGTCAACTTGATTTCAACAAAGCTGAAGATGCCAAAAAGCTGGGTGCAAAAACTAGGCAAAATTTCAGCCAGTTGGGATACTTTCCATAGGCAGTGATTTTTATCCTATCCAGCATCCCTTTTCAACACTCAGGGCTCCACCCCCCTCAGGGGGTCCTTCCTCTGTGGGACCTTGGGCAAATGACTTGGCCTCAGATGTTCTGAAGGGCTTTTCACATATTCAACGTACCTACCATAGGCCAAGCAATGTTCTGGGCACTAGGCACACAGAAATGCAGCATTCATCCTAGTGGGGAAGATGGGCAGCAAGTAAAAAAATAAACAACATCCTTTAAGTTGACAGGACTATGCAGAGAGTAAAATGTGGTTATGGTCTGGTAAGCGATTGACAGGGCCTCCTTCAGACAGTGGGGCTGAGGAAGACCCCTCTGAGAAAGTGACATTTGAGCTGACACTAAATGACCAAGAGGAGCCGGCCTGGGAAGATAGAAGGAAAGAATGTTACCAGCAGATGGAACAGCAAGTGCGGGAGCCCTGAGAGGGGAACCAGCTTCACGCTCAAGAACAGAGAAAAGGCCAGTGTGGGTGGAACAAAATGAGAACAGGGGAGGGTGTGACACGATGGAGAGACAGGAAGGGGCCAGATAATGCAAGGCCTTGTGGAAAGTTGGATTTTATTCCCAGTGGTTGACCTACAGAAGGATTCTAAGCGGGGGAGAGATGAGATCGCTATCTCCCATGAGAGAGGGTGTAGAGGTAGGGAGCAGGCATCAAGGTAGGAAGACCAGCTTCCTGCAATTGCCTCAGAGAGTTGGAGAATTAAATGCAGCATAATGTGTGCAAATTGCTTAGTCCAGGGCTTGGTCATAGAAAGTGATCAGTAAATGAAATAAAATACATGCAGTCAATAAATGCATGACTGCAGTTATGCAGATGCTTCCTGCTTCTTCCAGCTCAGCCACAGACACCTCTGTAGCTCCCACTCTCCGTGGACTTTTGCAGAAGGTGATTCAGCCCCTCAGTTGCTGGCTGTCCTGTTCCCACAGACAGGCCTGTCTGGCCTGGGGTGTGGCAAATGGGTGGCAGGGAGGCTGAGCATTTTGGGGGTACACACACACACAGGCACACAAGATGGGGTCTGAAACATTGGCCCAGGCCCCAGAGTTAGGACTGGAGTGTGTCCTGAGGGTCCTCCGTAAAGGATAACGGAATATGCCACCCCAAAACATGCCCCTTTGGCATAGGATTATTTTGAGATGAAGGCAATGGAGAGAAAAAAAAGATACAAGAAAAGCTCTCTGCCCTCCTTGATTTGCCTACAAGCAGGACATCAATTTATAATAAAGAGGTCTCCCCTCCCCTCTGTACCAAGAAGGAGAGAAATTAATCACTGGAAACAACTCTAGATCCTCATCAGCCTGGAGATGGCTCCAGAGGAATCTATACAACAAACTTAGACTAACTAGTCCTTATTGTCCATTAGTTTCCCCCATCTACCTACCTTCTCATAAGAAACTCAAAGTCCCTTTTCTTTGTCTTGCCAGTACTCTAGAAATGTATTGTTCTTCTGTTAAGATGCTATATCAGCCCGAGTTCTAACCACTGTTATGAGTTACTCATCACTCCCAGGTATATGTGTGATGCACATGTTAATAAACTCCTGTTTATTTTTCTCTTGTGAATCTGTCTTTTGTCAGTCTCATTTACAGGGCTCCAGCCAGGGAGCCTGAGATGGGTAGAGGACAAATTTTTTTTCCCTTCCCCACACCTGGTTGGCACCTCCTAAAGTAGGTGCACGTAACTGAGGGCCACACTCTTGTTTGGCGGAGGATGGGGAAAAAAATGCTGAATCTGGAGTGGGTCACTGAGAGCAAAAGAAAAACGAGGTCAGAATGAAGGGTACCAAGGGATAACCTTGAGGTGATAAATATCTGGGGAAAGGTAGGAAAAGCTAGACTCTGTGGTGTGGAGAGGAGCAGAGGAAATTGTCATCAATATTCCCAAGGCTGGAAAACTCCACCATGAGTCACAAAGAGCCCACGTCAAGAAACAGCTATTTTGAGCCCAGCTAGAGGGTGGGGCACTGTCTGCCTTTACTGAGACGGGTGAGTGGCTGAGCCAGGCCTTTAGCTATTCAAGTCACTGCTTCCCCTAAACAGAATCTCAATCAACTGAGTGCTGAGAGTCTAGACCACCTGACTGCACAGAAAATGAAATCTAAACCATTCTGTAGCTCCGGGTTTGTCAAGCCTAGAAGGTCTGCTCCAGAAGAAGCTGGAACCTGCAGAGAGAACTTTGCCAAAGGGAAGACAGGCAATCCCTTTGAGAAGACGGGGTGTGAACAGCAATTTCCTGCTCCTGGCAGCTCATCCACCCACTTTGTTCGAGGCATTTAGATTCTAAATGTCACATGGTGATGTCCCCGACATGAAGTGGACATTTGGTGATTTTTGCCTCCCAGCATCCATTCACCTTCCCTTGGTAAGAGGACCCCCATTTTAGTTGGGGAACCGATGCAGGCACCACTCCTGGGTCTTGGGAATTGTTGAGCTGACCCTGCCAGGGTGTGGTGTTCTGTTTCCCCAGACCCCTGGGGCTCATTCAGATGGGCATGAAGCTCCATAACAAAAGCCAAGTAATCAGACCCTGAGCTTTTGTGTGAATTCTTGGAGGGAGAGAAACCCTGCCCGGTTTCCTGCTGGCCTTGGACCTCTCAGAACATGGATCCTGAGGGCAAACCTTCATGGAAGGGAGAAAGGCCAAGAGATGGAGAGAAGCAGATGAACCCTGGATCGACTTCTAGAGTAACAGAACCCAGTGCATTCTCTTTTTGCTTAAGCAGTTTGAGTTTTCTGTTGCATATAACAGAAATATGTTGCATATAATGGTCACATAAATACTCCACATCGTCTAAGAGAAATGAGTAAGGAGGAGCAGCAGAGGGTGGAAATGCCTCTGGGGTAACAGGGCTGTGGATTCGGGGCAATCCTCGTGTCTCCCCTGTCCATAGTCAAAAATGCAAACATGATCGTCTCCTAAGGCAGGGATTGCAAACTACAGCCCACGGGCCAAGTCCAGACCACCACTGTTTTTGTACAGCCTGTGAGCTAAGAATGGTTTTTACGTTTTTTACATATTGGGAAAAAATCAAAAGAAAAATAATAGTTTGTGACATGTGAAAATTACACAAAATTCACATTTCAGTGTCCCTAAATAAAGCTTTATTGGAATGTAGCCATGCCCATTTGTTTATGTATTATCTATGGCTGCTTTCACACTACAACAGAGCTGAATGGTTGCAATAGAGACCATCTGACTTCAAAGACAAAATATTTACTGTTAGCCCATTAAAAGAAGGTTTGCAGACCTCTGTCCTAAAGGATCCTTTAGACAAAGGAGATTTTGTAACTAGCCTTTTATAAACTAGGCTACTAAGGGCTTTAAGTTCCAAACTTACTATGCACAGAAACGTGTTAAAACGATTGGCTTTTCTTGCCAAGTAAAAATGAGAAGAATTGCTAATTATTTATAGAAACTTGTTTAGAAGAAACTCGTTTTAAGCTTTTAAGGTTGTAAACCAGAAGTACTATCCAGAACTCAAAAATAATCCCAAAGGCAACAGCAATGATATATTCAATTTCAGTAATGGTTATTTATTTTCCCATAACCACAAAAATTCTATTTCTAGTATCTTCTATTTTTTAAATAATCCAAGAACTAATATAAGCCATAATTGAAATGAACTTAACAGTAAGAATAACAACAGCTATTATTTATTAAGTCTTTACTATTTGCAGGCAGAGTTTGAACATTTTACTTATATTCACACATTTAATTGTCCCAACCACTGCACTGGGTAGATACTATTATTCTACCCATTTGGTAGATGAGAAAACTAAGGCACAGAGGCAAGGTAAGTAATTTGCCTACTGTCACACAGCCTGAAAATACTGGTGCCAGGATTCAAACCCCTGTAAACTGGTCCCCTAAATTGGACTACACTCTGGGGAAGACTATCTCAGCTTTATTTAAGAGGGGGGGGGGGGGAATTCCCTGGTGGTCCAGTGGTTAGGACTCAGTGCTTTCACTGCCAGGGCCCCGGGTTCAATCCCTGGTCGGGGAAACAAAATCCTGCAAGCTGCATGATGAAGCCAAAAAAATAAAAATAAAAATAATAAAAGAGAACTTCCCCAGTGGTCCAGTGGTTAAGACTCTGTGCTTCCACTGCCGGGGGCACGGCTTCAATCCCTGATCAGGGAAGTTTTGCATGCTGTGCAGTACGGCGAAAAAAACAAAAAAAAACAAAAACAAAAAGAGAGAGAGAGAGATGAGGGTAACAAGATTTCACCTGATGAAACAAAATTCATATTTTATGGCAAGACAAGAAAATTTAAACGTAAAATTGTTCTCTGCCTGTTTGGGCCTCCTCCCTCTCCTTTAGTGTGTGTTGTACCTCTGCATTAACCAGACCTCCTTAGGAGATAACCTTCCTTATTTATCTTGTAAGAGACCACAGTGACCCATGACCTACTACTCACTTTGTACGTGTGTAAACTGTCAATAATACATCATTTGATGTATAACCGTTTATCTCAAAAACTTATGTTAACTGTGCTTTGACCTCTAACGGGTAGAATATTCCTCAGAGCTTTCTGAAAGACTGTCTCCTGGGTTACAATCCATAGGTTGGCTCCAATAAAATTTTCCATTTCTTTCTTAGATTCACTATTGATTAATTTTTCATCAACACACTATAGTCTGAAATTTAATTAGTAGCACAATGCAGTGCACACTTTTTTTTAAAACTTCTTAGAATGTCAGCTTTTCTGGAAAATGTCTTTTCTCTGAACCTTCTACATAGTCATGTTAGGCAACGGACCCCCACCCCTCTCCAATCTCCCACATCTGATTGGACCGGGTATGGACATCTGACCCAAGTGGACCAATAGGCTCTTCCCTGAGGCTTTGGTACTGAGATTAAGATTCCAGCCTCAGGACTTCCCTGGTGGCATAGTGGTTAAGAATCTGCCTGCCAGTGCAGGGAACACGAGTTCGATCCCTGGTCCAGGAAGATCCCACGTGCTGTGGAGCAACTAAGCCTGTGCATCACAACTACTGGGCTTGCGCTCTGGAGCCCGCAAGACACAACTATTGAGCCTGCGCACCTAGAGCCCGTGCTCCGCAACAAAAGAAGCCCCCACTCGCCACAGCTAGAGAAAGCCTGCGTGCAGCAACGAAGACCCAACGCAGCCAAAAATAAATAAATAAATAAATGATTCCAGCCTCAATCTAACTGCTGTTTTAAAACATAAGGCTGGTAGCTGTTTGCCACAAGTTCCAAAAACCAGAAAAAGCCAGTCTTCAGTGTGAGAGAAGAATGAAGGAGACATGACAAGAAAAACACAGATGAGAAATGGAGGTGGAGGAAGGGAGCTCCCTGCTTCACGACACGCCCTAGTCCCTTCCTGAATTCCAGCAGAACTCCGCCCTGGGTTTTGGGAGGCACCCCCCGTGATGGTTAATTTTAGTGTCAACTTGAGTGGGCCACCATGCCCAGATTACACATTATTTCTGGGTGTGTCTGTGAGGGTGTTTCTGAGTGAGATTAGCATTTGAATGGGTGAACGGGTAGAGTAGATGGTCCTCCTCAAGTGGATGGGCAGCATCTCCTTCCTGGAGGACCTGAATAGAACAAAAGGCAGAACAAAGAAGAACTCCTCTCTTTTTTCCCTGCCTCACTGGTTGAGCTGGGACGTCTCATCTCATCCTCCTGCCCTCTGACTGGTATTTGTATCATCGGCTTCCCTGGTTCTCAGGCCTCCTCCAGACTCAGACTGAATTACTCCATTGGCTTTCCTGAGTCTCCAGCGTGCAGATGGCAGATCGTGAGAATTCTCAGCCTCCATAATTGCATGAACCAATCCCTTATAGCAACTCTTTATATATATATATATATATATATATATATACACATACACACACATATATATACATACATACATACATACATATATATATATATGTATATATATATATATATATATGTATATGTATATGTATATATATATCTCCTATTGGGTTTCTCTGGAGAATCCTAATACAATCCAGAATCCTTAAATAATTTCCCCTTTGGCTAAATCGATGGGTTTCAAATACCTACAATCAAAAGAATCCTCAAACATAGCCCACTTAAGGGCAGAACAATCTTCCAGTTTTCATATTCTCTGAATCATCAGCGTGAGCCTCTCAAATAATGGATTTGCTGGATTTCTAATTATTCCCTTAGTTGTGCACTAACTAGGCCAGCTCCCAGGAATCGCTGGTTTGTAGGCGGAGGGACTAGTTGAAGATGCCTAAAATGGTGTATCAGACATGCAGGGAGTCAACAAATTGGCGTTAGACTTCAGTTTACTTTTTCTTATTGTTTGTGTACTTCTATTCTTTTCCCCTGAACAGAAGCAAACACTCTTCTCCATTTGCCTTCAATGAAACAGCTGGAAATGGCAGTTTTACTTGGGATGGAGCTGAGGGAGGGAGACAAACAGTGTCTTAGAACCGGTTGCTGAAATGACCGGAATGGATATAAAATGCAGTTGCATAATTTCCTCATAAGTCACATTTCTGAAGGTGGAAATGGTTCTGAGACAATCCAAATGCTTCTCTGAAGAAATTAGTAAGTGGGATGGAAAAGAAAGTGATGGCTTCCCAGGGTTGGTAGTAATTGTGATTTGAATGGGTGTGATAGTCCCATTTATAGATGGGCAACATAAGGACCTGAATGGCCAGGAGATTTGCTAACCGATGGCAAGGTCAGGATTAGGCCTCTGGCCTTGAATCCAGCTCTTCAATCCCAGTGGCCTCTGAGTGATGTCTGTTCTTTTCCCCAGCCAGCATCTGTGTCCTGATTTCCCGTTGGGGGATTGGGCATGTGATCCAGAACTGGCCAATGAAAATATTCCACCACCACCTCTTCCCCTTTCTCCTGCCATAATAATTGGTTCAGGTCTGGGCAAATTACCCAATCTGGAGTCATGAGAGTCAGTCCCAGGACTTTTAATGAACCTATTGGAGAAGAGTATGCTCTCCCTTCTGGGATTGCTAGCTGATGGCTAATGTAAGCTTGGAACTGTTGAGATTGCCACACAGAAAGCACCTGTCTGAGAGTAAAGCTGACACTGGTAGATGCAGAATAAAGAAAAGAAGATGGAAAGACTGAGTCCTGCTGATCCAGGACTGAACTGATCCTTTGTTGAACCTCTGGATCCAGCCATGCCCGAAGCTAGCCCAATCTCTTCCAGGACGTAAGCCAATAACTTCTTTCTTTAGCTTGAGCCAGTCGAATTAGCTTTGTTGCTTGAACCCAAAGTAGTGCAGCTGTCATCCTATAGCCTGCAGGGGTGGTCAGTACCTGCCCTGAACATTCTAAATATTTGGCACAGACCAGCAGGCTGAACGTGACAATGGATACTCTTGCATGCACTGTTTATCGAGTGCCTACTATGTGCCAGGCCCTGGGCCCAGTGCAGCTGACACAGAGGTGAACAAGATAGACCCACCCCTTGTCCTCATAGAGCTCAAAGACAGACAATCAAATGGGCTAGTACAAGAAGGTGGATAGGTGCTTGGGCAGGAGAAGCATTGAGACCTTCACTAGTCTGGGGCCAGAAAAGTGTCCCCGAGGAAGTGACCTTTAAGCTGACACCCAAGAAGGACACAGCGAGAGTGGGAGAGGAGAAAAAGAGGGGACGAGGTGGAAGGGAAACATATGCCAAGACCAAGCCTCAAGACAGGAGGACAGCCCAGGATGGCTGCAGTGTAATGTCTGAGCTAGGAACTAGCAAGGGAGGATGCTGGAGGTCCTTCTCTTTTTTTCATTAGCAGGTCTGACCTCATTTCAGGTCAAACCTTATTTCATGGCACTTCGCTTTATTGCGCTTTGCAAATACTGCATTTTTTTTTACAAAACAAAGGTTGGTGGCAACCCTGCACTGAGCAAGTCTATCAGCACCATTTTTCCCAATAGCATTTGCTCACTTTGTGTCTCTGTGTCACATTTTGGTAATTCTCACAATATTTCAAACTTTTTCATTATTATCGTATTTGTTATGGTGATCTGTGATCCATGATCTTTGATGTTACCACTATGACTCACTGAAGGCTCAGATGATGGCTAGCATTTTTTAGCAATAAAGTATTTTTTAATTAAGGTATGTACATTGCTTTTTAGACATAATGCTATTGCACACTTAACAGACTACAGGTATAGTGTAAACATAACTTTTATACGCACTGGGAAACCAAAGATTCGTGTGACTCGCTTTATTGAGATCTTCGCTTTATTGCGGTGGTCTAGAACCGAACCCGCAGTATCTCCAAGGTGTGCCTGTACTTCTAAAGCATATCCTGAATCCACCCACTGCATGCCATCTCATGACTCCTCTCCTAGCCCGTCATCTGAGCAATTTCTAGAGCCGTCATGGTTTCACTCCCCACAATCCACTCTTCACGCAGCAACCAGGGTGAGGGCAATAGGGAGCCACAGAAAGAACATGAGCAGGGAAGGGGCAGGCCCTCTTAGGATGAGCGTCTCTACTTTGCCTGCAGATCATCTTTAACTATTTCTCAACTGGGCCCTTAAGTTATTTTCTGGGTGTTCGTTCAGCCTGCTGGTGGAGTCTGAGGTAAGAGCACCCCAGTGGGATCTGCAGGTGTTGGATTGGCAAAGCCACCCAGGCCGCTCAGGATTAACTGCAGTGAAAGATGACTTGTCCTTTGCCTGTGTCTTCCTTGAATTTTTATTTTATTTTATTTTTTATTTCTTTTCATTTCATTTTTGGCTATGTGGCATGCAAGATCTTAGCTCCCCGACCAGGGATCAAACCTGTGCCCCCTGCAGTGGAAGCACAGAGTCTTAACCACTGGACCAGGGAAGTCCCATTCCTTGAATTCTTTAGCAGCTGAGCCAGGAGAACATGCTCAGGGTTGCATTTTCCATTCAGTTCAGCCAAACTGTGTTTGGGGCTTCCTTTGGGCAAGGCCACTTGCCGGATGTTGGGCATTTGGAGAATAAACAAGAGGATGTCCTGGGGTTGAGGGACTTTGAAGCCCATGGAGAGGGAGAAATTCATGAGGCAAGAGAGGAAAGGCATGTAGAAAAAAATAGTTTAGATGTCAAAAAAGTAAAAATGGTGAAAGAAGCCAGACACAGAGGCCACATGGTGTATGGTTCCATTCATATGAAATATCCAGAATAGGTAAATCCATAGAGACAGAAAGATTAGTCTGGGGTAGGGGTGGAGGAAGTGACTGCTTAATGAGTATGAGCTTTAGGTGACGAAAATGTTTTGGAACTAATTAGAAGCAACGGTTGCAGATATTGTGAATATACTAAATAGCACTGAATAATAAACTTTTACAATGATCAATGTTCTGAATCACTTCGCCGTACAGCAGAATTAACACAACATTGTAAATCAACTCTACTTCAATTTACAAAATGGTTAATTTTATGTTATGCGAATTTTATCTTAATTTAAAAAAAATAAAGGACATAATCCTAGCCAGAAATATATCATATTCCTAGCAGGGGTGGCTTTGGAGCTAGACCTTGAAGGGGGGGTTGGATTTTGTCCTGTGGAGGCTGAGAGGCAGAAGAGGGTGAAGGAAATTTTCTAGGTCTAGTGAAGGGCTAAGCAGTAACTGCATCATTAATTGTCAGGGCAACCCTTCCAGGTAGCAAATGTTGTATTAGCCGTGTTTCATAGATGGGAAAACGAGGTCCAGAAGGAAGAAATGACTTGTTCAAGGTTGCACAGTTGGTAAGTAGCAGAGAGCTGGAAATTAAACCTAGGTTCATCTGATCTCAACCCAGCTAAACTGTCTCCTAGTAGAGGGAAGAGCATATACTCTCAAAAAATTAGAAGAATTTATCCTGGGGGTGGGCTTGGGGCCGGGTAAAATGGGTGAAGGTGGTCAAAAGTACAAACTTCCAGTTAGAAAATAAATAAGTCCTGGGGATGTAATGGACAACATGGTGACCGTAGCTAATAATGCTGTACTGTATATTTGAAAGTTGCTAAGAGAGTACATATTAAAAGTTCTCATCACAAGGAAAAAAAATTTGTAACTATGTGTGGTGATGGATGTTAACTAGACTTCTCATGGTGATCATTTGGCAATCAATATATACAAATATCGAATCACTGTGTTGTACACTTAAACTCATCTAATAAATATGTCAAGTGTATCACAATTTTAAAAAAAAAGAATGTATCCTTCTATGGTCTTCACAAAACAATAATCATAGAGTAGTCCACTAAGATATATATTTATGACAGCATTCTTTATAACAGTGAAATACTGTTAATACTGAAATGTCAGATGTTCCGCTGTGTAGGGGCTGGTTAAAATCAAGTTATTGAAGACTATTTGATGAATTGGGGATGCAGTCACACTATAATGCTAAAAAGGCAAGATATGGAAAAATAAATGGGTCTCATTTGCATAGGAAAAAACAGATGGAAAATTTACTAGAAAAACATGCATCCGGATATTGATCAACTTTGAAGGGTGGAATTATGTATGAGTTTTTCCTACATGTATGTATATATATACTTTTTTCATGACTGTAAAATGGAGAAAATAATTTGAGGACCTCTCTCCTGAAATTGTTATAAAGACCAAATGAGATAATGTATATAAATCTTGAAGCACAGTGTTCGACATAGTATAAATGCTCAGTAAAATAATTGTAACTATAATTATTACTATGCACATGTATTAATTTTGTAACTAGGAACACAGGCAATAAACGCTATTTTTAAATCCTGTAGAACCTCTTTTGTTTTTTGAGTTTTTTCAAAACATAGGAGGCTCCTACTTCACAGGCCCTGGAAGTCACCTCCCTTTGCTCCCCGTCAGTGGTATCCTCCTCCAGGTGTGAAACTGAAAGGAGCAGTGAGTCATGGGCTGCTTCCTCAGCTGCCCTTGAACTGTGGGCTGGACTTGGCTCCATGCAGCTTCTTCTCTTAACACACGAGGTTCAGCCTTCTCCACTGGGCTCCCCCTCCAGAGGCCACCAACCAATTGATAGAGGGTAACGAGATTCAAAGCCACCCACTGGATAGTTCTGGTGATCATCAGCTGTTTTCTTACTCCCTAACCCCAGCCCTGGCAGGAGGACAGCATCTCTGCTCACCTCATAGGGTCCTGTTCATATCAAGGCACCCAATTTGGTCCATACGCTGGGCAGAGACTTTTTCCCTTAGAGACAGAGAAGGTGCTGCCTTGGCACCGTCCCACACCTCTGGGTGGTCCCCATGATTAGGGCCTGACCTTCTTTTCCCCTTCTCTCAAGACTGGTTCTTACTCAAGGTCACTCTGCCCTTGGGGCAGGCTGGGGAACTGCAGGCGTCTTGCCAGTATTAATGATGATGGAGCCTATCCTGCAAAGAAATATCTCTGACTTCCACAGAAGGTCTGGTTCGGGCTCCTAACGATATTTTAGAATTACACAAGCAATATGTGAATTAATTCTCATTGTAGAAAATTCAAACAATCTAGAACTATGTTAAAAAAGGAAAAAGTTCCCTTGACACCTCTCCTTCAGCCCCATCCCTCTCCCCAGAGGTAACCAACCACTGGTAATAGTTGGGCATGCATATCTATACGTACATGTGCAGGGTATCTTTTCAATTTTTTACAGAAATGGGAACATACACTATTTATTCTGTCACTCATTTTTTCACTTAATGATGTGTCTTGAAGACCTTTCCATGATTTTCTAGACAGTTCTACAGCATTCCTTTCCAAATAGCTTCAGAGTATTTTGCTCTAAGGCTCTACCATAGCTTAACCACTTTCCCATTTATGGATACAAATTTTCATTACTAGACATAATGCTCTAATGAAATTCTGTTACAGAGAGCTTCATGCATTTGTGCAGATATTTGTACAACACAGATTCCTAAAAGTGAAACACCCAGGTCAAAGGATGGTTCATTTAAGCTGTTGTTAAGTATTGCCAAAGTGCCTTTCCAAAAGGCCAAATGAATGTCCAAGTTCAGCCTTTCAAGTTGAGGCTGACTTCTTAAGATTTAACAAGTAACTGTAGTAAGTGTTTGGGAAAAGGTATTTTAGGTTTGCTTTAATCTCAATATTTTTCTTCCTTTCAAGGGACCTCTACAAAGAGATTAATATTTATTTATAGAGTGGGTATGCTCTCTATCTTGAACTTCAACATAAGATAGAAGAGATAACTGCACAGTTGACCTGAGGGAAAGAGCAGTGGAATGCACTGGGTAGCCTTGACAAAATCCATCACCACCCGAGTGAGAAGCAGGTCATGGTACAATTGCTCTCTTCAAGGCAGATGGTCTCAAAGCAAAAGCTAATGTTTGTTTCACATAATCTGCACAGCAACATGGTAAGTTCCTGACTATTTTTATTCTGATTTTACAGAAGAAGTAACTAAGACTGTAAGAAGTTAAGTGATTGCCAAGGTCACAGAGTTAGGAAAAGAACAGCAGTGTGAACTCAGATCATCCGACTCTAAAACCCATGCTCTTAGCCACATACAGACTACTTATCCACCATATTAGATACCCTCAACCTGTAACAGGCACTCTTCTCCATCATCAGAAATCCTAATTCAGTAGGTCATGGCACTTGACAAAATGCAACATCACCACTATTACCAGTATACCTGAGGGGTGAGCCAGTGCAGTAAGACAAGACAAAGTAAGTATAAGACATAGAAACAAAATAGTGTTTATCTGCAGATTCTGTGATTGTCCACACAGAAAATTCAAGAGTATCTATAACTACCATACAACCCAGCAATCCCACTACTGGGCATATACCCTGAGAAAACCATCATTCATAAAGAGTCATGTACCACAATGTTCACTGCAGCACTATTTACAATAGCCAGGACATGGAAGCAACCTAAGTGTCCATCAACAGATGAATGGATAAAGAAGATGTGGCACATATATACAATGGAATAGTACTCAGCCATAAAAAGAAATGAAATTGAGTTATTTGTAGTGAGGTGGATGGACCTAGAGTCTGTCATACAGAGTGAAGTAAGTCAGAAAGAGAAAAACAAATACCGTATGCTAACACATATATATGGAATCTAAAAAAAAAAAAAATGGTTCTGAAGAACCTAGGGGCAGGACAGGAATAAAGATGCAGACGTAGAGAATGGACTTGAGGACACGGGGAGGGGGAAGGGTAAGCTGGAATGAAGTGAGAGAGTGGCATGGACTTATATATACTACCAAATGGAAAATAGATAGCTAGTGGGAAGCAGCCGCATAGCACAGGGAGATCAGCTCGGTGCTCTGTGACCACCTAGAGGGGTGGGATAAGGAGGGTGGGAGGGAGATGCAAGAGGGAGGAGATATGGGGATATATGTATATGTATAGCTGATTTACTTTGTTATAAAGCAGAAACTAACACACCATTGTAAAGCAATTATACTCCAATAAAGATGTTAAAAAAAAAAAGAGTATCTATAAACTACTAAAGTTAATAAAAGACTTTAATAAAGTTTCTGGTTACAAGATTAACACCCAAAATCAGTAAGATTCCTATACTACAATAACTATTAATTAAAAATTTTAATTAAAAATCATAATAGCAAATAAAACAAAGTTATAGGAATGAATTTAACAAAATATATAAAATTGTTGCAGAGAAAACGATAAAACTTTATTGAAGGACATAAAGAGAAGACCCAAATAAACTGAAATACATACCATGGCCATGGATGGGAAGACTTGTATCATAAATGTCAATTCTCCCCAGATAGTAAAATAATATTGTGCAATAGTAATTAAGACTATTAATTACGGGTGGAATTGACATATGGCTGGACAAATAGAAAATTGTAACAGAAAAAGGAAGTCTAGGCACAGACCCACATGCATATGGAAATGTGCTGAAGGCAGGAGGTTACATTACAAATCAGTAGAGACAGGGCAGACTATTCCCTAGTACTGGGGAAACTGGTTATTCATGTGGGAAAAATAAAATAAGATAGCTATTTCATGCCATATATCAACAGTTCTTGACAATTTTCTAAAAATTATTGGGGACCCAAAGAGCTTTTGCTTATACTATACCTATCGATATTTACTATATAATAAATTAAAACTGAGAAATTTTAGAAATATTTACTAATTCATCTAAAAGTAATTGTTATAAATTCATTACATGTTAACATAAATCGCATATTTTTAATTAAAAAAACTTTCTTTAAAAAAAAACCATCAATGAGTGCCATTGTTTTACATTTTTGCAAATCTCTTTAATTTCTGGCTGGATTCTCATCTCTGTTTTGACATTCAGTGTGTTGTGATATATTGTTTTGGTTGGAGTATATAAAGAAAATCCAGCCTCACACAGATGCATGGTTAGCAAAAGGAGGAGTATTTTAATAGCCTTTTCAGATTATTATTGTTGATACTCTTATCTTCTAGTACACCGAAACTCAAGATGGAGTAGTTTCTTCAAGGTTAGTTGCAATGTGGAATCTGAAACTTTATCAATGAACTTTTTATACTCTGTTACATTAAAAATCCATTGGTCTATCTTACACTTTGAAAAGATCGTTTAACCAAATATGATTTTGTAATATCATATATTGGTCATTTAGAAAATATTGGTTTACCATTGTAAAGCAATTATATTCCAATAAAGATGAAAAAACAAAACAAAAAAGAAAATATTGGTCCAAAATATTGGTTAGGCCAATCTTCCAAATGTAGACATGTTTTATCACAAAAATCACATTAATTCACTTCATGATCAATCTCACCAGAAAAGTCTTGTACTGGGAAGCTGTCAAGTTCATGGTAACAGATGCAAGTCTTCCAAAATCTTAATCATCTACTGAAAGCTCAAGTTGTATCACTGGCAACAAATACTGTCAGTTGTTTTCCTTGAAGTGACAGGCTCACTTCACTCATTTTTGAGAAACTGACAAACGCTCAAGCCTGAAAAATCATAGTTTGTCAGTTACTCTTTCCAGGAAAAATGGTGTTCTATGGGGGGAAAAAAAAAAAAAAGATTTATATGTACTTCCCATTCCATCATCCAGAATATTTTTTTTTAGAGTGGGAAATACTAGAATATACATATTTGCTTATATTTTTTAAAAAAGAAGAATAAATCAAGATCTGATTTTAAACATTTACTGATGGGGGAGGAAACAGAGTAGAAGGGACAGGAATGAAAGCTAGACTTTTCTGCTGTACCTTGACTGAGGTTTTGACTTTGTAAACACATGAATATTTTAAATAACTAATAAACGAAATAAAAACAAAAAACAAAAATTTTCTTGACTCTTGACTCAAGGGTCAAGAGTTGATAAAATTAATAATTTTTATTGCTTCATCAAAACATAAGTGAAACTGGTGTTTGTTTTTAACTATCAGTGCATGATAGTGAAGAATATAATGATGACTAGTAGAACCGGGTGCAGATTTAAGCCCTAAACATCCATAATTAACTTAAATGTAAATTGCTTAAAAATATCAACTAAAGGACAAAGATAGGCAGAGTGGATAGAAAAACATGATCCAATAGTATGTTATCTACAAGAAATTCACTTCAAATATAACAACATTGGCGGATTGAAGGTAAGATGATAGAAAAAGATATACAAATATCAACCAAAAGAAAGAAGGAGTGGCTATACTAATATCAGATAAAGTAGACTTCAGAACAAAGAACATTCTAAGAGGGACAGTTATATAATTATAAAAGGATTGGTCCACCAAGAAGAGACAGCAATCCTGTTTATGCACCAAACAGAAGCAGACTGATAGAGCTGAAAGGATAAATAGACAAATCCATAATTATAATTGGGTACTTCAACACTCCACTGCCAGCAACTGATAGAACTGCTAGACAGAAAATCAGCAAGCATATAAAATAAGTGAATAGCACTATTAACTGACTCAACTTAACTGGTATCTATGGAACACTCCACTGAACAACAGTAAAACACACATTTTTTTCACATGCCCTTGGAATATTAATCAAGACAGAACATATCTTGGCCCCTCAAACAAATCTTAACAAATTTAAAAGAATTGAAATCATACAAATTATGTTCTCTGACCATAATGGAATCCAACCAGAAATCAGTGACAGAAATATAGCAAAAATCTCCCAACACTTGGAGATTAAACAACATACCTCTAAAAAGTCCATGAGTCAAAGAAGTCTCAAAGGAAAATTTTTTTAAAAGAATCAACTGAAAATGAAAATATGACATACTGAAATAAATGGAATGCAGCTTAAGTACTACTGAGAGGGAAATTTATAGTACTAAACACTTACATTAGAAAAGAGGAAAGGTCTCAAATCAATAACCGAAGTTCTCACGTCAAGAAACTACAAGAATAGTAAAATAAACCCAAACAATGCAGAAGGAAGGAAATAATAAAGATAAGAGCAGAAATCAGTGAAATCAAAACCAGCAAAAATAATAGAGAACTATCAATGAAACAAAACTCTAATTCTTACCCCCCAAAATCAACAAACTTGATAAAACTTCTAGGAGACTGACAAAGATAAAATGAGAGAAGACACAAATCACCAGTATCAAATGAAATGGGATAGCTCTACACACTCTGTAGCCATTAAAAGAATAATAAAGGAATACTACAAACAACTTTGCACTCAGAAATTTGACAACTTAGAAGAAGCGTAAAATAGTTTGGCAGTTTCTTACAAAGCTAAACATGTGCTTTCGTGTGACTTGGCAATTACACTCTTGGGTATTTATCCCAGAGAAATGAAAACTTACGTTCACACTAAAAAATTGTACAAGTGTTCACAGCAGCTTTATTCATAACAGCCCCAAGCTGGAAACCATGCAGATATCCTTCAATGGATGAAACAAACTATGGTACATCCATCTATGGAATATTACTCAGCAATCAAAAGGAATGAACTGTTGATACATGCAACGACTTGGATAGATCTCAAGAGAATTATGATGACTGAAAAAAGATAATCTCAGAAGCTTATATACTGTATGATTCCATTTATATAACATTCTTGAAATGACAAAATTATAGAAATAGAAAATGATTAGTAGGTGCCAGGGATTGAGTGGGGGAAGGTAACTGTGGTTATTAAAGTAGCACAAGGGATCCCTGTGATGGAACTATTCTGTATCTCAACTATGGTGTGGCCATACAAATCTATACATATGATATAAATCTATAAAATGATATAGAACTAAATACACACACACAAGTGCACATAAATCTGGGGAAATCTGAATAATGTCAATGGGTTGTATCAATGTCAATTTTCTGCTTGTGATATTGTACCATGCAAAATGTTACCACTGGGGGAAAATGGGTGAAAGGTAGAGATCTCTCTATTATTTCTTGCAACTGTATGCAAACTACAATTATCTCAAAATAAAATGTTAAAAAAGAAGACAGGCCACAGACTGAGATGTTTATCATACAAATAGATACAAAAGATCAGGAATCAAATATAAGAATGACAACGCAATAGGAAAAGAAAACAGCAAAAGGATATGAACTAAGGATTCACAGAAAGGAAACTCAAATATCAATAAACAGATGAAAAGATGTTTAACTTCATTGGTAATCAAGAAAATGCAAAAATAAAATAACAAAAACCATTTCACACTCACCAGATTGGCAAACTTCTAACAATCTTGATAGCTTATGGTTGTTTGGTATGGATGTAAGGAAATGGCAACTCATACCCTGCTGGGAAGGGTGTAAATTTATACAATCACAGTTGGACAACAATTTGACAATGCTTATTAAAATCAAAAGCGTGCATACCGTTTGTTTAGCACTTCCACATCTAGATAAATACCCTGCGTAAACGCTTGCTCCTGAGCTCAAAAAGACATATATACCAAGGTGGCCATGAGAGCAGTGTCTGGTAATAGTGAAAAATTGAAAACAACCTATATATTATCAAGAGGACACTGGTTGAAGCATTTGTGCTATGTTCCTATATTATAAATACTTTGAACAGTTCAAAAAATAAATAAAAGAACTGGCCTACATGTATCAACATGCGTAAGTCCTGAAAACATAATGTTTAGTGGTAAAAATAAGAGATAAATGGACATGTACAGCATATTGTGTGTGGATACATATGTAATAAAGTAAAAACACAAACACGTGGATAAGAAAGATACGTGTTATTTCACAATCAGGTCACTCCTGGAAGGAAGAGAACGAAAGAGGGATATTCAGCTGAATTTTTAAGGTTTGTTCGTTTGTTTCTTTGCTTAAAAATTGATTTGAAGTAAAGATCTTAGTGTTGATCAGTTCTGGAAGGTGGATACAAAAGCGTTAGGCTTTTTTCTGTGCTAGTCTTATGCCTGAAATCAAAGTACACACAGAAAGAACCCAAGTTTGCTCCGTGATGCTGGGGCACACCCACATTTGGAAGACCCGGCTCTAGGATGAATCAGCCTCACTGCTACGGCAGTTGCATCACCAGGAGCAGGAGCAGGAGTGGGGTGGGGAGTGGGGGGAGGGGAAGGGGGTGGCTTTCCCTGCTTATATTCTCCTTAAGCGGCATCTTCTCAAGAATATTTAGGGTGAGAAGTTACTATTATCGTTGCTAAGGCTGTGATGACATATATTCGAGAAGGCTGCGGGAAAGCACAGGTCAGGCTGTCCAGTGGTTCAACGATAAGGCAGGAGAGCTGGTTAAAGAGAAGCCCTTTTTCATCCTCCTGCAGGGCTTCCAGGCTGTTCACCCTTCGTGTTAGGACCTAGCTACACTTCTGCTATAACAGCTGCCCAAAGGATGGCTTTTAGGGTATTTCAGAGGCCCTGCCACCCATAATACGGTCGCCTTTGCTGTCCGCAGGTTCCACATCCGCAGATACGCGAGGGCTGGAGTAAGGACTTGAGCACCGTGAATTTGGGTATCCGTGGGGCTCCTGGAACCAATCCCCCGCAATACGGAGGGAGAGCTGTACTCTTGGAAGCACAGGACGTCATTCTTTTTTTTTTTTTTTTTTTTTTTTTTTTTTAGTATTCAAAATGTCCAGAATTTAATACAAAACAAAACAAAAACTATCATCAATAAAAGTGCCGAGGGCTTCCCTGGTGGCGCAGTGGTTGAGAATCTGCCTGCCAATGCAGGGGACACGGGTTCGAGCCCTGGTCTGGGAAGATCCCACGTGCCGCGGAGCGGCTGGGCCCGTGAGCCACAATTACTGAGCCTGCGCGTCTGAAGCCTGTGCTCCACAACAAGAGAGGCTGCAATAGTGAGAGGCCCGCGCACCACGATGAAGAGTGGCCCCCGCTTGCCACAACTAGAGAAAGTCCTCGCACAGAAACGAAGACCCAACACAGCCATAAATAAATAAATAAAAACAAATACTTTAAAAAAAAAAATCCACACATAATCCTCAAGGTGAAATAAGCATTTCCATTTATAAAAAAAAAAAAAGTGCCGAGATGATTTGGTGAGGTAAGGATAGTCTTTTTCACAAATAATGCTGGGACAACTGGATAACTACACATGAAAGAACAAAGTTAGACTCCTACCTCACATCAAATACAAAAATTATTCAAAATGGATCAAAGACCTAAATGTACATTAAAAATACATAATACTTGAGGGCAAACATAGGTGTAAACATTCAAGACCTTGCAGTAGGCAATGGTTTCTTAGATATGACACCAAAAGCACAAGTATCACAAGAAAAAAAATAGATCTACTGGACTTAATCAAAATTAAACATTTCTATGCCTCAAAACATCCCATGAAGAAAGTAAAAAGACAATCCACTGAATGGAAGAAAATATTAAAAATCATATTTCTGATGAGAAACTTATATCCAGAATATACAAAGAACTCTTGCAACTTAATGAAAAGGCAAAACACTCATTTAAAACATAAGCAAAGGTTCTGAATAGATATTTTTCAAAAAAAAACATACAAATAGCCAATAAGCACATGAAAAGATGCTCAACATCATTAGCCATCAGGGAAACGCAAATCAAAACTATAGTGACACAACTTCACACCCACTCTAATGGCTATGATCAAAAAGACAGATAGCAAGTGAAGATATGGAGAAATTAAAACTCTTATACATTGCTGGTGGGAATCCAGAATAATGCAGTCTCTCTGAAAAACAGCTTGGCAATTCCTCAAACAACAACAACAACAAAAAACCAAAAAGAAGGGGCTTCCCTGGTGCCGCAGTGGTTGAGAATCTGCCTGCCAATGCAGGGGACACGTGTTCGAGCCCTGGTCTGGGGGGAATCCCACATGCCGCGGAGCAACTAGGTCCGTGAGCCACAATTGCTAAGCCTGCGCGTCTGGAGCCTGTGCTCCGAAACAGGAGAGGCCGCGATAGTGAGAGGCCCGCGCACCGCGATGAAGAGTGGCCCCCACTTGCCGCAACTGGAGAAAGCCCTCGCACAGAAACGAGGACCCAACACAGCCATAAGTAAATAAATTTTTTAAAAAAAGATAGATAGGTAGAAAAAAAAAACAAAAAAAAAAAACAAAAAAAACCCAATCCCCCCCCCAAAAAACAATCACCATACAATCTAGCAATACCACTCCTAGGCGTCTACTGGAGAGAAATAAGAACATGTTCACAGAAACTTACCCATGGAGGTTCAAGAAAACATTATTCATAACAGTCATGAAGTGGAAACAATCCAAATATCCATAAATCCATGAATAAAGAAAAGGTGCAACAGCATCTTCATTGTTCTCATGGCATATTAATGGCGACTAGGGCCAGTGCGCCTGCGTGATTAGCGCCTCCGGAATCGCGAGAGCGATCACCCGGGATCTCAGGTGGTGGGAGGACTTGGTTGGTTGGCTGACTCGGTTGTGCGGAAGGAAAGGTCCGGAACCCGAGGGTCAGTGTCGAGCCCCGATGACACTCCTTGACCTAAGGAGGTCAGACAAAGGAGGTGTGACGGCGGGATGATGGGAAGAAACTGGCTCGCAGCTCCAGGGAAAAGAAGTCAGATCTTTGATGGAGCTCGTGCAGGTGGTGGGTGACTTTTGCAAGTGTTTCTGCTTCAAAACTGCCTGGAACCCGGTCCCTCCTTCCTGCCTGTAGTGCTACACCTTTCTCCTGGGACTTTTGCTGGGGTCCCTTCCTTGGACATGCCATCCTTATCCTCGGTGCGGCGGACCGGCTGAGGTTCACCGTCGTTTCTCTGCTGAAAAAACCCAGCCAGCAGCTCATCTCAGAGGTAAAAATACCCCTTCCTTCGCATGTGATTTACACTCAGCCGCCTGGATTCCAATTCAGCTTTGAGATATCTTGCCCTGGCTGGCATACCCTTCTCAAGTGTCACCTCTCTTGTGAAGCCTGACCCCAGAACACCCACGAAACCACTGGCTTCTCTGCAGCACATCGTCTTGAACTTCTTATTGCCACCGCAGCCTAGTCCACTGCCTTTTGGGAGGTCTGAGGTCTTCTGCCAGCGTCCAGTGGGTGTTCTATAGGAGCAGTTCCACGTGTAGATGTATTTCTGATGTATCTGTGAGGAGGAAGGTGATCTCCGCGTCTTACTCTTCCGCCATCTTCTCCTCTTTCCCCATTCTTGTCATTGGAGTCAGAATGACATTTCCCCTCCTCTCCACATAAGTGACTCGACACCAGGATTTCTTGCCCTGAGCACTGTTGACATTTGGGGCCAAATTAATCTTTGTTGGGGAGAAGGGGGGCTGCCTTGTGCATCATAGGAGGTTTAGCAGCGGCCCTGGCCTCTACGCACTAGATGCCAGCCGCACCCCCCCCGACCCCACTTGTGACAGTTAAGAATGTCTCTGGACATTGCCAGATGTCCCATGGGAGGCCAAATCGCCCCTGGTTGAGAACCACTGCTCCCGTGACTGGCCTGCTGCATAGTCACTGGGGTTCCGGTCCAGCTAGCCTGGTCGTGGGCCGGACACTCAGGCATCCTCTTCACCGTGGCTTTCCATCCACATGGCAAACAAAGCCCGCCTAGTTTACTGAAAGGTGTCCCTGGTGGTTTCTCTCTGACAGGTCCGTTATGCTGCACCTTATATTTAAACGGAAATACACTGGCCTTCCAGAACTCTTTCCAGTTTTTGAAACTCTCTGTGGTTGCATGTTTACAGGCAAAACCCAACTCATCTGAGGACGACACTGCATGGTTTAAGAATCTTGTGCTGCCTGGGGACTGGCCTCCACATCTGAATTATTTGACATCTGGCAACAGAAGGGCTGAGTGAGTCCAGCGCACATCACTCCTGACTAATCTTTTAGAATTAATATACTGAGTCCCTGCACCTGACATTTACTTTTACAGCACCCTCCTTTAAAACGTGATATATTTATTCATTTTCCAATTGCTTCTCCTCTCTCCATATCCCAGTGGATTAAATATCTGTGTTCAAGCCCCAGGGACCTTCTCTCAAATATTCCATCCAGGCTGCTTCTACTTCTATCCATGCTGTTTCCTGCTCCGGAAACACCCCCCTCTCCCCAATTCCTCTTCCAAGCCGTCCGGCCGAGTGATTTCATAGCATCTTGGACTTAGGGTTGCCAGGTTTAGCGAATAAAAATACATGATGCCCAGGTAACTCTAATTTTAGACAAACAAGCAAAAATTTTAGTATAAGCATGTCCCAAATATTGCACGGGACATACTTATACTTTAAAAAGTTGTCATTTATCTGAAATTCAAAGTTATCTGGCATTTTTATCTGGCAACCCTACCTGGACTTCTCCTTCAGAGCACTTACCACAGGTGGAAATTATATTTTTCTTTGTGTGATTAGCTCCATGAGGGCAATGAATACGTTTGTTTCTCCCCTGTTTTATTTCTGGCTCCGAGGAGCAAGCTTTGGGTACAGAGGGCATGAAATGAACTCTGATAGGTGAATGGATAAGCATGAGAAGGAAGGAGGGAAGAAGAGAGAAAAGAAGGAAAGCTAGGTAGGAATGGAAGCCTCGCAGGGTATGTTCTGTGGATAATGAACCGCTTTTAGGTCTTGGGAAGCACCACACGGCTTTGTACTTCTGCAACTTTGCCTGTTCCCTTCCTCAGCTGATTAATGATCCCAGGGGTCTGAATGCCTTCCTGGGGTCCTCGGGCTGGGTCAGAAGCCTCTGAGATCCCAGTGTATGCAGATCTTCTCTCTGATGAAGCACTTACCATATTATGTAATTAGCTACTAATGTATCTGTCTCTCTTACCAGCCGATAAATTCCTTGAGGGCAGGCATGATGTCTCATTCCTCTTGGAAACCGTGTAACTAGGCAGAGCTGGTAAATATTCAGCCAGTGTTCGTTGGCGTGTTGAGATATCAAGCTGACTGCCTAGTCTCAATGTACCCCCGAGTAACAACTGCTGCTTCTACCCACTTGGCCACCTTCAGGCTGGTCATGGTACATCATCACATCAAAAACAAATTAACAAGAAGAAAATGAAAAACAAAAACAACAAACCTGTCCCCAATAGTCAGTAATGTCTTTTTTTTTTTTAGTTGAAGGTTTTATTGGGAGATGGTTATTTTGCTCATCCCAGATTTGTAAATTTCTACATGTTCTCTGGATTTACATCTCTTCTCTCTATATACCCTTTACACCTCCCTGAATCTCCTCTTTATTTCTTCTCCCACCCCGGTCTGGCTACATTGGCTCCAGGGTCCCCACGCACCTACCCCACCCCATCACCTGTAATTTGTGGGTCCTTTCTCTTAGGTAGGGCTGTTTAGTCCTCTCTGGACTTCTCCAATTTGCATCCCACTGAGGGAATCCTCAGCCCACTCAGAGAATTCTTCTTGGGAGTCAACTTCCTTAGAAGTTGGAGAAGGATAGGGGAATTTTAAATCTGTAATTTAATTATGGCTTCCTGTCACACCAGAAGATGGCATTTTCAATCACAGAGTAGGACTGGGATTAAAATAGAAAATCATGCTGATTGAATGCACAGAATGAAAGGTTCCTAGTGTCAAGACCAGAACTACTGAGAAATGAGATGTGGCAAAAGGGAAACCAATGGAAAGGAAGGAGACTTGAGAAGATGAAATTCTGAAGACCAGAAGTCCTGGTTTAGAATAGGTTCTTAAACATCTCCCCTTTACCTAAAAATGATGGTGCCTCCTCCCTTAGGCTGGTTCCTGATAGTGCTGTTATGATTTCTTTTCTGTATTAAGGCTGCCACTATGGGGCATGATAATACCTTAGAACGGAGTAGAGAGGAGGCCACCAGGTAAAGAACCTGGAGTGCTTCCAAGAAATGCTTCTGAAAACACACATTCTCATTCTATTCTTCCCTTCTACTTTTGTTGTTAGGAGCGTATATGTATAATCGTTGTAGCTTCCTGCTGTATTGACCCTTTCATCATTATAAGATGTCCCTCTTTGTCTCTAGTAATATTTTTGTCTTAAAATCTGTTTTGTTCAACATTAGTATAGCCACTCCTGCTCTCTATGTTTGCATGGTATATATTTTTCTATCCTTTTATTTTCAACCTGTTTGTGCCTTTGAATCTAAAATGTGTCTCTTGTGGGCAGCATATAGTTGGATCCTTTTATTTTTCAATCCAGTCTGACAATCTCTGCTTTTTGAATGGAGTGTTTAATTTACATTTAATGTAATTGTTGATGTTGTTGCATTTACATCTGCCATTTGGCTATTTGTTTTCTATACGTCTCATGTCTTTTTTGTTCCTCTGTTCCTCCTTTATTGACTTCTTTTATGTTAAATAGATATTTTCTAGTTAACAATTTTAATTATTTTTATTTATTTATTTATTTTTACTGTATTATTTTGAGTTATATCCTTAGAGGTTGCTCTGGAGTTCCTATCAACTTTTAATTCTCATAAGAATCCTAGAATTTTGTATCACTGAATTTCATCACTTATTTGACAGATCAATTGTTTTATTCCACAAAGATTTATAAAACATCTACATGTGTCAGACCCTGTGGTAGACACTGGGGACTCAGAGATGAACAGGTCAAGGCTTCTGCCCTCAAAAGAGGGAAGACAAGAAAGTCAGCTGTTATGATGCAGTGTGATTAGTGCGACAGAGGATGCATGGGGTAATAGGTTATGTCCACAAGAACCAAAAGGAGACAAGTCCATTCAACCTGTAGGGGTCAGAAAATGCTTCCAAGAAAGCCAGAAGCCTGAGCTATTTATTGAAGAATGAGTAGGAGTTAGCTGGTCAGACAGGTGGGAACCAGGTCTTCCAGAAGGAGGGAACAACCTGAACCAAAGCCTGGAGGCATGACAGACTGTGAGCCTTGAAAGTAATGCAAGGAGGTGAGGGCAGCTAGATCAAAGGTCCTAGCTGGGCATGTGAAGGGAGAAAAAGCTAGAAAGACAGACTGCTACACCATCAGCTAAGGAATTTAGCTTCATCCTAAAGGCAGTGGTGAACTCCGGATGGATTTAAGCAAGGGGTCATATTTGCATTGTGGAAAACGACTGTCAATTATTTGGAAGACCAATGAGACAAGATACAACTGGAGGCAAGAATCAGAAAGGTTAGGGGATTGTTGACGAGCAAATAGTTAGTTTAGGGGTGAACAAAAACTAGAACCAAGTTAATCTGATTCCCAGACTGCTGCTTTTTCCACTACATCATGTTGCCTTCAAATAATGATATTTCCTTTCTGCCTCAAGTTAAGAAGTTTTAATTTAGTCTCAAAGTGAAGCCCATAAGATGAATTCAGACTTATGTGTTGCTCACACAAGTTAACCACATTCAAAAATGAGAGGAAAAATACTAAAAGAGTTTTTCTTCCCACATGCTAAGTTCTATGACCTGATTAAACTCACTCATATTTTGTATTTTCAGGAGAAATATTAGGTCCCTCCGTTTTTTTTTTTTTTTTTTTTTAATGGCTGCGTGGGGTCTTCTCATTGCGGCGGCTTCTCTTGTTGTGGAGCACGGGCTCTAGGCGCACGGCCTTCAGTAGCTGTGGCTCGAAGGCTCTAGAGCGCAGGCTCAGTAGTTTTGGCGCACGGGCTTAGTTGCTCCGCGGCATGTGGGATCTTCCCAGACCAGGGCTCGAACCCACGTCTCTTGCATTGGCAGGCGGATCCTTAACCACTGCGCCACCAGGGAAGCCCGGTCCCTCCATTTTTAATCATAATTTTAAAACAGAAGTATGAAATTTCCTATCTCCTAAAGCCTGACTTGATATTAATTGAATAATGACTGTTTCTCCAACACTCTTTAGAGCACTTCAATTCAATCTAGGATATTTATTCAGGACATACTGAGTATGTGGTATTGTTCAAACAGCAGTGGAGGTAACCTAAAATACGTAAAATCTGCCATCTCAAATCAAAGAATTTTCAGTCTCATAGTAGAGGGTCTTTTTGTGATTTCAAGAATGTTTTTAAGGTCTCAAAAAAAAAAATTGAATGCTTTAACTCAGCAATGCCACTTTTAAAAATTTACCCATGTGTAAAAATGAAAATATTTATTGTAGTATTATTTATAAGAGTAAATGTGTGAAATAGCCTAAATGTCCATCAACAGGGAATGGTTGGGTATACCCAGACATTGGAAAATTATGCACTCATCAAAAAGGATGAGATAGTTCTATATTAATGACATAGGAAAATTATGCACTCATCAAAAAGGATGAGATAGTTCTATATTATTGACATAGGAAGATAGCCATGACATATTGTTTGAGTGAAAAAACTATATTATGTATAATACACATAATATGATTCCCTTTATTACAAAAATACATATGTTAATACATGTTAATACAAGGCCAATAAAAGACTGAAATAAAAAGACTGAAAAGCTAGACACCAAATCTGATGGTAGTTTGAGGGTGGGAAATGGGTTTTACTTTCTACTTTGTACACTTCTATCTTGTTTGACTTTTCATAATGAGCAGATATGCCTTTAAAAGGACTTTTTAAAAGCCCACTGACAGTATCTATGCAACCCCTGCCATAAGTGGCCACTAAATCACTTCAGTCTCTCAAATCTCAGCCACCTGAAGAGAAAGGAAAATGTCAACTTGATTAGCCAGAAATTGCTATAAAGAATAGTCAGACATTCAACTACGGCCCTTTCAGAGAACACTGTGGAAAAGTCTGGCCAGAGGCATCCTGGCTTCAGTATACAGGTTAAATGTCTTGTTGGTGAATACAGTTCCAAAGGTATGTTTCTTAAAACAAATTTGTTTCCTGTCTTAATATCTAGTAAACATTAGCACTGCTTGCTTTGTTTGCATCCAATACACCAGCTTCATTCTATATTTTTCTCTTCTGGGGCCATGTTCTTGCAACAGTCACTCTCAGTATCACAGTACCTGGCTTGTAATGCTATGGATAAGGAGGGGACGACCAGTTCTCTTGTTCACCATTGGGCAGCAAATGCCTTCCCAACCCTTGAAATCTCCATGAAACAAGCAGTAGTAGTAGGGTGACCAACCACCCTGATTTACTTGGGAATGATGGTTTCCCAGGATGCAGAACTCTTCAGCCCTAAAATCGGGACAGTCCCAGGCAAACAAGGATGCTGAATACCCTCGTAGTGGCCATTGCTGGGTATTTTTTCAGATGGCATTTTTCTACTCTTCCCCTACTCAAGACTTCTTTGTTGCAAGAGATTGTTGATGCTACAGAGCCCATGTCAGTGATTTCTCATGAAATACTCATTATAACCAAATTCCAACAACTGAAACGTTGCTCTGTTCAAAGACGGCCTTTCAAATGGGATTTCCTGAGTGTTACTCTCCATTCTTCCTGTTCAGTCCTTCAGCAAGTTCACAGTATCATAGAGTAGTGATCTTGATCTTGTAGCTTAACGCAAAGTCATTTATAGCCATAAGCCCAACGCATATCTCCAGAGATTAGAATCTCTCATTGGATGGGGATGGTGTCCAGGCATAGGTGATTTTATTATGTGCCAGGGGGAGAGAAAATGACCCAGTGGAAGTCAGGTAGGGCTGGAAACTTGACACTTCTTGGTCCTTGCTCATGGCTAGTTTGAGAAGACCTTGTTAGCACATTCAGGCTTCGGTGCTCTGCACCAAAGCAGTTACTATTTAATCATAGTGCATGACTAGGCTTATCATGATTACAAGTTAGAAAATAGAAGGAAAAAATCAGTTAGGTATTAGCAGAATGGTCCTAAATTTTGATCCAGTGGTCTGATTTTAGTATAGCTTGACTTTGCAAAATATGTTTAAATGTATTATACTACATGCATTTATTATTTCCACATAAAGGAATGGAAATTCATTTTGCAAGCTCATTTTCTTTTGAGACTTTAAAAACACTCTTGAGATCACAAAAAGACTCTCTTCTATGAGAGAAAATTCTTTGATCCAAGATGCCAGATTTTACGTATTTTAGGTAAAATCCAAATGGAGTTGCTTTTGCTAAGCCCCACATCACCGAGACTTGACTTAACTACAGTTTTGGCTCTCCCAGAAATGGAATCTTAAACCAGTCGATCAGGAATCCCCTAATCAGCATTTGTCAGTAATCTTCCTGATAGACCCCTGCCATCTCCATAAGAAAAGTAACCTTGCAATAACCAATCCGCTCTTTTGTCCAGTGCAACTTCCTTGTTCCTGTTCACTTCTGCCCACAAAATCTCTTGCCTTGGACTGTTCTTTGGAGCTCCTTTCTATCTGCTAGATCGGATGTTGCCCAATTCATGAATCGTTGAATTAAAACTAATAAGACCTTTAAATTTCCTCAGCTGAATTTTGTTTTTTAATGAGTATATTCTCACATTGAACACGTTCATTTATTCTTTATTCATTCAACAGATATTAATGGAGCACTTGCCAAGTGCTGGGCAAATAAAACAGGTGTGATCCCTCCGCTAACAGAATTGAGGGAAAGCAGACAATAATGATGTGATGGGAAAGCAAACAGTGTGCTAAGAGAGAAGGGTGTTGAGCTGGGGGATGAGGTCGGGGAAAGCCTTCTTGAGGCGTTGATATTTGCTACCTAAAAGTGTGAGAAGGAAAAATTCACCAGGGGAGAAAGGAGAGAATCCAGGCAAAGGCACCAGGGGAAAAATAGCTTCCCCATCCTGGGAACTGAAAGCAAAGCATGCAGGAGAGGACTCAGGTGAGGCTGGGATGGTAGACAGACGGGATGCCCTGTTATTTATGAAATGAAGATTGTAATTGACAATTGCATGCTAATTTCCTTTTCCTCTGTGTCCCTATAGCAAGTGGTTCATGCTTTACCACGGGCTGGTTTGTGCCATCATCTCTTTGTCCTTCTCTCCTCCACTAGCAGGGAGCTCCTTGAAAGAAGCTCTGCCTTATTCATCTCCACTTCCTTCCCATCCTCAGCGCCAAGCAGAGCCATTTGCACAAAAAGCAGCAAAACGTGTGTCTGTTGGATCAGATTAGACTTTCTATTCCATCCTGCTTTCATAACTTTCACTCCAAGTTGTACAAGTTATATCTAATTTGTCAAGTATTATTTTCTCTTAAACTTCCACTTCTCACCTGCTCTGAGCTGCACACAGCTCTGCCTGAAGACATCCTCCGTTCAAACACTAAAAGGAAAAGAACTCTCTTCCTCCACAGGGAGGGAGGTATACCCCAAGACAATAGAGATGTGTGAGAAGAGGGACCAGGTTCCAAAACGTGATTTGTCTCTCTTGGAGAAGCATGATTCAGAGGAGGAGGAGAAGGACAGAAGGGGAAAGGGGAAGGAGAGAGAAGAGGAAGGACAAAGGAGCATCTGAAAGGATGTTCTCAGTGTTTATCTGAGGTTGGCAGGATTATTTTAAATGACATTTGCTCTCTTTTATAATCTTCAGTATTTTTTAATTAAAAAAATTAAAAAAAAAATTAAATGACTATTATCATCATCACCATTATGACCATTATCCCTCTTATTATCAGAATAAAACCACCAGTTATTTTTGTTGGAGAAGGATTTATCTCCAGAGGGATTTTGGTCTGCAAACATGCATTGTCTTTCTCTGGTCATAGCATTTCCACTGTATTTCCATGGGAGAACACACCTCACCCATGGAATGCTGTCTGGTGGGACTGGCAATCATGATGGCGCCCTTCCCAGCCAAGGGCTGGGTCCTGATCTAACTGGGCCAACATACACATGCTATGTTCTGGCTATGTTTGGCTTTGATCTTAGCTTGGCTCTTCCAACTGACATTCAGCCACTTTTTGGTCCCAGAGCTTGTCCTCTGATAGAGAGGGTCCACTGTCCTGAGAGCAGTAGTTGCAAAGGTCAATATTGGCAGAAGGCACTAGGATGTGGGAAAAGCTTGTAGGGTTCAGCGTGCCTTTTATAGGTTCTCATTTGGAGGGTTTTCACAAACAGGAGGTAGGATTATTTTCAAGCAACAGAATTGACTCTGGTTAACTCAGAAATTTCCTCTGTCCTTTCCTGGGTATTTGAATCTTGAGCACAATGTCCCAGGGATGCAAAACAATGAGTCTGATTCAGCCCGATGACAGTGCCCCGAATTTTCTGCCACCTGAAACTTAATAGTTGTCACGGTTCCTCTTTTTTTTAAGGCCTGGCTATTTAGCTCTTTTTTGATTCTGGAAGGATTTTGACATGCTTCTAAATTCCCTTTTTCTCCTTTAGTTCCTGTGCTTTGCAAGTTTATTTAATGTGATCCACAGTAAGACATAAAGAGTGGCCCAGTGTCTACAGTCACACATAGGCATAAGTGAAATAAAAGCTGCACAAAATAATATTTACTCTTAGTACCTTAGAGGCATTCTTATATTTTCTATTCTCCTCTATTTCATTAAAAAAATTCCAGTTGCAACCTCTTAAACTGACCAATGGGTTACTCCCACACTTGGAAAGCCTCAGAATTATCCAGAGTCAATTTCTCTTGCTTGCAAAGACTCCTATTCCTTGTGCGTGAGAAAAACCAAAATGAGCACCTTAAAAGGAACATTGAACCATACAAATTTTTCTCTCAGGCAGTGAACTCTCTCTAGCTACAGGACAAGCTCTGGGAGCAGAAAGCCAGCAAGTGGCTGGTTGGGAAGAACAAAGCCAATCACAGCCAGAACTTTGTTCTCCGGCAGCAATCAGAAGTCAGTTGTGATCCGACCTGTTGTGTTATGGTGCCTGCTGATTGCCTAAGACAGGAGCCACAAGCCTGCAGAGGACAAATCTGGACTTGAGCTAAGAATGGCCCCCACATATTTAAATGATTGGGGGAAAAAAAAGAATAGTATTTCATGACATGGAAAAATTATGTGAAATTCAAATTTCAGTGACCATAAATAAACATTATAAGGAGCACATTCATACCCATTCACTGAGGCATTCATCTATGGCAGCTTTGGGGCTACAGCAGTAGAGAGAAACCATACAACCCACAAAGCCTAAAATATTTACTATCTACCCTTGTACAGAAGAAGTTTGCCAACACCTGATCTAAGCACTACGGGGAGATTGAGAATGAAGTTAAGGCTTGGTTCCTGCTCTAAAGGTGAGATAGTCCCCATGCGACTGACACAAATCAAGGACAACTAAGCATGATATTGCACAGAACTAAGAAAGCATACCAGGAGGTCAAATGGAAGGAATTCTTCAAAAGAACAGGTGCAGTGGAAGGACTGGGGGCTTCTGGAGGAGGTGAGGCTGGAACCTTTGGCAATTCCTGAATTTCTATGCAGGAAGGGCTTGGAGACAGTAATCTGGGGCTTGAAGCTACATTTGCATTTTCCTTACAGAAGAAAATGTGCAAATCAATTGTGTAAATCAGATGAAGGGCTTGGGGGAAGCAGGGAGAAGAATGGACCTGCCACGAGGAAAGGTAGGATTAAATTTAAGCAGAAAGGAAGAAGGAAGGAGGGCAGAGTGGCAAAAGAAGGGAATAAGTACCATAATGACGATGATGATAACAGCAGCTCCCATGATCCCGCCCTTATCCTGCGCTGGGCACTGTGTTCAAAGCGCGAAGGCATTGACTCACTGCATGCTCGCCGTAAGTGTAAGAGGGAGGGACAGATGATCCCCATTTTACAGGTGAGGATGGAAAGGAGACCAATCTAACCGGAGCATTTAAAGTAGGGGTGTATTTTAGAGCAGGGTGGGAATAAGGCTTGGTTGGGAAGGAGGGTAGCAGGGCATTATGGAGGGTGGGGAAGATCAGGCAGAGTGTTTTATATCCGATTAAAAAGTGAAAACGACCAACCAACCAAATACCGTAGAGGAGTTTGTAATTGGCATCCGAGGCAATGGGAAGTTTTGGGAAAGGGAGAGATGGGCTGAGGGAGTGATGAAAACACTGGTGAACAGCAGAGCGGGCAGAACTGGGGCAGGAAACTAAGGCCAAGGCAGGTTTCATGCACCCACGGAGATTTGCTCCATGCGTCAGCCCAGTAAGGATTCCTACAGTCAAGAAATCTACAGCACTACCTTTCACCCAGCAGTTTCCAAACTTATTGACCACAGGCCTCCCTTTTTCTTAGAAAACCTATCAACAGCTGTTATTCCTCAGAACATGGCTTAGAAAATGCTGCCTTCAAGAAAAGGCCTACAGTCATACGAGGCATCATTATATTGGACAGTGGGCATCCAGAAGGCTGATTTTATAAATGTGGAGAGAAGACGAATGAAGACATGGATTTCTATCTTTAGATCTTGCTGCTGATAAACTGCTTAGTGGAGGTGCCGGATCTTTATACTCCGAGCAGCAGCCGTGTGCCGAGCTGGTATGCCATCGAGCACCACGGGGTTTAGACTCACTGGCCAACTTGAAACTGCTTTGTTTTATTTTTAGATAATAGAGGGCTTCCCTGGTGGCGCAGTGGTTAAGAATCCACCTGTCAATGCAGGGGACACGGGTTCGAGCCCTGGTCCGGGAAGATCCCACATGCCACGGAGCAACTAAGCCCGTGCGCCACAACTACTGAAGCCCGCAAGCCACAACTACTGAAGCCCATGCGCCTAGAGCCCATGCTCCGCAACAAGAGAAGCCACCGCAATGAGAAGCCCGCGCACCGCAACGAAGAGTAGCCCCAGCTCGCCACAACTAGAGAAAGCCCACGCAGCAACGAAGACCCAACGCAGCCAAAATAAATAAATAATAATAATAGTAATAATAATAGAAATGGCAGCTGAGTAAATATTGTAAATCTAGATACCTGATCCCAGTGCCACAGAAGACGAAGTAATTTCTCTTTCAAGGCCATTTTTAGAAGCTGGTTAGCAGCTTGCCCAGGATCCTTTCCTCCCTAAGAAGTGAAGCACCTTTCCTCAGTTGCTAAGGAACCACATACCTCAATGCATTGAATTCCCATTATGTGCCAGTCCCTGTGTTAACAGCCTCTTCTTTGAAACGCAGGTCTGTTAACCAGGCAGAGTTGGTAGTTATCAGTCACGGGATGATATGGTAGTGACCCTGAACTCTAAAGATAAAAAAATAAATTATATATATATATATGTATATATGTGTGTGTTTTATATATGTGTTCACTACATATATATTATATATGTGTGTAATATATATCTGCTACATTCATATATAATGTGTGTGTTTATTAAATATATATGTATGTGTGTATAGATATGTAGTAGATAATTTTAGTTCGCAGAGCAGCTAAATGGGTAACCAGCAAGGGCTGGATTTACCCACTCTCAACTTCAATCAAGCTGAACATCTGGATGATGCTTTAAAAAGTCAATAAAATATCCCCCATTTGGCATCAAGAGATGAACGGCTGGGTAATTAATAGACTGAATTTTCAGGCATTTTTCAGTGCCCCTCTGGACTCCATGTTTTCAAGCCCAGGCTTTCAGTGGATTAGATTTCATTTGAAATCATTTTCTGCAATAAAGGATACTTTTCATAACTGTAACTCTTAAAAACTAGTAGCTTTCATTGTGCTTGTAAAAGGTGGTTAATGAAGAACCTGAATTCTCATCGCTCCCTCTGCAGGAAAGCATGTAGATAATGTGGGGGGGAGGGGGGGCTGGAAGTGCTTCAGTGAAAAAGTACACGTGGTCTCCGGGCCACCTCGGCCAGGTTGTCTGATTCTAGTCTTTCATTGTCTCTGAGCTATTTTATAACACTGTGAGTAGTACGTAACTGGTAACAACGCAAACATAATTCTCATACACATGCAAATCCTCTCCTGTCTAGAGGGGTCCAAATGACTTCTCTCTCCTTCATGGAAAACTCAGTTTTACTTTCCTTTGTGCCTTCATTTCAATATTTCTGATCCATAAATGAGTCCATTCTTCAGATTCTTTTGAATTGGTTATAACATCTACCTGGTTTCCCTCATTGATTGAGTAGAATAAGATCTTTAACACGTGTTCATTTTTATATCTTTGTGAGAGTCGTGATTTTACCTCTTTCTGAAAATTATCTTTTAACAGTAACACATTTTTTTTCTGTATTCCCTCAAACATGCCTTTATCTCCTGCCCCTGCCCCATTAGAACTACGGGTGAATTTCCACTGCATCTGACATGTTGTATTGTAGGGTAGTAGGCTGTTTCTTTGGGAAATGCATTAGCTAATGGATAATTATCTTTTCTAAATGCAGTGTATTGTGTTTCCTTTCTTCAGAAAAGGAGCTAAATTAATGGAGTGATGCGTCCACCAAACACAGGTTATGTATCTCTCCATCCATGACAAATTTTTGAATAATGGTTGCTAATAATAATACCAATAGTATCTTTTGTGTTCGGAAATGGATGACTGATCTAGGGCAACAGGACAGAGGGGATGAATTGGTTTCCCAAGAGCGATGACAGATTTACAATTTAAGATTTAATAACTTATTTTACTGAGAGCTTTCAGGTTTGGCCATCATGGTCTAGTAGAGAAAGGGAGGGAACTCTTGTTTACTTAGCTGCATTTGATTATGCAGGATAAATGGGTTCAAGTTCTACTTCTGCTACTGCCTAGCTTGAGCACTTGGGAAAATCATCTGCCTTCTGGGCAAGGGGTTTCTAACCCACTCTCAAAGGAGGTGGGGGGCATGGGCTAATTCTATTAAAAGCTACTGGGGGGGGTGGTTTCTAATCTGCAGCCAGAATTGGGGATCACATAGGAACTAGCCTATTCCCAGTAATAACAATTTTTATTCTGTGCCCCTATAGACACCATAGAAGCAACTGAACATGAACTGAGACGTGTACACACACTGTCTCTCTTAAGACGAGGAAGAGGCACCTGAATCACCAGGAATACCTGATTTCTGAGTACACCTCTACACTAAGAACTTCGTCTGAATATCACTTATATGTGCAATCTAAAATATGACACAAATAAACTTATCTATGAAACAGAAACAGACTCACAGACATAGAGAACAGACTTGTGGTTGCAAGGGGGAAGGGAGTGGGGGAGGGAAGGATTGGGAGTTTGGGGTTAGCAGATGCAAACTAGTATATATAGAACGGATAAACAACAAGGTCCTACTATATAGCACGGAGAACTATATTCAGTATCCTGGGATAAACCATAATGGAAAGGAATATGAAAAAGGATGTGTATATATATATGTATATATATATATGTATATATATATATAGTCAATCAAGTAAACGTCAATAAAATAAATGTTAAAAAAAAAAAAAAAGAACTAGGCATTCTTTTTCTCCCCTCACCCCACCCATAGAAGTGCTCATTTCTGTTTACAAAAATTGAGATGTCACCTGTCACCTGGTATGTTCTACTTTCTTAGTCCTTTCATAATTGTCTGGGCACTCTTTGGGGTGGTAATAAAGAAGAAATGGTCAGTCCCTGGACACAGATAATGTTCCAGAGAAATGGAAGTCACTGTTCTCTGGGCGGACATAAATCCCTCTCCTTTTGGTAGCAGAGTTAACAGCTGTTGTTTGAAGGGTATTTCTAGTCATCTACCTGAAGCATTTTCTTTTGTAAATGAAAGTGACAATTTCTTCTTCGCTCCAATTTGTAGGAAGTAGAAATCTTCCAGGGCAGGAATGCCTGAGGAAAATCAAACGCATTTTGCATGGGGAGAGCTCTTTATGCTTCAGGAAGTTCATTAACAGTGTTTCTCTTGGCTTAATCCTGAGCACATGCAACAGTTTTTATTGCCAGCGCTTTGTGTGTGTGAACTGTGAGACATCTGAAGGGAAAGAGGGCAGAAACCTAGGGGCCAAGATGAAGGAAGAGATGGAACAGGAAAAGTCTTTAAACTCTTGCATCATGAAACTAGACCATCTGTGTCAAAAAAGAATTAGACCTGATCAGTGGTTCTCAACTGGGGACAATTTTGCCCCTCTAGGGGACGTTTGGCAATGTCTGGAGACACTTTTGTTGTCACAGCTGGGGATGGGTGGGGGACGTGCCATTGGTGTCTAGTGGGTAGAGGCCAGAATGCTGCTAAACATCCTACAATGCACAGGAAAGTCCCCTCAACACGGAATTATTACCCCAAATGTCAGTGTCAGCGCTGAGGTTCTCTCACACCTGTCAGGACAGCTATTGTTGAAAAGATGAATAATAATAAGTGTTGGAGAGAGTGTGGAGAAAAGGGAACCCTAGTGCACTGTTGGTGGGAATGTAAGTTGGTGAAGCCATTATGAAAACAGAATGGAAGTTCCTCAAGAAATTAAAAATAGGACCACTTTATGACCTAGGAATTCTACTTCTGAAGATTTATCCAAAGAAAACGAAAACACTAGTTTAAAAAGATATATGCATCCTTATGTCCACTGCAGCATTACTCACAATAGCCAAGATGTAAGCAACAGAAGTGCCCATTAATAGGTGAAAGGATAAAGAAGATGTAGTATATCTATGCAATGGAACATTACTCAACCATAAAAAAGAGTGAGATCTTGCCATTTGCAACAACATGGATGGACCTAGAGGGTATTATGCTAAGTGAAATAAGTCAGACAGGGAAAAGACAAATACCACATGATTTCACTTACATGTGGAATTTAAACAACAGAACAAACATAACAAAACAGAAACAGTCGCAGATACAGAGAACAAACTGGTGGTTGCCAGAGGGGGTTAGGGGAATAGGCAAAATAGGTGAAGGGGATTAAGAGGTAAAAACTTCCAGTTTAAAATAAATAAATCAAGCGGATGTAATGTACAACATACGTATTATAGTCAATAATGTTGTAGTAACTTTGTATGGTGACAGGGGGTAACTAGACTTGTCATGGTGATCATTTCATAATGTATAACAATATCGAATCACTATGTTGTACACCCTAAACTAATATAATACTGTAAGTCAACTATACTTCAATAATTTTTTTAAAAAGTAGTGCCATGATTGAGAAATCCTGGACAAATGGATTCCAAATTTCCTTCTAGCCCCAAGACATCATGATGCTAAAACATAATTTCTAGTCCCAAATAAGAAATCTGTTACTATTGTGTCCCCCAAAATCCATGTTGAAGCCCTAACCTCTAATTTGACTGTATTTGGAGATAGGGTCTGTAAGGAGGTAATTAAGGTTAAATGAGGTCATCAGGACAGGGCCCTGATCAGATAGAATTAGTGTCCATCAAAAAAAGACATAATTCTCACTCTCTCCCTCCTTCTCTGTCCCCATGCACTTGCAAAAAGAAAAGGCCGTGTGAACACACAATGAGAAGGCGGCCTCCTACAAGACAAGAGGCCTCAGAATGAAACTTACATTTTCAGTACCTTGATCTTGATCCCTACCTCCAGAACTTCGAGAAACAAATTTCTGTTGTTTAAACCACCAGTCGGTGGTATTTTGTTATGGCAGTCTGAACAAACTCATACAGCTATTTATAGTAATTGTCACTGCTAATATATTCTTAGGTTTTTACTATATGCTAGGCCCTGTGCTAAGCATTATACATACCTTATCACTCTTACTTCTCAACATCCCCCCTGTGAGGTTGGAATTATTATTATCCCTACAGAAGAGTAAATGAAGGCTCAGAGAGGTTATAATAACTAGCCTAAGATCAACCAGTTAGTAAATGGGAGAGATGAGCTATGAACCTAAACAGCCTGAGCCCTGGTTAAGAATTCATGTATTTAATTACCATAAGATGTCACTTTCCCAAATTGACTGTCTTATCTACTTAAAATTATAAACTTCAAGGGAAGGCAGGATACAGAAAAGGGCCAGAGGAGGGTGAAATTGCCAAAGAATGTGGAAATCAAAAATCTCCATATCTTCTTCAAAAAGTCAAATATAAAATTACCAATGGCCCAGCAACTCCACTCCTAGGTATATACCCCCAAAGAATTTAAAACAGGTGCTCAAACACTCGTTCACAAATGATTATAGCAGCATTATTCCCAGTAGCCAAAAGGCAGAAATGACCCAAATACCCATCAACTGATGAATGAATAAACAAAATGTGGTGTATTCATAAATGAAATATTATTCATAAAAAGGAATGAAGCACTGATACCTGCTACACCATGGATGAACCTTGAAAACATGATGCTAAGTGAAAGAAGCCCAGCACAAAAGGTCACAAATTGTTATGATTCCATGTATATGAAACATCCAGAATAGGTAAATCCAAAGAGACAGAAAGCAGTAGGGGAAGGGGTACAGGGGGAGGGACTGTTTAATGATACAGGGTCTCCTTCTGGGGCAAACAAATGTTTTGAAACTAGATAGAGGTGATGGTTGCACAACACTGTGAAAGTACTAAGTGCCACTGAATTGTACACTTTAAAATGGTTAAGGGTTAATTTTATGGTATGTGAAATTGACCTTAATAAATAAAATCTTGATCTCAGTAGAGAAGAAAGACATATAAAGCCAACCTAGTCCTGGCTTTGGATAAGCATTTGAGAAAGAAAGCCCTGCTACAAGGCAGAGCTGATCCTTACAAAAGCTGACCTCTTAGCTCCTGGATCCCAGCCCGGCCGCCTGCGCCCCTGCTGGGCTGCTCTTCTGGATGTCATTTGCACTTGTTTTAGATATGCTCTGGGGACACCTTCCCTACATCTATTTAAACAGCATGAAGATGGATGGATTGTGCAGCGGTGGACGGCAGGTCTCCAGCACTAACAGTGCACCACAAACACGGAGTGGGTGAAATGGTCTCACCAGGAGTGCTGGGTGTGAAAGAACCAAATGGAACCAAAATGGAAATAATTTAAGCACTTTTGTTCCTTGTCACAATGATAGCCACTTTTAAGAGCCACCTGCATTTCATCCCTGGAGTAAGGCCTGGACAAATTTCCAGCTTTCAGCTGTCTTAATTCCTTCCTGGACTGAGGAGGGTGCTATAGACTGAATGTTTATGTCCCGCCCCAATTCATATATTAAATTCTAATCCCCCATGTGATGGTATTAGGAGCTGGGGGCTTTGGGAGGTGATTAGGTCATGAGGGTGGAGCCCTCATGAGTGGAATTAGTGCCCTTATAACAGACCCCAGAGAGTCCCCCCACCCCCTTCCTCCACATGAGAACACAGCTACAAGACAGTCATCTATGAACCAGGAAGCCCCTACCAGGCACTGGATCTGCCAGTGTCTTAATCTTGGACTTCTCAGCCTCCAGAACTGTGAGAGTGAAATTGCTGTTGTTTGAAAGCCTATGGTCTTCTGTCATAGCAGCCCAAATGGACCAAGACAAAGGGGTATAAACACAGGAAGAAAAACACGAAGTAAGGAAGGACTGGTTTGTCCCTTCCTCTGCTCATTATTGTCTATTTCCCAAATTTATCTCTGGGACCAGGATTATGGAGAGAGTTGTTTCTTTTTTCTGCCCTGGGATCACCAGGAGAAAGCTGGCATGTGGACGGACTTCCCTGGTGGTGCAGTGGTTAAGAATCCGCCTGCCAGTGCAAGGGACATGGGTTTGAGCCCTGGTCCGGGAAGATCCCACATGCCGCGGAGAAACTAAGCCCTTGCATCACAACTACTGAACCTGAACTCTAGAACCCATGAGCCACAACTACTGAGCCCGAGTGCCACAACTACTGAAGCCTGCACGCCTAGAGCCCGTGCTCCGCAACAAGAGAAACCACCGTAATGAGAAGCCCACGCACCGCAATGAAGAGTAGCCCCACTGCTGCAACTAGAGAAAGCCCATGCACAACAACGAAGACCCAACGCAGCCAAAAATAAAATTATTAATTAAAAAAAAAAAAAAGAAATCTGGCACGTGGGAACTGCAATGGGAGAAGGTCTAAGTGGGAAGAGTCGGCATGGTGACAACCCAGAATCTTTAAAATTGGTTTCCACACACTATTTCAGGTGCCTTTCCCTTTAAAAATATGGAAAGCCAATGGAATTTAATATAGTTGGAAGTTTACAAGTAACTAAAGGGGAAGTTATGGACTTTTTGATGGTCCTAGATTCAAATCCCTTCTCCATTGATTAATGGGGCAAGATTTTCATCTCTCTGTTCCTGGATTTCCATATATATATTAATACACACACACACACAATGCTTTATCTTATAGGGTGGTAAAGAGGAGTAAATCAGATAAAACTGTATCTCCTCAATTTTGAGACCACTTTCTTCTCCCACATTTTAGCATTTTTGAAGTTAGGATGCCCCTTCCCCATCCCACAAATGCATAATTTAACATAAATGTATACATGTGATAATATTATTAAGTAGATTTTTTTAGTGAAGTTTTCCTTTTAACTTTCTTTTTTGCTTGACTCTCCATTGCCCCCGCCTCACTCTGGCCCTCACGTCAGCCCCGTCTCCCCCGCTCACTCCCCACCTTCCCCCAGGTAGCCCATAGCAACAACTTGTTATGCATTTTCCATGTTTTTCTCCATACTAATAAAATCACACACATACAAACACACACACATACCCATGGATGCATATATATTAAACGTGCTATATACAGAGAGAAACATTTTGTTTTATAAAAATGAGATCCTGTTATATACATTTTCCTTGATCTCATTTTTCTCCCCCAATAATACCTCTAAGACAACTATTACTACTCTAATTTATTCCTTTGTAACAGCTCCCTACATTTCACAGTGGATGAACAATAATTTATTCAACCATTCTTCTACTCTTGTGCCTTCACTGTGTTCAGTGTTTCGGTTTTCTGTTTTTTGCACATACTCCCTTGTATACTGGTGCTTCTATTTCTGTTGGGTAGAGTCCCAGAGTCAGACTGCTGGGTCAAAGCATATGAGTATCTTAAACTTTAATAGATGTTATCTGACTGCTTTCCCCAAAGGCTGGAACACTCAACAATTTTACCAGCAGTGTCTAAGATGACTCTGCTCTCCGCATGAAATTAAAAGGACTTTTAATGGACCAGTACGTTTAATGCTGCCATGTTGTTTTTTGTTCTTGTTGTTCCAAAAAGCTGTGATTGACTATGAATGGTGCATCCCACATTTGCTGACATCTAAGAATCAAGGAGATATGGTATATATGTCAAGCACCTTGCCCAGCCTACACCCATCATAGCATTCATGGTGCACCGCCAGTTCACAATAATAGTATCTACTCCTGTTGTTTTGTATCTGATCTGAAAATCTTGCATCCTTCCCTCAAAGCAGGAAAGCAAGAAGGCTCATCTACCCACAGGAGCAGGAACAAACTTTCTAAACCAGGAGATGGGCAGGTGATTTCGACCAAGACTCCAGCTATTTCTTTTTAGTTTGATGATTTTGAAGGTTTGCAAAACACAGTTAAATCATTTGCATCTCAGTCTTTGTGGATTAACAGTTGCCCAATTCGGCAACTGGTGATTGTTTTGAATGTGAAGCTTCTGAGTGCTGGGTGATGTGATAGACACCGAGCATTCAGCATTCAGCAGTGGATGTGACACGCAGAGTTTCTGTGGTCATGGCACTCGCAGGAAGACAGAATCAAGTAATTGCACTCCAGGTTAGCCCAGAAAACTTGGTTTGACCCTATTAGGACTCACTTTCTCAAGGGCCTGCAAAAACACACCTGTGGCCAAACAACTGAATTAATCTCTTGAAAACATTTAGCTATGAGGGCATCGGGTCAGCAAGCTGACTGAATTCTGTTTCTGAAGGACTGGGAGTCACAGCATCATCTCTTGGTCCTTTGGTTTTGCATCACTGGAAACAGGGACTGTTCCCAAAGAAGTTTTCTCAACTTCACTGAGGTATAATTGACAAAAATGTAAGATCTTTAAAGTGTACATTGTGGTGATTTGATATAGGTAAACACTGTGAAAAGATTCTCACCGTGTAGTTAGTTAAAACATCTATCACCACACATGTTTATGTATTTGTTTATTTTTTTGGTGAGGACATTTAAGTTCTACTCTCTTAGCAAATTTCAATGATATAATTCAGTATTATCAACTATAGTCATCATGTTTTATACTAGATACTCCGACCTCTTTCATCTTTTTGTAAAAATTTTTATTGGAGTAGAGTTGATTTACAATGTTGTGTTAGTTTCAGGGGTACAGCACAGTGAATCAGTTAAACATATACATAGATCCACTCTTTTTTTTTTTTTTTTTTAAGATTCTTTTCCCATATAGGCCATTACAGAGTATTGAGTAGAGTTCCCTGTGCTATACAGCAGGTTCTTATCAGACCTCCTTCACCTTCTACCTGAAAGCTGGTAGGTACCCTTTTACCAAACTCTTCTCATTTCCCCCCTCCCCCAGGCCCTGGCAACCACTTTTCTACTCTCTGTTTCTATGAGACTGATTTTCTTTTTTTTTTTAGATTCCACATATGTGATATCATGCAGTATTTGTCCTTCTCTCTCTAACTTATGTCACTTAGCAAAATGCCTTCAAGTTCCATCCATTTTGTCACAAATGGCAGGATTTCCTTCTTTCTCATGGCTGAATAATATTCCATTGTATATATACAACACATCTTCTTTATCCATTCATCGGTTTATGGACACTTAGGTTGTTTCCATGTCTTGGCTATTGTGAATAATGCTGCAGTGAGCATGGGGGTGTAGAGGGCTCTTTGATATCCTGTTTCCATTTCCTTCAGATATATTCCCAGAAGTGAGATTGCTGGATCATATGGTAGTTCTATTTTTTCCAAAAGACCTTAAGTCACCTGAAGGCAGGGACTATAGATGTCCTACTCAAAGGGCTACTGTACTCTCAAGAGCTTAGCACAATATCTGGCATATAAGAGGCTATCATTAAATATGTATTCAATGGATGAGGAAATGAATGGATGAATGGACAAATACATGAATGAATGACTTACCTGTTTGGGAATTTTAAATGAACTGAATAATTAGTGTCATGCATTGTAGTTATTTTCCAATTTGCATTTTATGAAATCTAGACATACTTGTCACCATCTTGTAATGCAGTTGTTGTTCGTGATTTATCCAAATAAATATGTCCCTGGAAACCCTAGTCTAGTGCAAACTGCCTGGGCTGTTGTGTCCTTGCTCAGTCCATACTGGCTGCACCCCTTCCCTGGGGTGAGTCCTTAACCTGTGTCCCCACTTACAAAGGGCCATGACGACTTCTGCCCTTTGCCCTTTTTTGTAAAGAGTAAATTAGAAAACACAGGAAAAGTATAAATTGGAAAGTGCTATAAAGGTAAGAGGCCATTACTATTACTTCATCCGACACCCATAATCCATGCACCTCTTTAAACCCTACTGAAAGTGAGACTAAGCAGCACTGGTGCTGATGTATTTAAATGCCTAAGACCTCAGGCTAACAACAGTTATTTCCCACCTGTCACATTGCCTATGCTTAGAAGACCCTCTTTCTTTCCTCTCCGTAATCAACCACCAATGTTTTTTCCCTTCCAGTTGTCCGTCTGGTTAGCCCCTTCCTCCCAACCCACGGCCACTGCTTTAGACTCCAGTCCCTGTGAACTCACGATCAGATGATTCCAAAACACGCCTGTTTGGTCTTCCACCACCCCAGAGTCCCTGCCCTTCCATCCCGTCTGCAACCACTGCCAGACAAGTCTTCCTAAGATGCTACTTTCTTTACCTCTGCCCCTTGTCCTGCAGTGGCTCCATGCAGCCTGTCATTTTTAATCTGCTCAAGTCTAGGGGCCCTGATCAATCAACCTTGGACTTCCCCACTCCACCAATGCAGCCAAGTTCATGCATGCCTCCAACAATCTCCTTACACATCGTCACCTCCACTCTTTTCTTGAGGCCAGACCACCCACTTTAACTTTCCTCTTTTCCTTCTTTCCAATTGTTTAAATACTACCCAGTTAAGGTCCACTTTATGTCCTGTTCTGTCAGCATCATCACCATCAACACCATCACCATCATTTAGGGAGACTGTGGCTTTCCACATTCGCTGCAAGGGCTTTCCACATTATCTCATTGAATCTTCCTCATTACCCTATGAGGCAGGTCTTCTTACTATCTCTATTTTATAGATGAGAAGACGAGGGGCTTCCCTGGCGGTCCAGTGGCTAAGACCCCACGCTCCCAATGCAGGTTCAATCCCTGGTTGGGGAACTAAGATCCCCCATGCCGCACAGTGCGGCCCAAAAAACAAACAAACAAAAAAGCTATGTATAGCTGAGAAGACGAAATTCAGAGAGGTTAAGTAACTAGCCCAAGGTCACAGAGCTAATAACTGTTAAAGTCATGATTCAAATGCAGGCAGAATTCCCACTCTCAAACACTAGACTGTCCATGAAATCTTTCTTGGTCACCCCCAGGGAGGCCTGTCTCTGGGAAGCTACAAGTCTTCAAAACAGGAAAATTCTTCTGCTGCATTTCTGTAAATGTCTTTAAGCTCCCACCGCAGTTTTACCCCAAAGGCACTCTGAAGCAGTGAGATATAGTCCTCAAGTTTACAAGGGATGTGTTTGTAATGGAAAAGGAAATGAATGAGCCAGAGAACAGAATCAGTACTAAGAAACCCAGAGAAGTGTCTAACTGACCTTATCTGTATCTGTATTAAGAGCGGTTTTACTAATCCCAGGAAATAAGAAAGGCAGTAGGATGAAGTCACCCGTGCTGGGTTCAAGTTCCAGCTCTGCCACTTACTAGCAGACTGGCATCGGGCAAGTTGCTTAATCTCTTTGAGCCTCAGTTTCCTCATCTGTAAAATAGAGCAATAAATGGCTCCACTGCCCCTCACATCATAGGGTGTGTTGGAAGGAGTAAATTAGAGCATGCATGTAAACATGTGCTTGGAGCAGGCACATAGTAAGTGTTCAGTGTATGATATTTCTTACCATCATTCTCTTCTACTTCTCTTAGAATCACTAGTTTTGCTCCTTTAATGTCAAGGCATTTTAACTAAAAAATAATTATCAGTAAGTCAGACTCTGATTCATTCAAACAAACAAAAATCCCCAAACTTTATTCTAGCAGTCTGGTCCTTGGTCACCCCACGTGGACCCTGCAGGAAATGTGGAGCTGAGCCTTCTCCTGTCTAGCCTCCTATGAACTTATCTGGACTCCAAAATGCACTCACCTCCTGCCTGTCTCGTCTCCCTCACTCTTTAAGAGTGTAGCAAGCATGACTGATCCAGCTGTAGTTCCCGGGTAAAATGTGCACATGTGCCATTCCCTCTGCCTGGAATGCTGTTCCCCTCAGTGAGTGATGAAATATTGTTCACCTTTTCAGCCTACTTCAAGAGTCCTTTTCTCTTCCAGACCCCAGGAACCATCCCTCGGTGTGACCACTTGGACCTACAATATATTTGTTATTATATTATACAAATTATACCTGTATTTATTTATTATTATTTTTTTGGGGGGGGTGCGCCACACGGCTTGTGGGATCTTAGTTCCCCGAACAGGGATCGAACCTGGGCGCCTGGCAATGAGAGCTCTGAGTCCTAACCACTGGACCGCCAGGGAATCCCCATCTTAACCATTTCTAAGTGTACAGTTCAGTGGTATTAAGTACATTCCCATTTCACAGATGAAGAGAGTGGGGTCCAGGGACATTAGGCAACTTGCCCAAGATCACAGTGTTGGGAAGCAGCAGAGGGAGGAGTGGAACACAGCCAGCCAGAGAACGCCTTAACGGTGAAGTCTGGGTCTTCTTCATCAGCTAACACATAGTAGGGGCTCAAGCCCACTGGGTAAGTGAATAGTGAGGGAATGAGTGGATTGTATGGTAAGCATCCTTGGGGGAGCTTTGTGAGTGATGTTCTGAAGAGCTACGCTAAAAGAGCCTCCACCTGTGCTTATCTCCAGCCCTCAGGATCATCCAGGTAACAGGTGATTCACATGAGTGAACAGACCCCCAAGGTTTCTTTCCAAGGGGAAAGAAACAGAAAAAAAAAAAAAAAGTGGTGCATGGCCTCTGGGATCTCCACCTCCTTGCCTGAGGCTGGCAGCTCACCTGAAATGCCCTTCTCCCCTCTCTTCACCCACTGAAACCTTGCTCAGCCTTCAGGTCCAGTGCAAACACTCCTCCTGCTGTCATGCTGGAGCCCCCAGGAAGAGCCAATCTCTTCTTCTGCTCATTTCCCACTTGTACCTTCATTTAGTGTCTATTTCATACTGTTTATACCGGTTTATAATATAAACCATGATGTTCTTCACATCTGTGCTCCCCTTCCCCAAATCTGTAAGCTTCTTCAGAGTAGGGGCTGTGTCCTATTTCATCTCTAATCTCTGCAACATCTAGCGCGGTGCCACGAATAACAGACACTGACTAGGAACATTTAGAGTCAAAGAGAGCTAGCATCAGGCTCCAGCTCTATCATTCACTAGCTTCGTGGCCTTCAGCTCTCTTAACCTCCTTAAGCCTCAGTTTCCCCATCTATGAAAGGGGAATAATTATCTGCTGACCTAATAGAGTTGTTAAAATTTAATAAGCTCGAGTTCATAGCTAAGGCTCACTAACTACTATTATTATTAATAAGTGTTTAATAATTAATCAGAGACCAAGAATAGGCATAATTGATTTTGCCTTCAATGGACACATAAGAAGGAAACGCTTGCAAAAATGAAACTTAAAATACCGAATAAACAGAGCTATGTAAATAATTGGTTTTGTTCAAAATACATACTAGATAATATCATATTCATCATCTTTGCCTTCCTGCTATTATGGTTCCTGCAATAAAGTTACACAGTCAGTTGCCTCTCCAGGGAGACTGCAGAGACTAGCACACCTCCTAAACCTTAACCCGGTGCTCAGTCTCCCAAAAGGTAGTCCATGTTGCCTTTACCCTTGTCACTCCTTTCACACTAAGGAAATTCCTACCACTTAGCCAAAATGGGATTGATTAGGAAGGACCCTGGGATTACAGCGAACAGTGATTACATCGATCACTTGCCCCATGGTCTGATTCTCCATCTAGTAGCCAATGTGACCTTTTAAAAACAAAAACCAGCTCATGTTAGTTAAGCTGGACAATCAGCAGCAGCTTCTCCTACAACAAGAATAAAATCTGTACTTTCTTTTTTTTAACCACAACCTACAAGGTCCTACCCAGTCTGGCTCCTCGCTGATTTCTCTCCTCTCTCTACCCTGACCCTCCCGGTTCCAGCCACCCTGGCCTTCTGTCTCTTCCTCTAACATACCAAGGGCCTTTGCATTTGCTTCTTGCATCCTTGACATTTACATGGCAAAACGTCACCTCCTTAGGACAGCATTTCCTGACCACTGGACGGGAAATAGCCCTCCCCTATTAATTCCCATGTAACACATCATCATCTGAACGACATTATTTGTTTGCTTATGTATTGTCTGTCACCTTCACTCCCAGCCCACTTCCTGCTTTCCCCTTGAATAGAAGCTCCATGCAGGCAGGAACCTTGCCTGTCTTGCTCCACACTGTGTCTCAGCCCCTAGAACACTGCCTGGCACTTATAAAGCAGTTAATACCTATTTATTGAATGAATAAATGGGGAAGGGGGAGCAGATTATGGTCATTTTTCACTTTTTATTTTTATATTTCAGATGAATTTGAATTCTTTATAAAGTGCATGTACTACTTCTGTAATAAGAAAAGAGAAATAAGACTAAAACAAAATAAAATTGAAATAATAAAATTAGCATATTTAATCAAACAGATGAAAGTAACACAAATTCTTTCCCAAGTATCTATTATATAGATTGCCAGCAATTCATATTTTTCAGCCTCCACGCTGTTTATTAAACCTGAAACGTTGGCCAGTTTAATGATCTGTTTGCCAGTCGGCACACACCCTTGGATTTTTAAATAATTGTCATCTCTCCTGGGCTTATAGAAAGATTATCATTTGAGCTTTCCACTTTATTCCAATCTCCTACTCATAGCACATTTATTTCCACCTCTATGCTTTTGCCAATGCTGTTATCTCTCCTGGTATCTCCTACCCACTGTGCCACCTTCCCCCACCTCCCCTGTCCAAAATCTTGATCATCCTTTAAGGCACACTCAAATCTTTCAAGAAACAGCCACGACCACTGACAACTGTGCTTTTAGAAAGCTCTGTGCTTTGTCAAAAGGCACCTTGTCTTTGTGCCTCCCCTAATTAATTACAGTTGGTTGAAAGCAATACTTTTATATATCTAACCACACTGAAATGTCACTATGCATTTTCCAACTGAGTTAAAAACAAACAAAAAACCTACTCACTTCTAGTGGAAATATGTTGTCAAAAGTGGATGGGAGCAATTCCTTAGACTCTTTCTCAAAGGAGAAAATACTAGGTGGTTTCCAAGGATGCAAAAGCCGTTTCCTACACCTTCCCATAAGGAAGAAGGTGGTATCTACACAATCATTACCTGGAATTCACAAAGAAATGCACGCAAGGAAAAAAAAACTGACTGGCAGGCTGGAATAATCTCCTCCAATGCTATTGGGCACCATCCTCTTATGTTCTATTGCTGTGGTCCCCAACCTTTTTGGCACCAGGGACCGGTTTCATGGAAGACAATTTTTCCACGGACCGGGGGTGGGGGAACGGTTTCTGGATGATTCATGGGCATTACATTTATTGTGCACTTTATATCTATTATTATTACATTGTAACATATAATGAAATAATTATACAACTCACCATAATACAGAATCAGTGGGAGCCCTGAGCTTGTTTTCACTTGTCTCTCACTGGTAAGGTTTTGATATGACTCTGCAAGCAATTGATTTATTACGGTCTCTGTGCAGTCAGACCTCTCTGCTAATGATGATCTGTATTTGCAGCCACTCCCCAGCACTAGCATCACAGCCTCAGCTCCACCTCAGATCATCAGGCATTAGATTCTCATAAGGAGCGCGCAACCCAGATCCCTCGCATGTGCAGTTCACAGTAGGGTTCGAGCTCCTATGAGAACCTAATGTCACCGGTGATCTGACAGGAGGCAGAGCTCAGGTGGTAGTGCAATGATAGGGACAGTCTGTAAATACAGATGAAGCTTCGCTCACCTGCCTGCTGCTCACCTCCTGCTGTATGGCCTGGTTCCTAACAGGCCACAGGCTGATACCGGTCCATGGCCTGGGGTTGGGGACCCCTGCCCTATTGTGACAACCATTCAGCATGGATTGAGTGCTTACTGTATGTCAAGCACTATGCTAAATGCATTATATGCATTATCTCATTTAATCCTCCCAACAGCCTGAAGTGGTCCTTAGTATCCTGTTGGAAGATGTCACTGAGAGGATGGAACTGCCAGCTGACTCTTGAGCAGGACTGGGGTAATCGGAGGCTCCTCACCCCTCCCGTCCTTGAAATGTATATTCCACCCATTCTTCTCGCACTAGGAGCCAGTTCAAGGATGCGGCTTTGAGAGAGTAGGACGTTGTTGAGACCATCGGATGGGATACACAACTGAACCCCATTAAGGCCTCTATATAAACTGTTGAGATTCTGGCGGGCCGGTGCAGAGATCTTGTGGCGCCCAAGACAAGCCTCATATGTAAGTTCCCTTGTTGTTAAACCTGCCACCTACCAATCTGGAGCGGCTGTCTCTTTCTTTGGCCTCTTCTTGCCCTCTGAGTACGGGGCCAGTTTCAGATTTCAGCTGTCAAGTTCCCAAGGGTTCAAACCAACATATCCCCATTTTATAGATGAGACAGCTAACTTACAGAACGGTTCAGCAATTTTCCCAGGGTGACAAAGCAACAAAGTGTTAGAGCTGGTTTGGATCCATGTCACCTGATTTCAAAACTCTCCTTCTTAGCTACTATACTATTTATATCTTCTACCTAGAAACTCTAGCTAACATTAAAGGGAACGGTTAATACAACCTTAACTGAAAATGACCAGTTTTGCAATCTTTTTCCCCTTTTCAAGTCTTTTTAAGTAACACCTACTCAGTGTTTAACATAAAATATTTAAATATGTGTAAAAGTTAAACAGAGAGTGTCTTCTTTTTAATGGGCCTCTCTTTTTCTCCAGCATTTCCTGCATAGCGACATTGGCTTGACAGTTATTATGCCACAGAATCAATAGTACTAATTTTTACACTTCGTTAATAAATAAGTGGAGGCCCCAGATGTTATGGGATGGACCCACAGATCCCCTGGGAGTTGAGAGAGAGTCCAAAAAGAAAAAAAAGCCACTTTAATTAAAAAAAAAAAAAAAGTTAGGCTGCAGACAAGAGTCTAGAGATCAAAAGTCTAGATTCAAAAGTGAAACTCTGGATCAGTGCTTTAAGAAGATTTTGAATTTGAATAGGTAAAAATGAAAGAAAAAAAAAGATTTGGGGATCCACACCAAAAGCAGATCATAAACTGTGGTCTTGTATCTAAATGGGAAGCAAGAGTCAGAATCTTTGTTGGTTTGGAAGAGAGAGGATAAGAAAGCCTTTCCGCCAAGCTTTTAACAGTTTGCAGCCTAAGACTTAGAAGTACAAAAATTTCAGGAGCGAAAATGCTATATATCAGGTTTTCACTGCAATTTTTCTGTATGCTTGAAATTTTTCCTAATAAAATGGTGAGAACATAAAACAACATAAGAGAATTATTAGGGACCTGGCCAACATTGCAGCTTTAGTCCAGAGTGTTGCTTTATGTAATTCTTTGCAAAGGATAAAAGCAGGTTCTTTCTACAGATGTAGTAATAAAATAATGGAAGCAGCCAATATATTCAGCACTTACCTTGAGCTCTACCTACATCATCTTATTGAATGTTCACAATTAAGCCGTAAGGTATGTATTATTATCATCTCTGTTTCAGAGAACAGAGGCAGAGTGAGGCTTAAAAAAATGTGACTAGTTACAAATTCAGTCACATGCCAGCAAGGGGGCAGAGCCAGGATTCAAACCCAGGGCTTCTATTCTGCACAGACCCAGTAGTCTTTCAAGGCCACCGTGAACTCCAGAGACCAACAGGCTGCCACATACTTAAAATCACTAAATGTGTTCTGGGACTCTCAACAGATTTAGAAAGCTTCCTGAAAATGTGAAAGCAATACACCTTCACGTTAAAAGCAGAGAGGGGCTCAGGGGCCCAACAAACCTGAGTTCAAATCCTGACTCTGCCACTTAAATCACATCACCTAGTAAGCCCCAATTTTTCCATCTATGTAAGGGGAGTCATAAGTCATAGTATTCCCCTCAAGGAGGCTGTTCCAGGGATTGAATGAGAGGATGCATTTAAAGTTCTTAGCACAGGCAAGACCTAATACACGGCAATCTATCAACAAAAGGCAGCCATTGTGGGTATTATTTTGAGCTTGCAGGAAGACCAGAGACCCTCAGCCCTGGTGTCATGTTAAAGTATCAAAGCCAAAGGGTTTTGAAAGGATGAAATGGGAGGAAGGACCCATATTTTAAAAGGAGAAAGAAAAGAAAAGGAGAGAGGCTGGACACACTCTGGTTTCCAGGTGCAGAACTAAGATATTTGACTGTGATTTCTACTTGAACCCATGAAAACCAGAGTACAGTTGAACCATTCTAAAAAGATCTTCTGAATTTGCAATTACAGGTACGGAGAAAGCACACACACAGACACACACACACACAATCTTCTACCAGGTGAAGACAGGAAAAGAGCATATTCACAATACTTCGGTCCAACACAACTCAGCGCCAAGGCAGGAAGCTGAGGGTCCTTGTGAAGGGCGAGACGGCCCTTCCCAGCCCGGATAGAGGTACGGAGCTAAAGCAAGCAGTGCAAGGGCAGGGGATTGCTAAGTGCCCGGGGTTTGCAGGGAGGGCTGGTGACCCTGGGACCCCTGCAGCTGCCTCTATACTTTGAGAGCAGGAGTTTCAACTACTGCATCCTATTCATTAAAAACAAAAGATCCTTAGTTTATTTGTTAATGTTGTTGACCCCAAAATACCGTAGAGAGAAGCAGCAAATACAGTCTGTCCATTTCAGAACTGCCTTCTAGGACTGTACCCAAACCAGAGACTTTGAGTCAAGAGAGAAAGAAGGGCGTGCACAGGGTTAACCTTCCCCTAACCCTTTCCCTTCCACTCGCGACCCTGGAGAAGGCAGGGGAAGAAACGCTGGGAATTTCAGGTGTGCCCTGAACCTCACGCCGGGGGAGAAGCAAAAGCAGAAACCCGGCGGACACTCCCCCCTCTCCAGAGACGTGGGCGCTTTCCAGGATGGTCCACAGGTTCCAGCGTCCCAGTGCATCCCGGGTGGAGAAAAGACCCTCCTCCCTGGGCTGCGGGAAAGACCCTACTTTCCAAGACCGGCTGCGAGCTTGGATCCGGGACTCCCGAGTCCACCCCAGGCTCCCGGCTCAGCTGCCTGGAGATTCCCGAGCCTCCCGGTGAAGCCCAACCCGGAGGCTTTTGTTCGAGGGAGAGCGCGTCGCAGCGCAGCGCATCCCCGCAGCGCTGAAAGCCTCGCTGCGGGGGCGCTTCCCTCGGTCCGCTCCCTACCAACCCCGCGCTCCCGCGACCACCCGCTCCAGCGCACGGATCCCCAGCTGTCCCCACCCCCCGCCCGAATACTCACTTCTCCCCAGTCCCTCCGCTTTCCACGCCGTCTCCTCCACCGCCCCATAGCGCCTCAAAGGTTTCTCAGCTTCCAGATGGATGGACAAAGATTGCTTTAACTCCATCGCTGATCTCCGCGGGCAGGTCGACGGGTCTCCCTTTACTCCATCCCCGCTGCGGGTTGCAGGGAGGGAGGCGGCTCCAGCCAGCAGCGTCTTAAGGGGCCGGGCGCTCGTGACGTTGCTCTATCTCTTCCGCCGCCAGGGCCGGGGACAGCCGACTGGTACCTGGTGGGGGGGGTGGAGGGGTGGAGAGAAGGATGAGGACGCATGCGCAATGGAGGCTTGGGGAGGGGAGCTTGGGGGCTGGGTAGACAGAAAAGAGGGTAGGTGATAACTCTACGAAGAACAACAAAACAACAACTAAAATAGAACCATCACAAAGGAAGTCAAAACAAGGCAGCAGCCCATACTGGGGCTTGTGGCGTCAGCGTGCTGCTAGGTTTTGAGTGGGATTTGTGAGAGCATCTCTATCTGGGGGCAATGGATCCATCTTTGTGGCGAGTGTACAGAAGCGTGAGTGTGGACCTGGATCTGTGGGTTCTGGGCTTGGCCGAGTGCGTTTTTGTGACAATCTCTGTCGTTTGTATCTGTGTGTATTTTGAATTTGAATTTGAATATAAAATGGGACAATCTTGTCTGCCGGTGCCTGTGTCCACTCTGTATGTGTTTGCATGAACTTCAGAGAGACATGAAACTATTTTGGACACAAGTATAACAAAGCTATTTGGAACATGGGTCTTTACTTTCCAGAAACCCAGAGGTTTATCTTAACCAACAAAGCACGGCAGCATTAAAAGTACAAGGTAAAATCAGCAGCTAGACTGATTTTTAAAATAGTACTATTTGTTGAATGATGGCTAGGTGCTAAACACTCCCCAATAACTCTGTGAAACAGATACTGTTTTGTTAGCTTTGTTTTATAGAGGATGAAACTGAGGTGCAGCAAGATTAATTTATTTGCCCAAATTCCCACACTTACCAAGTGGTCTGGTCAGCACTTGAATCCAGACTTAGACTCTTTATTGTACTGACCTTCTTGACTGCACAGGTATGTAGTTTTGTACTGGGTTGGGGGAGAAGCTCTATAGGACATGTGTTGTTCATTTGTTGTTTGTTGTTATTCTTAAGACATCATCTGGGGCAACTTTTGGTTTCCACACAGCTTGTGGAGGTATGAAAAGGCTTTAATAAAATGATTTATCAACCAGCAGCAAGAGGCTTTAAAAATTTATGATCAGTAAAGTACTTCTAGGGCTTCCCTGGTGGTGCAGTGGTTGGGAATCAGCCTATCAATGCAGGGGACACAGGTTCAAGCCCTGGTCCAGGAAGATCCCACATGCCACAGGGCAACTAAGCTCATGTGCCACAGCTAACTGAGCCTGCGCTCTAGAGTCCACATGCCACAACTACTGAAGCCCATGTGCCATGACTACTGAAGCCTGCACACCTAGAGCCCATGCTCCGCAACAAGAGAAGCCACCGCAATGAGAAGCCTGTGTACCACAACGAAGAGTAGCCCCTGCTCACCGCAACTAGAGAAAGCCCGCATGCAGCAACAAAGACCCAACACAGCCGAAAGTAAATAAATTTAAAAAAAAAAAAAGTACTTCTAAATAGCTCATGAGAGAAAAAGGATAAAACAATGAAAAATTTTAAATATTTAGACCTCGATAGTCATGAGAGTATCACATATCAAAACTTGTAAGGTTATTGTTTTTTTTAATATGTTTTTTTTAATTTATTTATTTATTTATTTATGGCTGTGTTGGGTCTTCGTTTCTGTGCGAGGGCTTTCTCCAGTTGCGGCGAGCGGGGACCACTCTTCATCGTGGTGTGCGGGCCTCCCACTGTCGCGGCCTCTCCCGTTGCGGAGCGCGGGCTCCAGACGCGCAGGCTCAGTAGCTGTGGCTCACGGGCTTGGTTGCTCCGCGGCATGTGGGATCCTCCCAGACCAGGGCTCGAACCCATGTCCCCTGCATTGGCAGGCAGATTCTCAACCACTGCGCCACCAGGGAAGCCCCAAAACTTGTAAGTTTTGATGTAAGTAAATGCATAGCCTTAAATGCATGCATTTAAAAATGTAAGACTAAAAATAAATGGGTTAGGATGAATAGGTAAGCAAAATGTGGTCTTTCCATACAGTGGAATACTATTCAGCCTTTAAAAAGGAAGGGGATTCTGCAATATGCTACAACATGGATGAAACTTGAGGACATAATGCTAAGTGAAATAAACCAGTCACAAAAAGACAAACACTGTACAATTCCACTTATGTGAGGTGCCTAGAGTAGTGAAAAGCACAGGAACAGAAAGTAGAATGGTGGTTGCTGGAGACTAAGGGGAGGGAAGAATGCGGAGTTTTTGTTTAATGGGTATAGATTTGCAGTATTTCAAGATGAAAAGAGTTTTGGGGGTGGATGGGGGTAATGGATGCACAACAGTGTGAATGTATTTAATACCACTGAGCTGTACACTTAAAACTAGTTGAACTGGTTAAAAAAAAATCATTGTGTTCAACTGAAAAGACTATAAGAGAAAGGAAGAGATAAAACCTAAGTGAAAAAAAAAAGAAAAAAAAAAAACCTAAGTGAAGTAGAAAAATAATAATAAGAGCATAAATTAAGGTAATAGGGACTTCCCTGGTGGCACAATGGTTAAGAATCCGCCTGCCAATGCAGGCGACATGGATTCAAACCCTGGTCCGGGAAGATCCCACATGCCACAGAGCAACTAAGCCCATGCACCACAACTACTGAGCCAGTGCTCTAGAGCCTGCGAGCCACAGCTACTGAGCCCACATGCCACAACTACTGAAGGCTGCGTACCTAGAGCCCATGCTCCACAACAAGAGAAGCCACTGCAATGAGAAGCCCGCTCACTGCAATGATGAGTAGCCCCTGCTCGCCGCAACTAGAGAAAGCCCGCGTGCAGCAATGAAGACCCAACACAGCCAAAAATAAATAAATTAAAACAACAGCCACAACAACAACAACACTGAGTGGAGAAACTGGAACCCTCATACGTTGCTGGTGGAAATGTACAATGGTGCAGCCACTTTGGAAGACAGTCGGGCATTTTCTCAAAAGGGTAAACACAGTTATCTCATGACCCAGCAATTCCACTCCTTGGTATAGACCCACAAGAAATGAAAGATACATCCACACAAAAACTTGTTTGAACAAATGTTCACAGCAGCATTATTCACAATAGCCAAAAAAGTGAAAACAACTGATGAATGAATAAATAAAATGTGGTATATTCCTACAGGGGAATGTTACTTGGTAATAAAAAGGGATGAAGTACTGATACATGTTGCAACATGGTTAAATCTTGAAAATGCTATGCTAAGTGAAAGACACCAGTCACAATAGACCATAAGTTATATGATCCCATTTATATAAACTGTCTAGATTCTTTATCTACAGAGAAAACATTATCTATAGCAAATCAACAGAGGAAGAAAGTAGGTTAGTGGTTGCTTAGGTCTGGGGGTGGAGGAAAATAGGCGAAGGCAGGGACTGCTAAAGATAACAGGGCTTCCTTTTGGGTGAAAATGTTCTAAAATTGTGATGATGGTTGCATAACTCTAGTAATATACTAAAAACCCTTGAATATGTACCTTTAAAAGGGTGATTTGAATAGTATGTGAATTGTATCTCAATAAAGCTATTAACAAAAAAAATTAAATTGAATGGGATTTAACCATTTAAATCACAACACATTATCATGAGGTAAATAAAATGACTAAGGCCAGCCTGTGCAGCCAGCCAGCAGGGATTTCCAGGGGTCTGGCCACACAATCCAAATCTGTCTGGGTCCTACCTGGGGTTTGGCATTACCTGATGGTGGTTGTCCATTCTAGCTTGTGTGTGTGTGTGTGTTTCATATTCTTTTCCATTATGGTTTATTACAGGATACTGAATATAGTTTCCTGTGCTAAACATAAAGACCTTGTTGTTTATCCATTCCATATATAATCGTTTGCATCTGCTAATCCCATACCCCAGATCCATCCTTCCCCCATCAGATTGTGTGTTGATGGATATCACTTGAGGTCCCGTGGCAATTGGAATTTCCAAAACAATGACAGTGATTCCAGGACAGTGATTCCCCAGTTAGTGGCTCAATTACATGGGCCCAATTCAGAAAAATTAGGCTAGGCGAACACCTCCCCACCCATCAGTCCACCCCCGCCAACCCTTCTGTCTCCCACTTAATATGTACTTTGGCCAGCATTATCCTGGGGTTTTAGTGAATTAGCCATTTTGCTACTAGTATATAGGCTATATGTTAGTAGGACTACAGTTATTCTTCTGTATCTGGAGAGACAGTAAAAGTTTCAATTGTAATACAAACGTATTCATGAAAGAACATCAGAAGGATCATTTCCCATTCCCATGATATGTCTTTCATTCCAGTTTAAATCATGGAGAAAGGGGGAAAATGTGGGCGTGGAGATGCACTGATATTGTTCAAGCTATTTTTACTCTCACAAAATGGGTCCCTCCCCTAGTAGCCCCAATTTCTCCTAATAGATCATTTTTTATTAAAGCATATCATTTATCCGTCTTGTCTCTCTTTGATTCCTGGAAAACATTCCTTGAATATTTCAAGGAAAGACGTTACTAGCCATTTAAGTGGAATGCCCCCCATAATCAGTATGGCATTATACCTTGTATTCCAGCTGAATCACATCCTGTCAGTCACACACTCTGATTATAGAAACAGTGGAATAGCCAGAGAAGAATTGATCTGTGTGTCTGTAGAGAACAAACGTATGGACACCAAGGGGGGAAAGTTGGGGGGGTGGGCAGGGGATGAATTGGGAGATTGGGATTGACATACATACACTAATATGTATAAAATGGATAACTAATAAGAACCTGCTGTATAAAAAATAAATAAAATAAAATTCAAAAGTTAAAAAAAAAAAACTGGGAAAAAAAAAGAATTCATCTGTGTTTCAATGAAAAACCTAATGCAGAGGGAAAACAAAATCTCCCTGTGTCTCAAAGAAATATAAGAAGTGTTGCTTCTAGAACGTGGAATTCCAGAAACTATGATTTGCATGAGAAGAAACATTAATTTTAAGATTCAGAAGAAAAAGTTCTAGATGTTAGGGCCATAGATGGAAGTCAGGCTGCTTGAGTGAGATCCTGACTCCATGATTGGAAGCTATTTACCTTAAACCAACTATGGAAGCTGTCCAAGAGATAGTTTCCTTTCCTGTAAAATGGGGTTAATTATGAAACATGCTTAGTACAGCACATAAGAGATAGTTTCCTTTCCTGTAAAATGGGGTTAATTATGAAACATGCTTAGTACAGCACATGGCACAGAATAAATATTCAATAAATGTCATTTATTCTATTAATTTCATCACTGCTGTCATTACTTGAAGTTAAAAGTTGGCTTCCGTGTTGTGCTGTAGTCATCAAAATATCAAGATCATCCTTACATAAATCCTAGAATATGCAACTCTATGAAGTCATTACATTTGTCATAATAATATTCCTAATTTTACAGACTCCTTCCAGGGAGATCGGTGTTATCCAGTATTAACACATTCCTAAATTGATGGTTAGCAGATATCTTGGAGTTCCACAGATGAGGAGTTTCAGGAAGCAGTGAAAGAGATTCACAGAGAAGGACTGGAAAATGCAAAAACTGGACCAGGTTGCATGCCTCCTGCACAGTCCAGGAGCCTACCCCATGTCAACTGTTCTGCAAAGAAGCTGTCACTTACGCTTGCAAGGCAGACTCCAAAGCAGAACCGTACACTTTCATCAGGCAGAGTTGGGATTAGTACAGCTCTCTTCTCTCATCAACACTGGGGTGTTTTGTTGGTGTGTTTCATTTGTTTATTTTTTATTTTTATTTATTTATTTTTTTGGTGTGTTCCATTTGTAAAGTCAGTGATCAATGTCTTAAGAAGGCATCACTTTCATAAAGCAGATCTGGGGTTTTAGTGTTTCATTTCTATAATAAAATAACATACCATTAGTTTCCAACCCACATAAACACAAGACACACTTGGGACATGTTAGTAGGCATGTAAAGAATACTACCTGTAGAGCAGAGTGATAAAAAAAACTTGGGCTCTGTCGTCCTGGCTCCACCACTTACTAGCGGTATGACCTTGGGCAAGTCACTTCCTCTCTATTCTACTGAAAATGCGCTAAAGATCCCTAATGGCCTATTTTTTGTCACATCCAATAGCTTCTTTCCAGTCATCATCCTATTTAATCTCTCCAAAAATATGTAACGTTGTGGACCAGACCCTACTCCAAACTCCCTCTCTACCCAGTTTCCAGGACATGCTCTCTCCTGTCCTCTTGGCTCCCACTCCTGCTGTTCCAGTCCTCCCTTCTCGTCTCCTTCACAAGCTCTTTCTCCATCACTCACCCCCTTCAGCTAAGGTTCCCAGTGTTTATCCCTTTCATCTTCTCCTCTTCTCATTCTTCACCTCTTCCTAGTTAAACCTATCTTTTGTTCAATCTCCATCTCCAGCCCCCATCCTTCTCTCCTCTTAGAAATATCCAGCAGTCGTGGGGAAATTGATAAAAAGAGGAAAATGGATTTGGAAGAGAAAATAGAGTTAAAGAGAGTTCCAGAAAACACACTGTGTATTCCTCTTAAAGGAGGCTTAGAAGAGAGAAAAGAAGCTGAGGAAACATATGCCGAAGACTTCAGACCTGAAATCCTGCATCTGTTGGAGAGCAGGGAGCTGGTACTTCTGCCCAAAGTGCTCAAGGAGTGGGATCAGGTGCTTTGGCTGTGCTGGGGCATGAAGTTATTAGGAGTGAAGTCAATGCTACATGCCTGTAAGAGGGTGGCGGGGGGGAGTCTGAAAAAAAGTCCCCAGGGCATGTGGGGACTCTATTATGGTGCTTTCTGTTTTTCAACGTTTATTGAGTGGTTACTGTGTACCAAGCACTTTACAAGACTTACCCTTCTTAACTCTATACTCTGAACAGTGTCCTGTGAGATCAGGGTTTGTAGCTACAGAGAGGTTGTAGTTTGCCAGTAAGTGGCAGCACCTGCATTCAGTCTCAGTCGGCCAGTCTCAGAGTCCAAACACTTAACCACAATCCCACATCCCCTCTCAAAGCTTTCCTTTCTCCTCCAGGAATCACCATGGCAACAGCCAGGAGGAGGGATTTATAACCTCAACCTGAACATGTTCAAAATCAGACTCCTTATGTTTCCCCCCAAACCTGCTCCACCTCAATTAGAAATCTCGGATTTAGCCTCTGTACCTTACTCTCAAATATTCCACACTCTTTTACACATAGCCAGTCAACAAACCCTGTTGATTCTACCTTGGAAATCTCTCCAAAATCCAATTGTCCTCTTCATTCCCACTGCCCTGCTCTAGCTCAATGCTGCATCACCTTTTTCCCAGACTATTGCAGAAAAACATCTTTTCTGTTTTTTTTTCCCTACTGGAGACTATTCTCCACATTGCTTCTAAAATTATCTTTATTTTTTATTATTTTTTTAGTATTTATTTATTTATTTGGTTGCACCAGGTCTTAGTTGAGGCAGGTGGGCTCCTTAGTTGTGGCTCCCTGGTTCCTTAGTTGTAGCACATGGCCTCCTTACTTGCGGCATGCATGTGGGATCTAGTTCCCTGACCAGGGATCGAACCTGGGGCCTCTGCACTGGGAGCGAGGAGTTTAATCCACTGCACCACCAGGGAAGTCCCCTAAAATTATCTTTAAAACACACACACAAATGCACACACACACACACACATATACACATGCAATGCCACTCTTATGCTTAAAAGCCTCCACTGGATTCCTGCTGCCTGCAGAGTAATTTACATAAGCAATCTCCTTCGTTTTGAGGACCATCAGGTTATTCCCAACTTCCTGAGTTTATCAAGAAAACCATGAGGAGAGTCTTGGAGTTAAAGCTTTGTAGATGTCCTTTATTTCCTTAGGATGAATTCCTTAAAGTGAAATTGATAAACCAAAGGATATGCACATTGTCAAAGGCATTTGATGCCTATTATTAAGCTGTTCTCCAGAAATGCCATACTTAACTTACACTCGCCAGAAGTGTGTACTACAGCTTACTAGAATTCACATGTTTTCATGGGTATACCCACGGAGTGGAAATGTGTTCTATTCACTTTCAAATAATCAGAGCTGGAATACTGAACGGCACATGGTACTCAGCAAATGTTTGCTGAATGAATGAAGAACTGAATAAACAGAAGAAAAGTCCATTTGTGAAAAGCTCCCCGACTTGTGTATAGCTTAAAATAAGCATATCGTAACACAACTTCTAGATGTTGTCTGAATCTGACCGTTTCATGTAGAATTAATCCAGTAGCATCCTTTTGCACGTGGGATTGATATTTATGGGATGCTCCACAACAGTGCTCCATCCAGGGAACAAAATCTTTGCTTCCTACCCATATTCACTACACATGTACAGACCCAATCTTATCGTAATTTCTTCAATTTTCCATCATCACCTATGCAGGTTAGAGGCTATCTGGAAAGGAGTTAACCTAAACAGTAAAATGAGTAAAAGGGTGCTAAAATTTCACAAATCTATATTTCCAGATGTGTACACTCGGCCCTCTGTATCTGTGTGTTTCACATCTGCAGATTCAACCAACAACAGAATAAAAATGTTTTGGGGAAAATAATTCCAAAAAGTTCCAAAAAGCAAAACTTGCATTTGCTGCTCATTGGCAACTATTTACATAGCGTTTACATTATATTTATAACTATTTACATAGCATTTACCTTGTGTTAGGTATTATAAGTACTCTAGAGATGATTTAAAGTATACAGGAGGGGGCTTCCCTGGTGGCACAGTAGTTAAGAATCCGCCTGCCAATGCAGGAGACATGGGTTCGAGCCCTGGTCCAGGAAGATCCCACATGCCTCGAAGTAACTAAGCCCGTGCACCACAACTACTGAGCCTGCGCTCTAGAGCCCATGTGCCACAACTACTGAGCCCGTGTGCCACAACTACTGAAGCCCACGCGCCTACAGCCTGTGCTCCGCAACAAGAGAAGCCACCAAAATGAGAAGCCCGCGCACCACAACGAAGAGTAGCCCCCGCTCGCCACAACTAGAGAAAGCCCGCATGCAGCAATGAAGACCCAATGCAGCCAAAAATAAATACATAAATAAATTTATTTTAAAAATAAATAAATAAAACAAAGTATACGGGAGGATGCGTGTAGATTATAAGCAAAACCTGCACCATTCTATATAAGGGACTTGAGCATCTGTGGCTGTTGTATCCAGGGGGTCCTGGGACCAAAAGCCCAGGGATACCAAGGGATGACTGCATATGCATCTCTCTGTTGTACAGCTCTGCTAGAATAAATGTCCCCAAAGCATCTCAATTTAAATCCCTTCCTTCCAAAACCTTCCACAGGTGGTAACAGTTTCCTTCCAGCCAGTCAGTCAAGCCAGAAAATGTGTATTTTGTCCTATAAATCTTACTGATATTGCCTAGGTACCTCTGAATTTATCAACCTAGACTATCCCTTCCTCCCTACTTCTACTCCCATTGAACTAATTTGGGCTCAAATGATCGCTACCCCTGACAATAATTTTCATCACTGATTTTTAGCAGGCTAGAGATATATTCAGTGTTACTCCTGAAAGGTCATTTGATGGTCCTAAGGAGAATGGGATGGAGGAGTGGAGGTGGCATAAAACTAGAGGTAGGGATATCAGTTGAGAGACTCTAGTGGTAAAATACATAAGTACTTCCCAAAGTTTTTTATTTTTAATAAATTTATTTTATTTTTATTTATTTATTTTTGGCTGTGTTGGGTCTTCATTGCTGTGCGTGGGCTTTCTTTAGTTGCAGCGAGCGGGGGGTACTCTTCGCTGCGGTGCGCGTGCTTCTCATTGCGGTGGCTTCTCTTGTTGCAGAGCATGGGCTGTAGGCGCGCAGGCTTCAGTAGTTGTGGCTCACGGGCTCTAGAGCGCAGGCTCAGCAGTTGCGGCGCACAGGCTTAGTTGCTCCGCGGCATGTGGGATCTTCCCGGACCAGAGATTGAACCTGTGTCCCCTGCATTGGCAGGCGGATTCTTAACCACTGCACCACCAGGAAGCCCCTTCCCAAAGTTTAACATGTTAAAATGGACCCTCTGATCCAGATGGTCTGGGGTGAGGGTCTGAGATTCTTAGATGTTCTCAAGTGATGTCAAGGCTGCAGGTCCATGGACCGCACTTTGAGTAGCAAGACTTTACACGAGAAACAATGAGGGCTTGAAACAAAAAATGACAGTGGAATCAAAAGGAGGGCATGGACTAACGAGATATTAAAGAGACATGACCTGTTGACCTGAGCTACCTGAGGTTACCTGAGCATGAGGTAGCCACACTGAGTTGACACAGCTCCTGCGAATAGTACAGAAGGGATGTTTGAATTAATCTGTGTAACTTTGCTTTAGAATGATAGCTTTTTGGAAGTAACTCTCAGTCCTTTATGTTATCTTTAAGGATCCATGGAGATATTGGTACCCTCCAGTTAAGATTCTGTGGCAATATAAATTTTTCAAAAGCGTAAAGTCAGGTGAAATAGAAAACATTTACTCAGCATATACCATGAGCCAGTCACTCCATGCCTCTGCATATGTTATTCCTTCTACTTGAATATCTCCATGCCCACATCACTCACACACACACACACACACACACACACACACACACACACACGAATTAACAATTTCTTCCTTTGTGTCACTGCCACATCTTCAATATACTTCTTATCACACTGCACTGGAAATGCTGAAAGCAATTCTACAGTCATAGAAAGTGTGGGTTTTGGAGCCAATCGAACTTCAGTTCAAATCATAGCTCTGCCATGTATTGGGTTGATGATGAAGACAAGTACCTTTGCGTCCTCAGTTATAAAAATGGAGGCGCCATCTACTGTGAGGTCATATGTAGCCTTCAAGATGCTTTCCTTCAAGTAACAGGAAACCTAATTCACAGTGGTTTAAACAAGGAAGAGAACCTATCAGCTACTGAAACAGAAAAGCCCAGAGGTAAAGCAAGCTTTGAAATAGGCTAGTGTAGAGATTAAGAAATCATCAGGGTTTCTCTGAGATTCTTTCAGTGATACACTCCACTTCCTGTGCACTTCATGCTAATAAAAATGGTTACAGCAGTTCTAGCACTCACGTCTGTATTAATACCCCAACCTGAAAATAAGAATGCCTTTGTTTGGTGTTCCCAGCTAAAGTTAGGAGTATCACTCTCCTAATGCCTAATTGGACCACTGCAGGTCACATGGCCATCCCTGAACCAATCACTGTAACTACAGGCAGGAAATGCACTGATTGGCTTCACCTTGGTCAGGTGCTCCATCCTTTGAGCCAGGAGTGGAATCACCCTCCCTGAGGATCTCCAAACAGGAACTGGGAGCTGTAGGGAAGAAGGGTGGAAAATGGATGCTGGAGAGGCAGCTGACAACTATTCACTATACCACACCCATTAGTACATTATACAAAGGGCGTGGCACAGAATCTTGTCTGCAGTTTGTGGGCGCACAGTAAGTGGTAGCTGTAATTTGCTTATAAGTCTATCTACTAGACCAGAAGCAAACTGAGAATGGGGTCCTTCTCAGCTCAGGCGTCCCTCATGCCTAGCACAGCACCTGGGACATAGCGTAAATATTTGTTGAATTAATGTTAATGGTTGGAATGGGAAATACAATGTGATAAGAGTTATAGAAATTATTACAAGAAAAAAAAGAGGATCATATGACTTAAGGGAATATGAAAACATACACTGTTGCTGGTCCACGACACTGATAAGATAACCAAGCTGGATATAGTTGACTTACAGACTGGGGTTAAAATTGGAATAAATTTCAGTATATATTTTTAGGAGTCTGCTCTAATTTTGGGTCAATTCAGAAAAGAAATGCTAAGTGAAGTGTCTTTATCTGCTTTGCCTGGCTTGGGAGTAGAAGAGAAGAAAATCAACCTTTTTCTTTCCCCCTTAAATCTATTCAAGAAGTGTTGCTTGAGCATGCGCTACATGATCCCATATTATATAGGAAAATAAGTTTCAAGAGGACGGCTGATCTCGTCTATTATTTTGTGGATCTTAAGAATCAATGTCAATTAAAAAGACACTAACATCGATTAATCCCACTATGTGCCAGGCGCTGTCCTTCAAGCTTTCACAAATGTGATCTCTTTTAATCCTGAGTAAATTGAGGCTGTGAAAGGTTAAGCTCCTTACCCAGGATCACACAACTAATAAATAAAGACCCCGGTGCCGAGAGGCACATGCCTCAGAACACTCTTCTTGTTACTAGAAAAGATTTCCTTGTATAAACCTCAGGGACTTTACAAGGGAAATATTGGATTACGGTAATATGACTCATTAGCCCAATTTAATATTACCTATTCATTATAATGATGCTTGCATAGCAGAGAATGCTGTTGTATTTCTGCCTCTGGCTCAGATCACAGGAACTATGAACATAGGCTAATTACATGACCTACATACTCAATCAATATTAAGAACATTTTTAATTGCTCTTATTTATGTGGTTGAAAATATATGGTCTAATTTTGGTCAGCAGTAGCATCTAGGTAATGCTGACTCAGAAGGGAAACATTTGTTGTTGCCATGAGAAATGCAAGAGAAAAGCTGAATCACACTGTACCACATCAGATGTTACCACTATTAATATAACGTGCTGAATAGTGAGCAAGATGGAATCAGACCATCCCTGACCAACAGGTTCATCATTCTACCAGTGGACAGATCCAAGAAATGTCACGGTACTACGTCCCTACGTTGTATTATGTTTTCATCAACTAAGCTTATAATTAATGTGTGGTTATCTGGTCAATGACACCAGTGTTAGTGTACCATCCAAAAAGGGGATTGCAAACTCAATGCGTTCAGGGGCCAGGTGGGTAATGGAAATGAACACATTGGGCGGGTTGTCAGACGTAGGGAGTGAAGTCTATAGTGAACTCTCCAATGGAAGTAGATTTTTCAGGAGATGCCAGAAACCCAGGTTTTTAATATGAAATTTCCCATCTTCAAACCGTGTGATTGCCATAAAAGCACTCTTGTGGGCCAGATTTGTCCATTCTCCCCTACATGCCTCTGTTAAAAGACTCCTAGTTCATCTCTCATTTCTGTCTTCTTCTATCCTATGGAAGTCTGAACTTGCTTGGGTTCCAGTTTTCTTTTTGAGATAAGAGTTTCTGATACATGCTGTAGTTGTCTATTTGAGACATTGAGAAATTAAGTCAATTTTTAAATTTTTATTATTTTTTATACAATTGTTAAAGGTTACACTCCATTTACATTATTACAAAATATTGACTATATTCCCTATGTTGTACAATTCATCCTTGTAGCCTATCTTACGCCCAATAGTTTGTACCTCCCTCTCCCCCACTCCTATATTGCACACCCCCAACTGGTAACCACCAGTTTGTTCTCTGTATCTGTGAGTCTGCTTCTTTTTTGTTATATTCACTAGTTTGTAGTAGTGTTTAGATTCCACATATAAGTGATATACAGTATTTGTGTTTCTCTATCTGACTTATTTCACTTAGCATAATGCCTTCCAAGTCCATCCATGTTGCTGCAAATGGCAAAATTTCATTCTTTTTTATGGCTGAGTAGTATTCTACTGCCATACACACCATATACATACCACATCTTCTTTATCCATCCATCTCTTGATGGACACTTAGGTAGCTTCCATATCTTGGCTATTGTAAACAACGCAATTTTTTTTTTTTTGGCCGCACCGCGCACTTGCAGGGTCTTAGTTCTCCGACCAGGGACTGAACCCAGGCCCTCAGCAGTGAAAGTGTGGAGTCCTAGCCACTGGACCACCAGGGATTTCCTAATAATGCAATTTTAAAATAAACTGTTTCTGCTTTATGGTCTTCATTTATTCAATCAAAAATGTCTCTTGAGTACCTATTATAGGCCAGGTGTTTTTCTGGGAGCTTGGGATACATCAGTCAGCAAAAGAGACAAAGAATCCTGCCCCCCTGGAGCTTGGGGGAAGAGAAGGGTGGAAGCATGCAATAAACAATAAACATAATAAATAAATAAACTATATAGGATAGTAGAAGAAGACGTTACAGCTATGGAAAAATAAAGTAGAGCCGAGTAAGGAGGATTGGGGGAGTAGAGCGGAAAGGGGGGCCAATGACAATTTTAACCAGGGTGGTAGGGGCAGACCTTATTGAGAAGATACATTTAAGCAAAGAATTGAAGGAGTTGAGGGAGTTGGCCATGAGATTATCGTAGGGAAGAGCCAGTGCAAGGATCCTACAGTATCCAGCCTCCATTAGGGCCCCCAGTGACCCCTGCCTCCTGGTGTTCATGCCCTTGAGGGCTGAATTTAGAAGAGATGAGAAGAGAGTGTGGCAGAAGTGAAAGTGTGTGACTTCAAAACTAAGTCATAAAAGGCATGTGTTGGTGTTTTCTCGAGTGTTCTTTCTCTCTCTTGGATCTCACTCTATGGAAAGCTGTGTTGGGAGCTGCCCAATGGAGAAGTTCATGTGGTGAGGAACTGAAGTCTCCAGCCAACAGCCAGGTGAGTGAGTTTGGAAGCGGGTCCTCCAGCCCCAGTCAAGTCTTCTTCACAGACGGCAGCCCCAGCTGCCACCTTGACTGTAACCTCATGGGAGATCCTGAGCTCCAACCACCCTGCTAAGCCACTCCCAGATTCCTGACCCACAGAAACTCTGTGAGATAATGTATGCTTTTTCTTTTAATTACACTTTGGGGTAATTTGTTACACAGCAACAGATAAATAATACAGACCCTAAATAAGACTGTGCCTGGAGAATGTGAGGCAGAGAGGGAAGTGGTAGGAACTGAGAACAGAGGGTCAAGGTGAAGGTGTGGTCGGATCTCCAGGCTTCTGTAAGAATCCTGGTTGTTCCTCAGAGTGAGATGGAGAGCCACTGCCAGGGTTCATTCTCAGAAGAGTGACATGACATGACTTACTGGTCTGACAACTGAAAAAGAAGGTAGGATTTCTTTAGCACTATATAACAAATTATTTCATACTCATAATGATTCAGAAAAGCTTTTTCTTTTTTTCTACTTTGCCTCTAATTTCTGTCCTTGATTATCCTGTCAGCCTTGGGTTTTCACCCAAGTCTTCCTTGGATATTCCATGTTGACCTTACATTGTAGCATCTTCCATATCTCGAAACCTCGTCCTTCTCCCTTCAGGCACTCATCCAGAAACAATATTTTGGATCCTGCCTGACTTCAGCAGAACTATTTTTAAACCTTTGTAAAACCCAGACACTCTTTGTTTTAGAGGATTACCCTACTTTGTATCAAACATATTGAAATGCACCCACATCCCACATTTAATATAGATGATATAATTATGTGAATTGAGTTGCAGATTACTGGCCGACATTATATTCTCTGTTAAAAGAGATTTAAAACTTATTCATTTTGATTTTCTGAGTTGTTTTTTTTTTTTGTATTTTGAAGCCATACCTATGTATGTGTAGACATATATGTATATATGCATGTATGTATATGTGTATACACATACACACACACTTCAAGTTTTAAACATCTTTATAAACCTTTAAAGGTCAAAGACCCTAATCGCCGTGCTTACAGTGCCCAAAAGGTAACATAACCTGGAACTAGTTTCCTTATATCCTGTAGAACAGAGTTTCTCAACTTAGTACAATTGACATCTGGAGTCAGATTATTTTCTCTTGTGGGAGCTGTCCTGTGCATCGAAGAATGTTTAGCATCATCCATGGACTCTACCCACCAGATGCCTGTAGCATACCCTCTCCCCTCCACCCCATTGTGACAACCAAAAATGTCTCCAGACATTGCCAAATATCCTCTGGGTGTAGGGTTGCCAGATAGAATACAGAACTTCCACTTAAATATAAATTTCAAATAAACAACAAATCACTTTTATTCATATGCCCCAAGTGCAACATTTGGGACATAATTATACTAAAAAAGTATTCACTGTTTGTCTGAAATTCAAATTTAGCTGGGTGTCCTGTACTTTTATTTGCTAAATCTGGACACCCTACCTGTAGAGAAAAATTATCCCCAGATGAGAACCATTGCCCTCGATCTTAATTCCCACCTCCGCCTTCCCTTCTCTCTATGCTTGAGATTTAATGGCATATTACTTATTACACTGGTTAGCAAAGTCAAAGAAATCTACTTTCTTCAACTTCAGGGGGTTTCTATGCGTGAATGCAATTAGTGCCATTGTCAGTATTCATTTACACAGAAGTCAACCAACCAGTATTTCTTGAACTCCTTTGGGCAAAGCACTGGGCTAGAGGGATACAGAAGAAATATAAAACATAACCCTTAACTTCGAAGAGCTCCAATTTCATTGGGAGAAAATATCTCCACACAAAATAGTTTATAATAGAGAATAAAACATAATAAAATGCTAAATTATCTGGTACAGACTATAAATGCTCTGAGAGTCAGGAGAAAAGAAGTGTAACAAAAGCCAGAACAGGCAGAGATGGTTTTATAGCAAGGTGTCGGGGACTGGGCTTTGAAAAACAACTTTAAAAATAGAGTAGGTACTCAGTTCAGTAAACATTTGGGCTTTTTTGTTGTTGTTGTTTTTTAATTAATTTATTTTTTTATGCAGCAGGCTCTTATTAGAGATTAATTTTATACACATCAGTGTATACATGTCAATCCCAATCGCCCAATTCAGCACACCACCACCCCCACACCCCCGCCGCCTTCCCCCCTTGGTGTCCATACGTTTGTGCGCTACATCTGTGTCTCAATTTCTGCCCCGCAAACTGGTTCATCTCTACCATTTTTCTAGGTTCCACATATATGTGTTAATATACGATATTTGTTTTTCTCTTTCTGACTTACTTCACTCTGTATGACAGTCTCTAGATCCATCCACATCTCAACAAATGACCCAATTTCGTTCCTTTTTATGGCTGAGTAATAGTCCATTGTATATATGTACCACAACTTCTTTATCCATTCGTCTGTCGATGGGCATTTAGGTTGCTTCCATGACCTGGCTATTGTAAATAGTGCTGCAATGAACATTGGGGTGCATGTGTCTTTTTGAATTATGGTTTTCTCTGGGTATATGCCCAGTAGTGGGATTGCTGGATCATATGGTAATTCTATTTTTAGCTTTTTAAGGAACCTCCATAGAGTTCTCCATAGTGGCAGTATCAATTTACATTCCCACCAACAGTGCAAGAGGGTTCCCTTTTCTCCACACCCTCTCCAGCATTTGTTGTTTGTAGATTTTCTGATGATGCCCATTCTAACTGGTGTGAGGTGATACCTAATTGTAGTTTTGACTTGCATTTCTCTAATGATTAGTGATGTTGAGCAGCTTTTCATGTGCTTCTTGGCCATCTGTATGTCTTCTTTGGAGAAATGTCTGTTTAGCTCTTCTGCCCATTTTTGGATTGGGATGGTTTTTTTTTTTTTTATTAAGCTGCATGAGCTGTTTATATATTTTGGAGATTAATCCTTTGTCCATTGATTCGTTTGCAAATATTTTCTCCCATTCTGAGGATTGTCTTTTCGTCTTGTTTATGGTTTCCTTTGCTGTGCAAAAGCTTTGAAGTTTCATTAGGTTCCATTTGTTTATTTTTGTTTCTATTTCCATTACTCTAGGAGGTGGATCAAAAAAGATCTTGCTGTGATTTATGTCAAAGGGTGTTCTTCCTATGTTTTCCTCTAAGAGTTTTATAGTGTCTGGTCTTACATTTAGGTCTCTAATCCATTTTGAGTTTATTTTTGTGTATGGTGTTAGGGAGTGTTCTAATTTCATTCTTTTACATGTAGCTGTCCAGTTTTCCCAGCACCACTTATTGAAGAGACTGTCTTTTCTCCATTGTGTATCCTTGCCTCCTTTGTCGTAGATTAGCTGACCATAGGTGCGTGGGTTTATCTCTGGGCTTTCTATCTTGTTCCATTGATCTATGTTTCTGTTTTTGTGCCAGTACCATATTGTCTTGATTACTGTAGCTTTGTAGTATAGTCTGAAGTCACGGAGTCTGATTCCTCCAGCTCCGCTTTTTTCCCTCAAGACTGCTTTGGCTATTTGGGGTCTTTTTTGTCTCCATACAAATTTTAAGATTTTTTGTTCTAGTTCTGTAAAAAATGCCATTGGTAGTTTGATAGGGATTGCATTGAATCTGTAGATTGCTTTGGGTAGTGTAGTCATTTTCACAATTTTGATTCTTCCAATCCAAGAACGTGGTGTATCTCTCCATTTGTTGGTATCATCTTTAATTTCTTTCATCAGTGTCTTATAGTTTTCTGCATACAGGTCTTTTGTCTCCCTAGGGAGGTTTATTCCTAGGTATTTTATTCTTTTTGTTGCGATGGTAAATGGGAGTGTTTCCTTAATTTCTCTTTCAAATTTTTCACCATTAGTATATAGGAATGAAAGAGATTTCTGTGCATTAATTTTCTTTCCTGCAACTTTACCAAATTCATTGATTAGCTCTAGTAGTTTTCTGGTGGCATCTTTAGGATTCTTTATGTATAGTATCATGTCATCTGCAAACAGTGACAGCTTTACTTCTTCTTTTCCAATTTGTATTCCTTTTCTTTCTTTTTCTTCTCTGATTGTTGTGGCTAACACTTCCAAAACTATGTTGAATAATAGTGGTGAGAGTGGACAACCTTGTCTTGTTCCTGATCTTAGAGGAAATGCTTTCAGTTTTTCACCATTGAGAATGATGTTTGCTGTGGGTTTGTCGTATATGGCCTTTCTTATGTTGAGGTAGGTTCCCTCTATGCCCACTTTCTGGAGAGTTTTTATCATAAATGGGTGTTGAATTTTGTCAAAAGCTTTTTCTGCATCTATTGAGATGATCATATGGTATTTTTCTTCTTCAATTTGTTAATATGGTGTATCACACTGACTGATTTGTGTATATTGAAGAATCCTTGCATCCCTGGGATAAATCCCACTTGATCATGGGGTATGATCCTTTTAATGTGTTGTTGGATTCTGTCTGCTAGTATTTTGTTGAGGATTTTTGCATCTATGTTCATCAGTGATATTGGTCTGTAATTTTCTTTTTTTGTAGTATCTTTGTCTGGTTTTGGTATCAGGGTGATGGTGGCCCCATAGAATGAGTTTGGGAATGTTCCTTCCTCTGCAATTTTTTGGAAGAGTTTGAGAAGGATGGGTGTTAGCTCTCCTCTAAATGTTTGATAGAATTCACCTGTGAAGCCATCTGGTCCTGGACTTTTGTTTGTTGGAAGATTTTTAATCACAGTTTCAATTTCATTACTTGTGATTGGTCTGTTCATATTTTCTATTTCTTCCTGATTCAGTCTTGGAAGGTTATACCTGTCTAAGAATTTGTCCATTTCTTCCAGATGGTCCATTTTATTGGCATAGAGTTGCTTGTAGTAGTCTCTTAAGATGCTTTGTATTTCTACGGTGTCTGTTGTAACTTCTTTTTCATTTTTAATTTTATTGATTTGAGTCCTCTCCCACTTTTTCTTGATAAGTCTGGCTAATGGTTTATCAATTTTGTTTATCTTCTCAAAGAACCAGCTTTTAGTTTTATTGATCTTTGCTATTGTTTTGTTTCTATTTCATTTATTTCTGCTCTGATCTTTATGATTTCTTTCCTTCTAACTTTGGGTTTTGTTTGTTCTTCTTCCTCTAGTTCCTTTAGGTGTAAGGTTACATTGTTTATTTGAGATTTTTCTTGTTTCTTGAGGTAGGCTTGTATAGCTATAAACTTCCCTCTTAGAAATGCTTTTGCTGCATCCCATAGGTTTTGGATCGTCGTGTTTTCATTGTCCTTTGTCTCTAGGTATTTTTTGATTTCTTCAGTGATCTCTTGGTTATTTAGTAACGTATTGTTTAGCCTCCATGTGTTTGTGTTTTTTACGTTTTTTTCCTTGTAATGCATTTCTAATCTCATAGCATTGTGGTCAGAAAAGATGCTTGATATGATTTCAATTTTCTTAAATTTACTGAGGCTTGATTTGTGACACAAGATGTGATCTATCCTGGAGAATGTTCTGTGCGCACTTGAGAAGAAACTGTAATCTGCTGTTTTTGGATGGAATGTCCTATAAATATCAATTAAATCTATCTGGTCTGTTGTGTCATTTAAAGCTTTTGTTTCCTTATTTATTTTCATTTTGGATGATCTGTCCATTGGTGTAAGTGAGGTGTTAAAGTCCCCCACTATGATTGTGTTACTGTCGATTTCCTCTTTTATAGCTGTTAGCAGTTGTCTTATGTATTGAGGTGCTCCTATGTTGGGTGCATATATATTTATATTTGTTATATCTTCTTCTTGGATTGATCCCTTGATCATTATATAGTGCCCTTCCTTGTCTCTTGTAACATTCTTTATTTTAAAGTCTATTTTATCTGATATGAGTATTGCTACTCCAGCTTTCTCTTGGTTTCCATTTCCATGGAATATTTTTTTCCACCCCCTTACTTTCAGTCTGTATGTGTCCCTAGGTCTGAAGTGGGTCTCTTGTAGACAGCATATACATGGGTCTTGTTTTTGTATCCATTCAGCAAGTCTGTGTCTTTTGGTTGGAGCATTTAATCCATTCACATTTAAGGTAATTATCAATATGTATGTTCCTATTACCATTTTCTTAATTGTTTTGGGTTTGTTTATGTAGGTCCTTTTCTTCTCTTGTGTTTCCCACTTAGAGAAGTTCCTTTAGCATTTGTTGTAGAGCTGGTTGGGTGGTGCTGAATTCTCTTAGCTTTTGCTTGTCTGTAAAGCTTTTGATTTCTCCATGGAATCTGAATGAGATCCTTGCCGGGTAGAGTAATCTTGGTTGTAGGTTCTTCCCTTTCATCACTTTAAGTATATCATGCCACTCCTTTCTGGCTTGTAGAGTTTCTGCTGAGAAATCAGCTGTTAACCTTGTGGGAGTTCCCTTGTATGTTATTTGCCATTTTTCCCTTGCTGCTTTCAATAATTTTTCTTTGTCTTTAATTTTTGTCAGTTTGATTACTATGTGTCTCAGTGTGTTTCTCCTTGGGTTTATGCTGTATGGGACTCTCTGTGCTTCCTGGACTTGGGTGGCTATTTCCTTTCCCATGTTAGGGAAGTTTTCAACTATAATCTCTTCAAATATTTTCTTGGGTCCTTTCTCTCTCTCTTCTCCTTCTGGGACCCCTATAATGCGAATGTTGTCCCAGAGGTCTCTTACACTGTCTTCATTCTTTTTTCTTTTTTCTGTTCCACAGCAGTGAATTCCACCATTCTGTCTTCCAGGTCACTTATCTGTTCTTCTGCCTCAGTTATTCTGCTATTGATTCTTTCTAGTGCATTTTTCATTTCAGTTATTGTATTGTTCATCTCTGTTTGTTTGTTCTTTAATTCTTCTAGGTCTTTGTTAAACATTTCTTGCATCTTCTCGATCTTTGCCTCCATTCTTATTCCGAGGTCCTGGATCATCTTCACTATCATTATTCTGAATTCTTTTTCTGGAAGGTTGCCTATCTCCACTTCATTTAGTTGTTTTTCTGGGGTTTTATCTTGTTCCTCTGCCTTTTCATCTTGTCTATCTTTCTGTGAATGTGGTTTTTGTTCCACAGGCTGCAGGACTGTAGTTCTTCTTGCTTCTGCTGTCTGCCCTCTGGTGCTAAACATTTGTTGAATAAATGGATAAATGAATGAATGAGCAGTAGGTAGTGTAGTGAATTGTTTTTTTAGTTCCCTACCACCATTTATTGTATGCATGGCCCTACCCTAGTCCCAGCAGCTCAGAGGAAGTAAAATATAGTAAAAAAAAAAAAAAAAAAAAAGGTGCTGATAATTCACAAGTCAGTCAATTATTAGCTTTTGGATTTCAAAACAGGCTTTGGAAACTAATCATAGAAGGATTCTGAAAAGCTCTACAGTCCCCAAACTAACCTCTGAGTATCAAAAGTCAAGTCCCAAAGGGCTCACAGCATAAAGTTTCTGCAATCATGGACAGATTTATGAAGAACAAATGAAGAGCCAGATGACCTTGCCCTGGGAGATAGATTCCTTAACAGAGGAAGGTGAAAAGGAGGGGTGCTGGGGGCCCTGGGAGAGAGGTCCTTGGGGCTGGAGAGACTGCTTGGAGAGTTGAGTCACCACTGAAAGGCCTCCAGCCTCTCTGGAGTGTGCACTGGACCTCATCGGCAAAGGGGGGCCAGGTCAAGGCTCACAGATCACCCGAGTCACTGCCTAAGCCAAGGCCTGCCTAGGTCCACAGCCAGGAGCTCTGTGGCAGCCCTCCTCAAGGCCCGCATGTTCATTTTCCAGCAAGACAGACACATCTGCGGCTCAGATGTGGCCCAGCCCTCTAAATTACCCTTGTGTACATAAGCCTACTGTTCTTAATCCTGGGGGGGAAGTGGGGGGAAACGGAAGGGAAAGCCTTACGAGCCCATCCTGACTGGAGCCAGCATGGGGATGAATATTAACCTGGCAGAAAAAAATCTTTTTTTTCAAGTTTGATTAACAAGCAGAATTTGAATAAAAAGAAGGCAAGGACACAACATCCTAGGAGGGGACACACAAGCAAAATGTCAGATGTTCTGATGGAGCCACAAAGAAACCAGTATTAGCAGGAGAAGCATACATAGTGGGGAGTAATAAAATTGATTTTCGCAAACCATTTGCCTGTATTGTTCATCATTCTGTCTACACATTTGCATTTAGAATTTGCCTCTTCTTGGAAATTCCCTGGTGGTCCAGTTGTTAGGACTCCTCGCTTCCACTGCTGGGGGCCCAGGTTCAATCACTGTTCAGGGAACTAAGACCCCTGCAAGCCACGCGGTGCAACCAAAAAAAAAAAAAAAAAGGAAAACTAAATAATTAAATAAAATAAAATTTGCCTCCTCTAGCTTTTGCTTTACGATAGACTATTTTATACACCTTTTTTTCTTCTTTTATACAGAGTGAAAAGTTTTTCATTTCTTCAAGGCAAAGCTTAATTGTGCCAAACTGTTGAGAAATGACTCAAGATGTATATATTGCTCCTTATTTCTCCCAGAGGATAAAATAAATTACTTGCATTCATTAACTCTATTCAAAAATTTCACACATCGGACTTCCCTGGTGGCACAGTGGTTAAGAATCCACCTGCCAATGCAGGGGACATGGGTTTGAGCTCTGGTCCAGGAAGATTCCACATGCCACGGAGCAACTAAGCCCGATGCACCACAACTACGGAGCCTGCAATCTAGAGCCCACGAGCCACAACTACTGAAGCCCACCCGCCTAGAGCCCGTGTTCCGCAACAAGAGAAGCCACCACAATGAGAAGCCCGCGCACCGCAACAAAGAGTAGCCCCTGCTCACCGCAACTAGAGAAAGCCCACGCGCAGCAACAAAAACCCAACGCAGCCATAAATAAATAAATAAATTAGTAAATAAATAACATATTAAAAGCAACTTACCTATCACCCTTTAAAAAAAAAAATTCACACATCACCTGCAGAAGATTCTCTAATACTGTTCTCACAAATTCATTATTGGCCAAAAGCCTGGAAATCGTGGTTCACTTTAGTAATACTTATCATTATGGAGCAAAAACAGACTGCAAAACTTGGCAAATTATAATTTCTGTGTGGTGGGTTTGTATCTTACTGTTCAGTATATTAATTTAATACTTCATGTCCCTTTATTAAGTCCTTAAATATTATTGTTTTCTCTGGCATTCAACCCATGCATAAACTGACTTTTTCCCATTTTCCTTTCGTAGCAAAAAGTTAAAGTAAAACTGGCCAAATGTACAACAACTTTACTGACATACCTTTTTTTCCCCTAAGAACATTCTGTTAATCTTCAGTTTAGAGGCCTGCTATTGAAGAAATCAACTGGACGGGGAATATTTTCACTTTGGTTTAGCAGTTTCTGTTTCAACTTTCCAATTTACAACGCTTATGCAGAAGACATTCAGAAAGAATGACCCATGAAAATTTAGCAAACCTGAACTTTACATGTAACTTTATTTCAATTGTTCTATCCCCCTTCAAATTCTAGAACTAAAAGCTAACAGATGGGTACAAGGAAAGGAATTCCATCTCCCACCCTCCAAGTTAACTTCCTGACAGCCACTTACTATTTCCATTATATCCACAACAGTTTAATTATAATATTGAAACAACAGAAAGGGACCTGATGGGAATGTTAAATCAGTACAGCCACTATGGAGAATAGTATGGAGGTTCCTTAAAAAACTAAAAATAGAGCTACCATATGATCCTACAATACCACTCCTGGACATATATCTGGAGAAAACTCTAATTCAAAAAGATACATGCACTCCAATGTTCATAGCAGCACTATTTACAATAGCCAAAACATGGAAGCAACCTAAATGTCCATCGATAGATGAACGGGTAAAGAAGATGTGGTATATATATATATACACAATGGAATACTACTCAGCCATAAAAAAAAGAATGAAATAATTCCGTTTGCATGGACCTAGAGATTGTCATACTGAGTGAAGTAAGTCAGAAAGAGAAAAACAAGTATCACATGATATCACTTATACGTGGAATCTAAAATATGATACAAATGAACTTATTTACGAAACAGAAACAGACTCACAGACATAGGAAACAAATTTATGGTTACCAAAGGGGAAGAGGCAGGGAGGGATAAATTAGGAGTTTGGGATTAGCAGATACACACTACTATATATAAAATAGATAACCAACAAGGACCTACTACATAGCACAGGGAACTATATCCAATATTCTGTAACAAACCATGATGGACAAGAATATGAAAAAGAATATATATATATATATGAACTGTACACCAGAAACTAACAGCATTGTAAATCAACTATACTTCAATAAAAATTTTTTTAAATAAAAAACAAAATGTAAAAATAAAACAATAAAATAAAGAAGGTGACCTGAACTGAAGATGCAATCATACAGAAAGGGGAGCCACGGAAAGATCTAATGTGACCTCGAGGCATGTATGTATACATGTTCACAAACAGCATAAATGTATACATTTGCTGAACTCAACTCCAGAACAAACCAATATATTTTTCAAATACGCATTTGCAATTCCTTCATGGAATGTGTCCAGGGAAATCTATTTCAGTCACGATAGTAGGAAGGAAGGAATTTAAATCACGAAGGAAGAAATGAGTGGACTCCAGGCCAAAGGAGCCACAAGAACACTGGATGGTGGAAAAAGCAGCTTCAGTAACTTGCAGCTGAAGCTCAAGTTGGCCTCCTCAGTATTAATATGAGGAATCTTAATACTGCATTTTTTTCCTACTTTATGCTCAAAAAGAATGGTTTTTGAGAAGTCACTTGGGAATGATTTCAACTCTAAATTTTCAGCTCTATGAGAGTACAAACATACACAGGAAGTACACCATAAGTGACAACGAGCACATATAGACAGATAAGGACAACCTGTATCTCAATCCAAAGTAAAGGCATAAATCTTACATTTGCAAAAGAGGTGATTAGGAAAGATTACAGGATGTAAATCTCATTTCCTTTACATATTTCCCAGAATATTCATACCACCAATAATACAAAACAGCCAGAGTCATTTGCTTTACCTAACTAAAATTTATTTATTTTTCATTTACATTAAATCACACTACCCTAAAAATTTAATATACATATTTTATACATAAAATTTAAACTTAGAAATGAAGCAACTGGTGTTGCTTTTACAACCCTTTCCGCCCAAAATATGAAGAGTATTCTGGCTCCATGGCTCAGAGGGATAGGCCACTGATATGAGTGTTAGAAAATAAACAAATAGTTCTTCATCATGAATAGTAGAAAGGCAATATTCAGAAACGGCAGGTGTCTGCCCAACTATCGGACCTCAGTATTGAGGTAGAGTATCAATCACACTGACAGAGTCCTTCACTAGGAAGCATCATCAAACACTGTGATAGTCTCAGCTCCAAAATGGCTTGCCATCTTACCGGAATCAATTCTCGGTCCCCAACATTCACAGAATTCACAACATACATATTCCATCCACTGTCAACCTAAAGTGAAAATGTAGTCCGTTCTGTTGTTGGGCCATTATCTGGCTACCTGGCTGAATTTCCATTTTCAGGTTATATACGGAGGCTGTGGAGTAGGAGTGGATGACCACCTACATATTATGATTTCAGGGGGGTCCCAGAAATTAACGTCCAGAGTAAATCTGTAACAGTTGTGAGCTGGTGGTCATCACCCAGACAACCACACCGCATGAACCACAAACTATGAAATATTAACATACATAAACAGGGGGAAATATTCAGGGTTCTCCCAAAAAACAGAACCAAAGGGCTGTGTATAGAGAAGGACATTTATTATAAGGAATTGACTCACATGATTATGGAGACAAGCCCCAAATCTGCAGGGTGAGTCAGCAAGCTGGAGACCCAGGAGGGTCGATGGTTTAGTTCCAGTATGAGTCTGAAGGCCTGAGAACCAGGTGAGCCGATGGGGTAGCTCCCATCTGAAGGCCGACAGGCTCAAGACATAGGAAGAGCCAATGTTTCGAGTCCAACAGTAGAAGAAAAGCCAATGTCCCAGTTTGAAGGTAGTCAGGCAGTAAGAATTCTATTACTTGGGATGAGGCCAGCCTTTTTGTTCTATTCAGGCCTTCAGCTGATTGGACAAGGCCCACCCACATTAGGGAAGGCAATCTGTTTGACTTAGTCTGCCAATATAAATGTTACTCTCATCCAAAAACACCTTCAGAGAAACACCCAGAATAATGTTTGACCAAATATCTGGGCACCCTGTGGCCCAGTCAAGTGGACACATAAAATTAACCATCACAAAGGGTAATTTAGTGGTTTGGAGAAGGCCCAACTATCACGATTCCACCCAATTCCCCCTTTTTTGTTTTGGCCACGCCACGTGGCTTGCGGGATCTTAGTTCCCTGACCAGGGATCAAACCCAGGGCCCCTGCAGTGGAAGCATGGAGTTCTAACCACTGGACTGCAGGGAATTCCCTCCACCCAATTCTTTCTTTTTTTAAAAAAATTTATTTATTTTATTTTCGGCTGCATTGGGTCTTCATTGTTGCGCGCGGGCTTTCTCTAGTTGTGGCGAGTGGGGGCTACTCTTCATTGCGGTGCACGGGCTTCTCATTGCAGTGGCTTCTCTTGTTGCGGAGCACGAGCTCTAGGAGCATGGGCTTCAGTAGTTGTGGCGTGTGGGCTCAGTAGTTGTGGCTCGCAGGCTCTAGAGCGCAGGCTCAGTAGTTGTGGCACACGGGCTTAGTTGCTCCGCGGCATGTGGGATCTTCCCAGACCAGGGCTTGAACACGTGTCCCCTGCATTAGCAGGCAGACTCTTAACCACTGTGCCACCAGGGAAGCCCCCTCCACCCAATTCTTAAAGACAAACAATCCAGTCTTTGTAGAGCTGGGGAGAGGTGTGACGAGACGGTTTTCAGAGGGTATGTGCAAGTTGGGCCAGGGGCATCAAAGCCTACAAGTCATAACCATCTCCAAGAAAATACAATTTTATGTGCCTGAGGCCAAAGTAGGTAAGGGTCTGGACTGTGCCCAGCTTAAGACAGAACAGCTGCCTGCACAAGGGGATGAAAATGAAAGGGCCATCAGTACAGACTGCTCAGCAGCAGTCCAGAGGCAAAAAACAAAGATGAGAAATCCACAAATTACATTCATTCATTCAGCAGTATTACAGGGCCTCTGCTACATGCCCAACACTGTGCTAGACATTTCAGATACAAGTATGAATAAGAAATATATTCTTCCCTCCAGGAGCTCAGTCTAGTAGGGAATACAAATATGCAAACAAATAATGATCATCCATTGTGGAAGGTTCACAACACATTGCAGTGATAGACAGCATAATGTAAAGTGTATCAGAGGTCTTCTGCTAAAAAATACCCTCTTATTTCCACCCCCTCCCACCACAGCAATAGTTACTAAAATTCCATCCAGAGAGTCATTTGTGTTAGCAATTAAAACAAAACAAAACAAAACTCAACTAGAAAGGCTGTCATCCACATCTCAGTAAATTAGCTTAATAAACCTACTTTTCTAAATGTAGCTGAAATCAGTCAGATAGAGAGAATGGGAGTTTTGAAAGGTGAGGAAAAGACATGAGAACCGATTTGGAAGATATTGCACTAAGTCAGAGAGAATGCAGGGAACGGGCATCCAGAGGCAGGAGAGGATCTCTGAAAAGAAAGGGGACACTTCAAGGTCAAAATCTTCAAGTACAAGGACCCACTAAGTTTCTAATACTTTCAGAAGATGAACCTAATTTCTAATGGAAGCTGCCTCCAGAATGTTCACTCACTTCAAAATTCTCCCTAGGGCTGATTGATCCTTCCTCATTTTCTTCCCCCAGAGGGAAGAAAAGATCCAAAGAGGAGGCTCTGCTACCATCTCTCTAAATCATGACTGTCGTGTCACTTAAGTAGTCTGATCCCTAACTTCATCACAGTTATTCTGTCCCCTTGGATTGTCTGGGTGGTCAGGGTTAGGGAGGGATGAAGGACAGGAGAAGGGGGCTTGTTATGGCCATTCAACAGAGAAAGGAAGGAAGGTATGGATAAATAAAGATTTAAGGAAAGAAAGACACAATGGGGAAGAGAACTAAAAAAAGATAGGCTTCTAACTGATACATGCCAATAATGTTACTCAGTTACTAACTATTCCCTTTTATTCACTTGGTTGGCTACTGCTCACAGTAGCTTGAAATTCCAAGTACAGCCTTTATTGTTAAACTCCAGACTTCCCCTTTCACTTATTCTCCATTATTAAAAGAAAAATTTTCAATAGTTGTTTAATTGCATTTTCTGTTCCTTTAGATTCTAAACATTGTGGGTAAAACTAGATTAAGTGTAGCCTATGCAAGGTCAAGATCTTCAGGCACAAAAAATCCATTAAATTTCTAATAGTTTCAGAAGATGAACCTAATTTCAAATGAAAGCTGCCTCCAGAATATATGGTTAAGCATGTTCTGGGTATAATTTGTTTTGGCAAACACTATAGAAATTCACATAAAATTTCACTGAACTAAAAGTAAATTGCCCACCTAGCAAAAGATATTTTTCAATAGCTTCAAATGAATCCTAAAGGATGACAATTCTTGGAGAGAAATAAAGTATGGGTGAGTTAGAAATTGTAATTCTGGGTCATCTACCTCAATCAGAGAGACTATCTATGTTTAATTTGGTTGTGGTTAACACAGTTGATTTGGAGGCCTTATTTAGACACAACCTGAAATACCAAAGTTAAATCTCTATATCTATGTGTTTTATAGTGAAAGAAATGAAACAAAATTTTCTTCAAAGTATTAAAAACCAAAATTGCAATTATTAATGAAGTACTAGAATGTAAAAATGTTTTCCTCTTTGAATTATCTTTTAGTAGCTGTAATTCCTCTCATTCATTAAACACTTTCTTATTCTGGCCCCCCAAAATATCAATACAAATAAGATAAAGTTTTCCTAAAGCACCCTTCATTTTCATGAACCCCTAAATGCAAAATTTCACTATGTAGTGGGCAAATAATCACTTTGTCTGCTGAATCACCTTACTGACAGATTTTGAGGAAAATATTTTTACATGCCACTCTCAAACTTGTTATCAGAAATTTTTAAACACATGCAAACTCTCACATTGCCTAATTTTTCCTCACCAAACCCACTATGATATAGCTAAAAGGGAATAACTTTCATTAATTTTCCTATAAATGAAAAAGACTGATAGGTAACAAATTATGCATGATTTTTAATTACAAGTAAGCTGGACAGAAACATCTACTTTATTCAAAGTTGAGGAACAGCCAATGGAAATTTCCTTCTAATTTAGAACTTAAATGCCTTTTCTTTTTCTTCTCTTTCAAGATCTCATCTCGGGCTTCCCCGGTGGCGCAGTGGTTGAGAATCCGCCTGCCAATGCAGGGGACACAGGTTCAATCTCTGGTCCGGGAAGATCCCACATGCTGCAGAGCAACTAAGCTCGTGTGCCACAACTACTGAGCCTGTGCTCTAGAGCCCGTGAGCCACAACTACTGAGCCCACGTGCCACAAATACTGAAGCCCGCGCGTCTAGAGCCTGTGCTCCAGAATGAGAGAAGCCACTGCAATGAGAAGCCCGCGCACCGCAACGAAGAGTAGCCCCCGCTCACAGCAACTAGAGAAAGTCCGCGTGCAGCAACGAAGACCCAACACAGCCATAAATAAATAAATAAATAAAATAATTTAAAAAAAATAAAATCTCATCTCATCTGATCCTACCATCACCACTCCAGTTCACAGACCTTCAGTCTTGCGACTTTCCATCCTTCAAGACCCAGCTCAGGCATCTCCTCCACGGAGCCTTCCCAGGTTGCCTCGGGCACCATGTTTCAAAGTACCTACTGCTTATGTCACTAACCTACAGCTGGGAGGCATTACTTGAGTAATATTCAAGCTTTCTATTGACCACTTGTCATGGATGCTGTTCAAGCAATGAATGATGAATCGGATTAGATGTCCTGAGAACCTGATTATCAATTTCTTCACTTAAACTCCCAACTAGACCACGGACTTCTTTTAACAGTTATCGCCTTGTTGTTTACCCTCTTCACATCCCTACAGTGGCCCTTTAATAACATTTATTATTTACATAAGGGTTATGAAATTTTATCTACTATGGTTATCCTGGTGGACTATAAGGGTGGTTGCATCCACTTGTACAGAAGGAAAAGATCTCCCTTGAACTGAGAAATCATTTTTCAGTTATCTGGGTAAAAGGCCTATATCTGAGACTGGAAATGGAAACTACGAGTCCAAAAAGATGGGACTAGGCACTCCTGATTTTACTGGTAGTGGGGCCAAGAAGACAACTCCCTGGTAGTGGTGGCCAATGGCATTACCATACGATGGCCATCAGGGCATCAGAAAAGTAGGAAAGCTGGGTAGGTGCCATTAGAGTTACAAGGTAAATATCTCAAATGCCAGGACCCAGGATCAAAAAGCAATATTCCGTAAACTTTTTTCAAAAAAATGCTTCAACATCCTCTAAATTTCCTTTCTGTTTTCTACATGTATTAGGTAAAGTTGTTTTGAAAATCCAGTCTACCTCAACTCTGTCAAGGGAAATGAATGAAAGGTTTTGTCTTTGCCTGAGCAACCAGGGGGCCCAGAAAAGGGGCCAGGTGGCAACACACAAGCAAGTTAAAGAAACCTTATGAATGGGGAAATCTGGAAGAAGAATAAGAGCCACCTGCTCTGTTCTAAACACTGGAAGGTTGAGAGTGTGTTTTACCAAGGACAGTAGCATTTTAAAACAAACACTGCATTATTTCGAATGAGTTCCATTTCTCACACTAAAAAAAAAAAAAGTACTCCTGCATAAAAATTAAAAAGGTATTATTTGCAAAAATTCAGAGAATACATGCTACATATTCTCTCTACAGTACAGAGTAACACATTATTGAGTAAAGATTATCATACTTTTATGAATAATAAGCTTTTCCCCCTTGACAGTATAAACAAGGTTTGTTTTCTGAAATATTTTCCCAAACACTATTCTTCCACCATAAGTAATATTGAAGCTCATCTAAAAGATTGCCTGGTAGTTCTTTCTATAGTTACTCTGGATATTCTTTTTAAACGACAAAACGTGTCTTATACGTTGTGAAATAGCTCTTCTGTTGTATGAACTAACTTTTAGAACTACTGAAAAAAAAATTAGGGCTTCCCTAGTGGCGCAGTGGTTGAGAGTCTGCCTGCCGGTGCAGGGGACACGGGTTCGAGCCCTGGTCTGGGAGGGTCCCACATGCCGCGGAGCAACTAGGCCCGTGAGCCACAACTACTGAGCCTGCGCGTCTGGAGCCTGCGCTCTGCAACGAGAGGCCGCGATAGTGAGAGGCCCGCGCACCGCGATGAAGAGTGGCCCCCGCTTGCCGCAACTAGAGAAAGGCCTCGCACAAAAACGAAGACCCAACACAGCCAAAAATAAATAAATAAATAAAATTTAAAAAAAAAAATTATTTTAGAATTAAACTATCTAGAAATCCTTACTCTTGCCCCAATAATGTAAAATATATTCATATCTATTAAATTCAAATAAATCCACACTTAAAAGTTATTTACTTATGACATATAAATTTATATTACAAGTTATATAAATTATATGCTTAAAATATTTAGGCATACATTCTTAAATTAATCTTAAATATAAATTCTCAAGATAAATATATTAACATCTCAGTGCTTCACATCTTTAAATCTGTGAAACACTCCATGGGAAGCAACAGAATAGTGATGCAATTCTCGGGTGAAAATTGCTAAAACTTCTTGAAATAGTCAAATAATTGTTAAACCCACTGGTTTTGTAGTTAGAAAAACAGTAAATCTGAAAAACTGGATCAAGTTTCTCATGTACACCTTAAAGATTACCTATAAAGATTTATGTTAAAGCACTAATTTTAAAAAAGATAACATCAGTGTGAATTTGGGGTAACTATTTTCCCTGGAACTTTATGGAATAGAGTTCTTCCTTCCAGAAGAAAACTTATTAATTTTTTTTAGAAACTTCACTCAATATATTTTTTTTAAAAGCCAAATATTTTATATATTTCATATATCTAGGAAATGGGATATTTAGCCAAGTGACTATGCTGAAAACTAAAAAACATTAACTAAAAAAATAATTAAAAAGTATAAAAGTAGAAGACATCAGTAAAATACACTCTATACAGAACACTAATCATACACTGCGCACATATTTTTTTACATAAAACGTACTTGCAGAACTTTAATATTAGCATAACAATAAATTATTATACAGCATTTTAGGGGAAAATCTGGTTATTCAATCTTCCTGATTGAATTCTGTGTAAACAGAAATTAACTATAAGGACTATTTTTGGTATAAAAGGTAATCTGATCCAAAAGTGTTTAAGAGATAACCTGAGATTTTAGAAGAGAAATGTATACAATCAAAATGGAAGTTCCTTAAATCAACTGGCAATAAAATATTAGACCAGAAATAGTAACGATTATAAATTGCCATTTTGCCACTGTTATTGATATTAACCAAAGTATTAGGGAAGTGAAAATACTAGAGAAGTATCAATAATACTTTTGGATTAGAATGAAAAAAAAGGAGATTTGAATAAAATTGAAAGTTATCATTGCTAATTAAAAAACAATCGGGTCTACAGAATAGTAATTCTTCAAGATGGAGCACATAACTGGTAAGCAGGGTACTTCATCTGCAGGCAATCCTCTGCATTTAAGGGAAAAAAATTAGTCAATTTCAGGGAGTTCTTGACTTGTCATTTCTCTGGGGGTCTTTCAACTTCGTTTGTTCCCTTTATACAAAGGAAAGTAAAAGCTGACTTCAAGGTACCATCACCACCCTGTTGTGAAAAGCAGAGGAAAGTGGCCCACAGAAAACCACAGAGCCCAGTGTAAGCTGTTCTCCAGTGAACAGGAACGAGGCTGAAGTTGGTCAGCTATAACAGAGAGAGAGAGAGTCTTTTAGGGCTCCATATAAACCAGACCCATGAGTTAGCATTCTAAGTAGTTTGAAACTCACCTGTACAAAAGGCCAGTACATCAGACCACTCTGGAATAAAGAAAAACTTTATTAGGATGCTTTTTAATCGCACAAAACAATCACACAGTACGTTCTATAAAGCATTAAGAAACACCAGGCAGGTGGAATGTGGACGTGGTATTATATTTCAGACTAAGCAGATTAAATTAGACTACTTATGGTCTCTTGAGTGGAAGAGGGTAAGGAGTTGTACAAACAGCTGTTAGGCACAAGAATAAAGATTTTTATTATATTCACAAATTTACAATAAAAAGTCTACCTGAATCAGTACCAATTCTGGAAGACAACTGCTTTCAAAATAACAACACATATTTATTTATTTAAATTTATTTATATTTTATTTTTGGCTGTGTTGGGTCTTTGTTGCTGCATGCGGGCTTGCTCTAGTTGAGGCGAGGGAGGGCTACTCTTTGTTGTGGTGCGCGGGCTTCTCATTACGGTGGCTTCTCTTGCTGTGGAGCACGGGCTCTAGGCGCGCAGACTTCAGTAGTTGTGGCATGCAGGCTCAACAGTTGTGGCTCACGGACTTACTCGCTCTGTGGCATGTGGGATCTTCCCAGACGAGGGCTCAAACCCGCGTCCCCTGCATTGGCAGGCAGGTTCTTAACCACTGAGCCACCAGGGAAGTTCACAACACATATTTATATATTGCAATTTTCCTGTTTGCCCAAGGGAAATATTGATAAAATACAGGATCATCAATGAATTTTTAAAACTCTAGACTAAACTGTTCTTTATGGTGATTTGATAATAATATATTCTAACTACTTCATGCTACAGAATAAGTTTAGCTTTTAAGATGTATTTATTTGTGGGAATTCCCTGGTGGTCCAGGGGTTAGGACTCCAGGCTTTCACTGGTGGGGCCCAGGTTTGATCCCTGGTCAGGGAACTAAGATCCTGCAAGCCATGTGGTGCGGCCAAAAAAAAAAAAAGATGGATTTATTTTAACAGGCTTTAACCTGTTCATTCTGACAAAAGAGTCATCATTATGGATTTTTTTTAAAGATAGAGATCTTGGTATGTAAATTACATCTTAAAAAAAAAAGCTAGAGGTTTTTGTTTTGTTTTGTTTTGTTTTGTTTTATTTTTGGCTGTGTTGGGTCTTCGTTTCTGTGCGAGGGCTTTCTCTAGTTGCGGCAAGCGGGGGCCACTCTTCATCGCGGTGCACGGGCCTCTCACTGTCGTGGCCTCTCTTGTTGTGGAGCCCAGGCTCCAGACGCTCAGGCTCAGTAATTGTGGCTCACGGGCCTAGTTGCTCCGCGGCATGTGGGATCTTCCCAGACCAGGGCTCAACTCCGTGTCCCCTGCATTGGCAGGCAGATTCTCAACCACTGCGCCACCAGGGAAGCCCTAGAGGTTTTTAAAATAGTCCTTACAAATGGTATTACACTAGTAATATAAAGATGGTATTATTTTTTCTTTTTTTTTACTAATTTTTATTTTCTAAAGTTTCTATAATAAACTGTTGCAATGAAAGCTATTTAAAGTTTAAAGTGTATACTCATTTAAGAATTTACTACTTTAGCGGCTTCCCTGGTGGTGCAGTGGTTAAGAATCTGCCTGCCAATGCAGGGGACACGGGTTCGAGCCCTGGTCCGGGAAGATCCCACATGCCGTGGAGCAACTAAGCCCGTGTACCACAGCTACTGAGCCTGCGCTCTAGAGTCCGCGAGCCACAACTACTGAAGCCCACGTGCCTAGAGCCCGTGCTCTGCAACAAGAGAAGCCACCGCAATGAGAAGCCCGCGCACCGCAGCAAAGAGTAGTCCCCGCTCTCAGCAACTAGAGAAAACCGCGTGCAGCAGCAAAGACCCAATACAGCCAAAAATTAAATAAATGAATAAATAAATAAATTTATTTTTAAAAAAAAAGAATTTACTACTTTAGGAAAAACCCATCCAAACATGGCTTCACTTCTTATGGCAATTTTTTTTCTTCAGAATGTAGCATCACTCAGTGTGCAGATCTTGGTCTCCCATGCCATTCCCCACAAAAAGGAAAAAGGACTCCTCAAAGAAATGGTTGATTCCACGGCCAGAGTAGGGGAGGTACAAGGTACAAGGTACAAGACGAGCCGAGAACATCTATCTTTATGATATAAAGTAAGAAAGTGGCTTAAAATAAAAAAAAGATGGGGGGGGTATCACAAGGACATAGGAGCCAGCTTGAAGCAACTCTCACTGGCCAAGTCTGGGACATTTGCACACCAAAAATAATTAAACACAGCAATGAATTATAAACCATCGATAAAATGGGAATCCCTGAGTCCCTACTGATAACAGAGAAATAAGCAAATAACTGGGAGAGAAAAGTGGGCTCTTGCTTACAGAATGCTGTGTGCTACCCAGTAAATGCGGATGGGTCACCGTAGATGTGTCCTTGCCCATCAACCCTACTTCCAATCCATCATCAAGACCTACCAATTCTATCTCCTAAGTATTTTTGAAATCCTTCCTCTGCCCACTGCTTCATGATTTCTTACGTGAACTTGGTCACAATAACCCCCTAACTGGTCTCCCTTGCCAGTAATTACTTAAGTTCAAGATCCTTGGCATGGCCTTCAACACCTTCCAAGATCCAAAGTCATTTGCAGTTGCTCCTCAATTCATATTTAATATTCTATGAATAGCATCCCTTGTAGTTTCTCCCTTACAGGTTCACCACAGTGTTTTATGCATTCCTTACTCGGCTCCTTCTGCCCCTGGAAAGGCCCCAGGTATCCGCCTAACTCCCCTGAGTTCTTTAAGACTCCGCTCAGGCATAACCTGCCCCCGGAAGCTTTCCTTGAGCCGCACCCCTACATCTCCATGCTGTGCTAAGTACCCGTTTCCATGCTCTGAGCAACGCTCGTGGCTCCGAGGTTAATGTTTGTCTATTCACTTGTCAATCTACCCCACTACATTGTAAGTCCCTTAAAGACAGTAGCAATGTGTGTGTGTGTATATCTCTCTATATATATATTTATATATATGCTTTGTGTTATCTTCCGCTAACACCTAGCGCAATGCCTAGCAGATAGTTTCTTGTTATGCGAGATCTTCAGGAAAGTCCCCAAATGGTGCTGGGCATCAGACTGCCGGTACCCTCTTTCTTCTCAAGGGCATGGATACAACTGACTCATTTGGAACCACTGTTTTTGTTGTGTTTTGCTTTTTTTAAAAAAAATATTTATTTATTTATTTGGCCGTACCGGGCCTTAGTTGCAGCATCCAGGATCTTCGTTGCCGCGTGCAGGATCTTTAGTTGCAGCATGTGGAATCTAGTTCCCTGACCAGGGATCGAACCTGGGCCCCCTGCACTGGGAATGCAGAGTCTTAATCGCTAGACCACCAGGGAAGTCCCAGAACCACTGTTTTTAAAAAGGTGTGTAAAAGCCGCCACGTTTCTACCCAATGAAGATAGCCTGTATGTCTTCATTAAAGAAGGAGAATCTGAAATATCTGCAAATCCTTGGTCAAAGCCCCTTTCTTTTACAACTCTGCTTGGTTTGCTCTTCGTATAAATGTATAAATGTCAGATGTACCTATCTCCATGAGATCTATGACATCATGGGCAAACTTGTTCCTTTTCCAAAGTAAAGCAGAAGAAAATCATATTTGGATGTCACCATGGGCCTATAATTTTTGCCTCAAGAGAAGTAACAAGAGTTCTGAATGCTTTCCCCCCGGAAGGGCTCGGCAGCATGTGGCTTCCACCCTCCCTGTCATCTGCCTTCAACCACCAAGCGGGTGATAATGGTTCTCGTGCTCAGAATAGTTCAACAGAAGATGCTGGCGGTGTGGGTGAGGGTGGCGGGATGGCTGGGGGTGGCTTGGCACTGCTTTTGATCAGGAATTAAGTAGATGTGGAGCCCTAGACAAGGCTGTGTATATTCTGGAATCCTGAAAATTCACCTCATTGTCATTAATAGAATCAAATAGAATCAAACATTGTCATTAATAGAATCACACTAGGCCAGAGATGGAAAGCATCCCTGACTTTGCCAGGTCTTGAGGACACTGCTCAATAAATCTTCATTGAATAAATGAATAGATATTTGTGGGATTGGAGTATATATATATTTGTACTGAGCAAACAGGACAAGAGGTAACTTGATTCCAGCCTCAGGATAACCCTGGGAAACATCTTCCTTTTCTGTAAATACCTTTGTGATGTCAAGAAGGTTCCTTTCAGGGCTTCCCTGGTGGCACAGTGGTTGGGAATCTGCCTGCCAATGCAGGAGACACAGGTTCGAGCCCTGGCCCAGGAAGATCCCACATGCCGTGGAGCAATTAAGCCCATGTGCCACAACTGCTGAGCCTGCGCTCTGGAGCCCACGAGCCGCAGCTGCTGAGCCCGCATGCAACAACTGCTGAGGCCCGCGTGCCTAGAGCCCGTGTTCTGCAACAAGAGAGGCCATCGCGATGAGAGGCCCGCACACCGCAATGAGGAGTAGCCCCCACTCGCCGCAACTAGAGAAAGCCCGCATGCAGCAATGAAGACCCAACACAGCCAAAAATTAATTAATTAATTAATTAATTAAAAAAAAAAAAAAAGAAGGTTCCTTTCATAGGGACTCAGCAGAATGCACACTTGGAAACATCAGCTCTAAATGTGAGAATGATTCCATGAAGCCACTCACATTCTACTATTCCTATTTTGCAATAACCTCTTTGGCTCCAAAAAAAATCACTGTGATCACTAACAAGAATAAATATAAGAATGTCAGAAATCGTTGTGAACATTGACTAAAATTCAGAGACACTCACATATAGACACTCTTAAAGCTTCTCATTCAACTATCAAAACAAATTTAAGATCTGTCAAAATATAGTACCCTGTACCAACCAACTGGAGCCCTAATTTAAGAATATTTTTATTTAAATGTATTTAATGTTAAATAGATACAAAAAGATCCTGGTCATATTTTCAAAAGTCTGTCTTACCTTATACGTATTCCAGAATTTCTGTCTCAGGTCCAAAAATATGTCATCCTTTTCCTGGAGAATACTCATACCTATTTGAAAAAACACACACCAAAAGAATTTTAAAAGATTTAACACGAAGAATACTGTATAACAGTTCATGTTCAAGTTTTCTATTCCAATATGCAAGGTAACCACCACTATCACTCACTCAGTATGTTCCGTCTGACCCAACAGTGAAAACAAAAGATAATCTCCATTCTAAAGTCAGGTAAATTTTAAAGTGATGATAAATATGAAGTGAGAATAGCAGGGTACCGAGTTATAGCAGAATGATTATTTTTTTAAAAAAGCTGTTAGAGAATTCACAAAAACCTCAGTGTTAGCGTGGTGGGACTACTGGTGGCTTTTCTTCTCTCCCTTCAAAACATTTTGTGAAATGTTTAAAATTTTAAAAATTTAATTTCCTTCTTTTACAAAAAGGCTGCCAGACTCTGGGTATTCTAGCAACTACAGATTTCCCATCTAAGAGGCTTTCTAAACGGGATTTGAAAGCAGAACACCAGTTCAGACTTCCTAAAAACATCTGGAAAACTTTGATGTTCAACAACCCTGAAAAGGAAGTCAGGGAACAAGGACAAAACCCTCCTAATTTAGGAAAGGTGTGAAAATGAGAATGCTTTAAAAAGTCTCCCCCAACTCTGATTAGGAAGAAGGGGAAATAAAATCTTTTTAGTCAATTGCAGGGGATTCTTAGAACAGGACCAGTAAGAAAACCGAGCCCAATATTGGTAATAGTATTCCACTTACCCAGCACTAATTAAGGGCTAAGCACTTGATGTGTTTTCTTTCATCTGACCCTCCTAACCCGCAGCTAAGGATGGTCGAGTTGCAGAGGAGGAAAAGAGCTCAGAGAGGTTGACAGTAATCCAAGTCTAACCCAGGTGTGGATTCCGAGCCAGACCTTTTAATCACAACTATTCTAGCTCCCAAGGCAGCCCCAGCACAAAGGATCATCTGATACAGGCAATTTCCAAGTCTGAGGTGCCTTGAACAAACATCCAACCCACCCCCTTCCCACCATTCCCCCTTCAGTTTAACATGAGGAGAGGGAAACAGGGCCCAGAAATCTGAAATGCAAAACAAAGAAGCAATGTGGGCAGGAATCGGTTTCAGGGGCCTCGGGCTTGAACCACAGGCCCCAGCAGCCCTGTGACTGCAGCATCTTTCTGGTTTCAGGAACGCTGACATCCCTCAGGGAGATGAAGACCATGACATGGATTGTGTTGCTTTCGGGCAGGTCGTTTAATCCCTTTGAGCCTCAGTTTCCCTGTCTGTAACATGGGAATAACAATACCTGCCTCACTGGGTTGTCTGAGGATTAGATAGGAATCTGACTCCCAAACACCAACAGCCCCCAACCTTCCATCCCATCACCAGAGTACAAGGGCACTGCAGTAACAGGCATGAGGAACCTGTCTGCCAATCTGGCCTGGAAGTCGCGCTGGGATCAGGCACAGATCTTCTGATAAATCAGGCAGCTCCTGCTCTCAGGTCCTCTATCCCCTGACCTCACTGACCCCATGGGCCATGCGGTTGGCACTGCATCAGGCATGTTTCCTGTGGAGTTTGTGACTCTGGCCCCCAAAATAAGATCCATGGGGCAGTGTAGGTTCCTTCAAAGTGGTGACTTGACCACTTCAACACGGTTTAGAAGAAAGCACCAACAGCCACTGACAAGACCCGTTGGGGGATCTGTGATCCCCAATGCCAAGGCCAGGCCCAGGACCCTTGAATTTTCTTAGGGGATTGGGTGCCCCTCCCCTGCCCACTCCCTTCCAAGCAATAGAAAACGCTATGAAGATGAAGGCCACAGAGCCCTTGCCATTGTTTTTAGAATTTAGGGTGCTAAGAAAGGTTCCCAAAGTCAGGCCCTCAGGCTCCAGGGTGGACTTTTTGAGGAGGGGGCGCCCCAGACCCTCACAGGTACAGAGACCTCTCATGGCAGGGGTCCGAGGTCTCCTGACATTTTCTGTGGGTTTTGATATGGGGACGGGACCCCCTTCAGGGAAATCTTGTTACAAAAGCAGGACTACCGCCCTGAGCACACATTTTGAGGGGAACCGGGCCGCACCTTAGATGCCACCGGCTCTGCCCGCACCATCCTGAATCCCCTCACCTTTTGTTTGTATGTTGGAAAGGAGGCCCCTAGCCCCCGGGTGGATCTTCCCAGGAGCAGGACCAGCCCTGCCCCACAACGTGGTCACGGGGCTCACAGCTGACATGGTAGCAAGCTGGGGTCTCCTCGACGTTCCCGTGGACCTTTATCAGGGGAAAATGGATCCCCAGCCCTGCCTCCCCACTTCCAGCCTACGTACGCCCCAGGCCCCCTGAAACCTCCAGCCCCAGACTACGGGCAACCCAGCGTCCGAACTGCGACCCTGGCCCCCTGATCCCTGGCCTCTCCGGCAACCGCCCCTCAATTTCTTTCCCCTCAATCCTGTTAATCCACGGTCCCCAGACTTCTCGACCCTCGCACCTCGACCTCCGGCCCTCGTCCAGACCCTCCCAGTCCCCTGAACCCTGGCCCCCACCCCAGGACTCCAGCCCCGGTCCCCGGCCCCCAGAGCCACAGGCTCCTGCCCGGTCCCAGCCCCTTGAAACCCCGACCCCTGCCTCTCGTCCCCCAATTCCGTATCCGCCTCCGTCCCCCAGTTCCGGCCCCCAGGTGCCTGGCCCGGCTACTCACCGAAGTAGAAGGCAGAGACGTACACCGGCCCGCCGAACGCCTGGTCGCACAGCACCTTGGCCAGGACGGCGCGCGGCGCGCGCCCCGGCAGCACGCGCTCCAGCAGGCGCAGCCACACGTAGTTGAAGTTTGCGTGGAAGGCCACGGCCACGGTGGCCACGTGCCGCGTCTGCCGCCAGTCGGCAGGGCCGCCCCGCAGCCGCTGCTGCAGCGCGTCGCCGGCTGAGAAGAGCGCGGCGTAGAGCAGCACGTTCGTGGGCCAAGGGTAGCGCCGGGCGGTGCGCAAGACCTCCCGCCCCCAGCCCGCCATGCCCGTGCTCTGGGCGCCGGCCAGCGACCGCCGCCAGCTCCGGGCCACGCCCACCGCCCCCTGCCCCCTACGCCCCGGCCTCCGCCCTCTGCCCCCAGACCCCGGCGCACCGCCTCCCGCCACCTGCACCTGCCTCCTCTCCACGCTCGAAGGCGATTGGGCGCCCCGCGCACACCCAACTGCACCGACCAATCCCGTGGCCACTGGCGATCCTGGAGGCTGAGCTTTTGAAATACTGCTGGTCCGCATATGCATGATCCCCTTACAAGTCATGTCCAGAGAGGCAAATCCTTACAGACTTCAGGGGCTGGGCGATGGGGGGGGGATGCGAAGTGACTGCTAACCGGGTGTGGGATTCTTTTTTGGGGTGATGAACTATTGTATAATTAGATAGTGGTAACGGTTGCACGGAAAACCATTAATGACACTTTTTTTAAAAAAAAATATTTATTTATTTTTGGCTGCTTTGGGTCTTCGTTGCTGCGCGCAGGCTTTCTCTAGTTGCGGCGAGAGGGGGCTACTCTTCGTTGTGGTGCGCGGGCTTCTCCTTGCGGTGGCTTCTCTTGTTGGGGAGCACCGGCTCTAGGCTCACGGGCTTCAGTAGTTGTGGCGCGTGGGCTCAGTAGTTGTGGCCCACGGGCTTAGTTGCTCTGCGGACCAGAGCTGGAACCCGTGTCCCCTGCATTGGCAGGCGGATTCTTAACCACTGCGCCACCAGGGAAGTCCCTAATTACACTTTAAAATGGTGAATTGTATGGTATGTGAATTATATCTCAAAACGAACCAAAAAAGGTTAAAAAAGAAGGGGAAAATTGGGGAAAAAAAGTGGTGTGGGGGGAATACCAAAACTCAGTTACCAAGATGGCAGTGTATTTTAAATGTCTTAACATACAAGGAATTCACACTTTCGACACACACACTGACTATGTAACAGTCTTTGGAGACAACGTCAGAAGTTAAACTTTGAGGCCTTTCATGAATGTGAGGTGGGATTCAATGGGGCTACTGCCTTCTCTTCAGAGTCTGTGCCTCAATATTACCTCCCAAATCATACGCTGAGCTCCCAGAAGCAGGGGGTCACTGGAAACCCAAACAGCAGATGTAACCTCTGACCCCATGGAAATCAGTTTCTCTTTGCTTCTTTTCCTCTATTTTTCCTTCCTTCATTGTCACACCCAATTCCATTCTCATTTTCTCCCTCTCTCTTCTATTTGTTTACCCTATTTTAGTTAATTATTAATTTTTTGATTTTTAACTTTTCATTTTGAAATAATTCCAGACTTTCTGAAAACTTGCAAAAATAGTACAGAGTTCCCATATATTCTTCAACCAAGCTTCCCCAAATATTGACATCTTACATAACCATAGTACAATTTTCAGAATGACTGATGTAATACTGCTACCCAATCTACAGACCTTATTCAAACTATTGCCAATTGTCCCACTAAAGTCCTTTTTCAAGGACTGGCTTTCAATTCTGGATCACTTTGCCTTGTATTGAATTGTCATAGATCACCTTAGTCTCCAATCTGGGGCACTAATCAGTTATATTGTAGATTGTTCCTCAGTTTGTCAACCTTATTGTTATGGGCTGCATTGTGTCCCTCCAAAATTCATATGTTGAAGCCCTAACACCCGGTACCTCAGAATATGACTGTATTTGGAGATAAGACCTTTAAAGAGGTGATTAAGTTAAAAATGAGGCCCTGGGACTTCCCTGGTGGTGCAGTGGTTAAGAATCCACCTGCCAATGCAGGGGACACGGGTTCAAGCCCTGGTCCAGGAAGAACCCACATGCCATGGAGCAACTAATCCCCTGCACCACAACTACTGAGCCTGTGCTCTAGAGCCTGCAAGCCACAACTACTGAGCCCGTGTGCCACAACTACCGAAGCCCTCGCACCTAGAGCCCATGTTCCACAACAAGAGAAGCCACCTCAATGAGAAGCCTGCGCACCGCAAAGAAGAGTAGCCCCCCCTCGCCGCAACTAGAGAAAAACTGCACGCAGCAACGAAGACCCAACGCAGCCAAAAATTAATTAATTAATTAATTTAAAAAAAATTTTTTTAATGAGGCCCTTAGGATGGACCCTAATCCAATCTGACTGGTGTCCTAATAAGAAGAGGAAATTTGGACACACAAAGAGACACGAGGGCAGTGCATGCACAGAGGAAAGATCATGTGAGGACATGGTGAGAGGGAGGCCACCTGCAAGCCAAGGGGAGAGGCCTCAGAAGAAACCAAACCAGCTGACACCTTGACCTTGGACTTCTAGCCCGGAGAACTGGAGAAAATACATTTTTTAACCCACTTTGTCTGTGGTATTTTGTTCTGACAACCCTAGGGCAGATTAATACACCCATTCTCTTCAGTTCTTGGGAATCTGCCAATTTCTGTGTTCTTTGACCCTTTCTATCTGCCCACATGCTGATTCTCATCCCTCCCCTCTCCTTGTGCTTGTTACTGGTCCCAAGCAAATCTTTCTGTCAGACTTGTCCCAGCTAAGCAGCCTCCTAGCGCGCACCTTTCTTTGTTTATTACTTACATTCATTCCCCTTGTATTATTTTCCCATTGTTGCTGTGACAAGTTGCCACAAATTTGTTGTCCTCAGAGGTTTGGAGGTCAGAAGTCTAAAATGGGTCCATGGGGACTTCCCTGGCAGTCCAGTTGTTAAGACTCCACGCTTCCACTGCAGGGATCCCTGGTTGGGGAACTAAGATCCTACATGCTATGCAGCGCAGCCCAAGAAAAAAAAAAAGGGTCCATGGGCTGCATTCCCTCCAGAGGCCCTAGAAGAGAATCCATCTCCTTGCCTTTTCCAGCTTCTAGAGGCCCCCTGGCATTCCTGGATGGCCCCTTTCTTCAAAGTCAGCAGCATAGCATCTTCCAATCTCTCTCTCTGTCTTTCCATTGTCACATAGTCTTTTCTGACTCTGACCCACCTGCCCTCCCTCTTAGAAGGACCCTTATGATTACATTCAGCCTACCTGGATAATGCAGGGTAATTTCCATGTCTCAAGATCCTTATCTTAAGAGTCATCTATAAAGTCCCTTTTGCCATGTAAAATAGCATATTCACAGGTTTTGTGGATTAAGACATGGACATCTTTGGAGGGCCATTATTCGTGCCTTTCTTCTCTGTAATCCTTTTGATCTCCTCTAACAGCAATTGATCACATTAGCTGAAATCAAACTACCCATTTCTCAGCACACTGAGATCAGGACCATCGGTTTTTCCAGGCAATCTTTCATTCATTCATTCAGTTGATCAATATTCATTGAGCACAGTTATGTGCCAGGCACTAAACTATGGGCTTGTGGGAAGGATTTGTATTTGCAGTGCTTAAAAAAAAACCCAAAAAAACTAATTCCTGCCTAGATTAGAGAAAATTGTGGTCTTCATTATGAAAAAAAGAAAATCTCCCTAATGATTCCTACACAATTCCCTTAACCCAAGTTTTTAGAGAGAAAAATAGAGCAAAATTGGAGAAAATTGCAGGCAAGTAGGGTGGGGGGAGGGATTAGGGTTTCCAGGTAAAATATAGGGTGCCAAGTTAACTTTGAATTTCCTATGAACAAAGAATAACTTCTTGGTGTAAGTATGTCCCAGTGCAATATTTGGGGCACACTAAAAAAATTTTCACTGTTCATCTGAAATTTGAAGTGAATTGGGCATCCTATATTTTTCTTTTTTTTTTTTTTTTTGGCCTCACAGCATGCAGGATTTTAGTTCCCTGACTAGGGCGCAAACCCATGCCCCCTGCAGTGAAAGCTTCGAATCCTAACCACTGGACCACCAGGGGAGTCCCAAGGGCATCCTGTATTTTTTAAATTTATTTTGCTAAATTTGGCAACCCCAAAGGGATGGGACTGACATTTATGGAGAGCCCACTGCAGGTGTCAATTTTCTACTAAGCACTTTACTACATGAATTCATTTTCTCCTCACAGAAAGCCAGTGAGGCTGGGGATTGGTAACAATCTGTAGAGGCAAATATCCTCCAAAATCTATGGTGATCTTTATCAAGCAGCTCAATGTATTTACTTAATGGGAATTGAAAGAAAGAGAAATGAATACTTCGAAGGCTGAGATGGTTTTACGACTATTGTTGTATATTTGTCTCTTCTTAAAAGCAACAAAAAATGCAGTAGTTAAAGACAATCTAATTCAGTAAAGATGCTAAAGAACCTGCTTGGCCTTCAAAGGGAAGAGATGCTCTAAGATTAATTCATTACATTGATGCTTCATCATCTGTGCAAGCTGTGATTCAGAGCCCTCTGGCAATAATGAGACAACACATTTATGCGACATTAATATCTCTGAACACTGGGGGATAACCAGAGAACATAGTTCTGTGTTAAAACGGAAACAAGGTGTTTTGTTAAGAGCTTTTTCAGCAGGGAATAAAGTACTGATGTGGGAACTGAGCTTCAATTCACAACTAAGGATCACATTAAACATACATTAAGATGATTACAATGAAGCTTATTTGTAACCATTATTATTTCATTTTATTTAAATGAACGGGGGCTTAATAAGAACCACCAAGTGGGCTGCAGTGTCTAAAATCTTCTACTTTCTCTTGCTAATCTGGAAATTTCTACTGACAAACAAAAGGCTACTACTCTTAACAGGCTCCAAGACCAATAGGTCTGTTTTCCAATGAACGGAGGAAGCAATCAGCTTCAAAAACAGTCATGACCTTCAAAAAAGGTCATGGAAGTTCCTCCAGCCCCTTCAATATCACCTCTGAGATATCAATTGTCTCTGAGGGTGTGAGTACAGAGCCAGAAACTGAAGCAACTGTCTTCCTCCTTGTCACCTGAAGTGAGGTTGGCAATAAAAAGCCTTATCTAATCCTCCTTCTTTCAAGATTTTCTCACCCACCCACCCCTTCATTCCAGAACACTTCATTCTTAATGGAATTTCTCCAGCTTTGATCTGAATGGAAGAGGGTACTTTGATTTGAAGCTGGGCATGCCCAGTAAACACAAGGTTTTTGTTTAGTGTGGCTACAGATGAATAAAAAGAGCTATGCTTTATGCAAATGTTAATATGATTTTCTTTTTCAAAAATTATTTTTATTTGGATGAGTTCCAGTGGGTGGGATTGAAATGATGGAGGTGGGGGTAGGAGGCACCACCACTGCTGACTCCCTATCTGAATGTGCACGGGAGAGAAAGAATGGGTGCTCAGCTGGAAAAGGTCAGGAGGGGAGGTTACTGGAAAGAAGATACAAGCCTGGTTCCCACCAGAGCCTTAATTTTTCCTGTTAACAGAAATGATATTAAACAATTCTTTCATGAAATCATTACATTTCAGCTCTGCTGTGGAAAAACCATGCCTAAGAATTCTGCCTCTATGACCTAGGCAACTCTTATGCCCTTGACGTTGGCACCAATTATGTGAAAGGTGCTTGGTTTCATATGGTCATTTTCAGACCATCTTAACATTGGAACTAAAACAAAGTACTAAGGTGAGAATTGTACCCGTCCTTTGCTCTTGTTTAGAAGTTTGGAACACTTCCCCATCCTTCTATCCTGCCCCCAATAGAGTACGAAAATGTGGCAACAGATTTCTTAAGAGGGATGGTGGCCATCAGAGATCCCACCTTTGACTTGGTGCTTTGAAAATGTGCCATTTGGAAGAAATATTCGAAGTAGAGTGTTCAGGAACTCTGTTTTCACCAGCTTTATTTTAAGAAACTATTCTGCCCACATTGGTGTGGGATAATAAAGCAGCCAATTAAATTTATTTCATTAATTTTTTCATTGTTAAGCTTTGAGAAAAGAAATACCTTTTTAAGTTCTAAAATACATAAAGAAGAGATAAAATAAAAAATCTGAAATTATGAAAAACCCAACATTAGAGGTAGCTTTAAAGATCTTGCATATTCAAATATGCAAATGATTAAGAATTCCCACATAAAAGGTGGAATTAATTTCAGAGAGTTTTCTTCTCCAATTATGCTTTTTTGAACCTCTGAAACTTCAATTACTATAGAAAATGTGTGACTCTACTAATATGTGGAAGAAATAACTAATTAGCGGAATAATGGTTTAGAGATGATTTTAGTACTCTGTATGATCCAATCAGGAGGGAGAAATCACATTGTAATTAGAACAGGGAAAGTTTAATACAGTCGATTCTTATTACTTGAAGTAGGTACATTCTATAAAGTTACTATGAACACTGCAGAACTAAACTCGAGGGCCATTTAAAACAGTGAAATTCCTGACAAAAAGCTCAAAAAATGTGGGAATAGACTGTGAAAAGGACACTTGCTTGCAGTATGAGAGACACAACAAAAAGGCCAAGCATCACCTTGTTTGACTGTAGCTGGGAACGTGCAAGCTGGGTGATTCAAATTTTTTGCTGCTCTGAGCATGTGAATGTCTTCAAATGACGGCAAAAGCATCAGGAGTATTGACTTTGGGGTTCCAAAAAAATTTTAGCAAGTAGGTGAATTTGCAAATATGGAATCACCAAATAATGATTATCGACTGTATAAAGAATTATTAACAGGGAATTGGAATGATGAGGGGTTGAATAATAAGAGAACCCTCAAGAGTATAGAAATAGCAAACATAAGGACCAGCCACTACCACTAGGACTGAGATAAAACACCCAAGAAGAACCCTCCCTACCCTCTAGGGCTGAAATCCTGATCTTATTGGGAGGGTACAGCCCTGTCTCACCAAATGACAAAGAAGTCAGTTGCTCTAATGCCCTGACAACCGGTGGAATTCGCTGGACATCTGCTCTCTAGGGTAAACTGTTGTGGGAACTCATTGGAGGTACTCGGCTACAAAACCACCAGAGTGTGTACCAGGGTTTGATACAGTGATTTATAATAAGAAATATTTATTTGGTCTGTGTCCTGTTTCTGGTACAGAGTTCCTAAAATGCTTGGAATTTCCTGAGTGATAAGAGCAATGGGAGCATCATTTTGTTGTAGTATTTGGTCCACAGTTTTGTACTCTGCTTGAAATAGCTTCTGAGTCCTCGAACTGAAAGGAGTGTCTTGTTGTTCATAGCAAATCCCTTTCAACCACACCTGAATTTATGTTATTGCGGTAACTTTTGGAAAGCTTCTAAGGGTGGACTTGTTGCCAGGGGAAACCGATCTCATCATTAGAGGGTTGGAACTTTTAGTCCCACACCCACATCTGGGGATGCAGGCTGGGGACTGGACATTGAAGCAATCACCAGTGGACAAGGGTTTAATCAACTGCACCTTTGTAAAGAAGCTTCCATAGAACCCCAAGATGATGGGGTTCAGAGAGCTTCCAGGTTGGTGAACGTGTGGAGATTTGGGGAAGAGTGGCCCCAGAGAGGACATGGAAGCTCCGAACCCCTTCCCACATACCCTGCCCTGTGCATCTCTTCCATCTGGTTGTTCCTGAGTTATATCCTTTTATAATAAACTGGTGATCTAGCGAGAAAACTGTTTCTCTGAGTTCTGTAAGCCACTCTAGCAAATTAATCGAACCCAGTGAGGAGGCTGTGGGAACCTCTGATTTATATCCAGTTGGTCAGAAACACAGGTAACAACCTGGACTTGTGATTGGCGTCTGAAGTGGGAGGAAGTCTCGTGGGAGTGAGACCCTAACCTATGAGATCAGACACTCTCCCCAGGTAGATAGTGTCAGAATTGAGTTAAATTTAGGACACCCAGCTGATGTTACAGAACTGCTTGATGAGTGGAAACCCGCACATCTGGTAGAAGTGAAGTAGGGTTGTAGTAGGGTGTCGAGAGTAGAGGAGACACAGGAGGAGTAAGTTTTTCCTTACATCCGGGGGAAGCTTCGCAGGGCACGGGAGAAGCCCACCAGCAAGAACCTGGAAGCAAACCCCTTTCCTCCTGCAATGTCTCTCCCACGCCCTCTACTGATAAAACTTAACATTGTGCCAGCTGGCAAAGGAGAAATATTTAAAGGGCCCAGATCCATTTTTAGAGAGCAGGCAAAAAGAATGGATTTGGAGCCAGGAGATTACAAATTAATAACTAGCACAAGTACTATTTAATGTTGTACATGCTATTTTCTTAGATATCTTTTTGAGTTAACTACATATCATCTTTCCATGTCAATAAGTAGGTTATCTACATCATTGTTTCTGAAGGTGTGTTTTGACCAAGTTTACCATAACTTAACCAATTTTTTATTATATTATTGAATATACAGATTGTTTAAAATGTTTCACCAATATAAACAATGCTGATATGACATTCTTATAGTAAAGTCTTTAACTTGATGTCTTTAGTTTAAATTTCTGGGAGCAGAATTTTGCGGACAAAAGATACGTATATTTTAGGCTTTTTTGGTTGTTATTACTGAATGCCAAATTGCATTCAGTTGACTATAATTGAAACCTATAAAAGGTTTATAACAATTTGAAATTTAACCAGTAATGCATGAGAGTACTTCTTCTCTCCTACTCTAATAAACCGTAGATGTTATTATTAAAAGCAAAAAAAAAAAAAATTGTTAATTTAATAGGCAAAAAAATTCACTTGGATTTTGCATTTTTTTAATCACTAGTAATATTGACGCTTTTTCATGTTAATTGAGCATCTGCACATGTTTTTCTTTTCTTATATCGTCTGTTAATGTCTTTGCTCATTCTTTTGAGGTACACAGTTTTAGAGAAGGCTGAATTCTTTCATAAAATATAAATAAATCTGAAACAAATGAAAGGTGAAATCACCTTTTTATACTATTTCACCTTTTTACAGCATCACCTAAAATTTAAGTATACTCTAAAATCCTACTTAGAAGAAAGTATTTTATTTATTTCTTTATTTATTTATTTTTAAAATTTTGGCTGTGCTGGGTCTTAGTTGCAGGATCCTCATTGCGGCATGTGGGATCTTTAGTTGCAGCATACGGGATCTTTTTTTAGTTGCAGCATGCGAACTCTCAGTTGCAGCATGCATGCGGGATCTAGTTTCCCGCCCGACCAGGGATCGAACCCAGGCCCCCTGCATTGGGAGCAGAGTCTTCCCACTGGACCACCAGGGAAGTCCCTAGAAGAAAGTCTTAAACATAAATTAAATCATAGTTTAAAATGTTAGCAAAAATTTTTTTCATATGGCTGTATCAATGTTAACATATCTGCTTCAGATTTTCCAAGACATCACACCCAATCCTGCTCCAGGGATAATTAGATGATGGTAGAGTGTAAATTACCAGAGGTGCTCAAACATCAAAGAAAAGTCCTTTAAGTAACAGAAATCAACAGAAACGCCTCCCTCAAGGTCTTGAAAATTAGTAAATTGTTGATGGTAGTAAGTTGGCTTTGCTTAATTTTCTTCTATTTCCAGCTAGTTATCACTGAACAAATATTTTCAATGTTTTAGAACAAAGATTTCAAATTTACGGCCTGAGGCATGGATTCATTTATAATTTACTCTCCATTCTTTTATCCTGCTTAATTTTCCTTATGATACTTACAACAAATTAATATATTATAGAGCCATTTTTTATCACCCCATTCCAAAAGAATGTAAGATCTGCAAATGCAGAGACAATCTCTTAATCATGGTATCCCCTATTCCCAGAATACTGCCTGGTGTATAGTGGACTCTCAGAAAGTACTTGTTGAATCAATGCATTCAGTATTCATTCATTGAACCCCCACTGCATCCTAGACACTGACCTGGCTAGACTTGGGAAGTAAAATCGCCACTTGGACTGTGAAGTTTTTTTAAGATGTGATACCCATTAAAACCAGATTGAAAATAATGGAAATGTTTAGGAATAAAATCTGCACATCGTGCCAGTATGTAGATTCATCATTCATGCATTCATCCATTCACTCCACAAATAATTTTTAGAGCCTACCTGCTAGTCACTGGGGACAAAATAACATTAAAGACAGACTCCATCTCTGAAGAAATGGCATTTATATAGTCTTTTGGGGGGAAGACATTAAATAACTAATTAATTACAGTTATGCTAAGTACATTAAAAGAGAGACATAGGGGCCTATAGGTGCCTATATGTACATAAGACATTTCCCAAAGAATGACAGCCGAGACCGAAGAGGTAGAAAGGGTTCATACCACACTTGTGGGCCATGTGAAGGATGCATGCTTTATTCTATCATCAACAGAAGGCTTATAAGCAGAGGATCCAGTTTCTCTGTTTAACAGACTACTGTTGTTACCGAACACAAGTTCAAGTGCCTGACGCACAGTGAGGCCAAAAAACCTCAACGTCAGAGTTTGGAGCAGAGAAAGGTTTATTGCAGGGCCATGCAAGGAGAATGGGTGGCTCATGTCCGCCCCCCCACCCCCTCCCCCCACCCCTGAATTCCTTGCAGGGTTTCAGCAAAGCCTTTTTAAAGGCAAAGTGAGGAGGGGCATCCCAGGGTATGTGATCAGCTTGTGCACAGTTCTCTGATCCGTTGATGGTGAGGTAGCAGGGACGTGTCACAGGGGTTAAAATTATCTATATCTATCCTGGGGCATCAGTAGGTCTGGGGGCTATGTGCTCATGATCAACAAGTAATTAATTTCTTCCATTTGGTGGTGAGTTTTTTGGTTTTTGTTTTTGGCCATGCCACTCAGCATGCGGGATATTAGTTCCCCATCCAGGGATGAACCTGTGCCCCCTCCATTGGGAGCACGGAGTCTTAACCACTGGACTGCCAGGGAAGTCCCAAGGTGGTGGTTTTTAGCATCTGAAAAACTCTGGAGATATGCATGAGATACTATTATCTGGGTACTTCAGAGAGGAGCTACAGCAGAGCATATAGGGGAAGGGTCTATCCTGGGAAGGCCCCATAGGCTCAGTTACACTCTGGGTTCTGTGTGGCTACAGAGATCACTTATATAATGGCAGTACTCAAGGTGTGGCAACAGAGATAAATTTGTAGACAGCTTTAGGAGATATTTAGGAGGTATAGGTGGCAACAGTGATTGAAAGTGACTAGGGAAGAGGAAGTTTGTGTGTGTGAGAGAGAGATACCAGGGTTCCTGGCTTGAACTACTGGGTGGATGATGGTGCCTTTACTGGGATGAGGAATGTTGAGGAATTTGGGGTGGAAGAGGATGAGTTCAATTCAGTCACTGCACGTATCTATATATACATAACTGGAAGAGGAGTTTCAGAAACAATGATTACCCTTACTACAGTTGATGCACTCTGATATCTTTTATCAACTTTATTGAAGTATGTTTTACATACAGTGAAATACATTCATATTACTTGTACAGTTCAGTGGGTTTTGACAAATGTGTATACCTCTGAACCTCCACTACAATTAAAATACAGAACATTTCTATCACCTGCAAAAGTTCCCTAGCACCCCTACGCACTCAATTCCCTTTGACCCCTGGCCCTAGGCTTTCTGTCATTATAGATGAGTTTGCATGGTATAGAATTTCATATAAATGGAATCACACAGTATACATACAGTATCTGTGTCAATTTGTATTTGGCTTCTTTCACTCAGCATAATGTTTTTGAGATTCATCTGTAACAGGGATCAGCAAACTACAGGCTGTGGGCCATATCTGGCCCACTGCCTGTTTATTTAAAGGCTCAAGAGCTAAGAATGGCTTTATGTTTTCAAACAACTTTAAAAAAATCAGAATAAGAATATTTCATGATGTGAAAATTATATTAAATTCAAAATTCAGTGCCTATAAATAAAGTTTTATTGAGACATGGTCACGATTCATTTCCTTACGTATTATCTATGGCTATGTTCAAGCTACACAGAGTTGAGTAGTTGCAACAGAGACCAAATGGTCTGCAAAGCCTAAAATATTTTCTACCTGGCGCCTGACAGAAAAAGTTTGCTGATCCCTGCTCTATGGTATTCTGTATATCAGCGGTTTGTTCCCTTTTATTGCTGTGTAATATTCCATTCCATTGTATGGGCAGACCACAATTTATGTCTTCACCTGTTGATGGACATTTGGAGTTTTTCCTAATTATTCTTATTCCATATGTCATGTGCTCTGATGTTTTCTATTCCATTTGATTTGCTAAAAATTGCTAAACATGACCCAGTAAACTAGTTTCACAACGCATTAATGAGGTGACTCTCAGTTTAAGAGCCCAGGTATAGATGTTACTTGAATAATGGAGGATGAGAGTGTGTAGAATAAGGAAAGAAAGGGGCTTTAGGGCTGAGTGCTGAGGAAATCCAACAACTGTATGTTGGTAGATGGAGGAGCTACTCCAGAACACACTATTCCAGACTTTTACTCTCCCAGACTTTACTGGGATAATTGTCAAGACCTGAATAGAGTCCATTGATTAGAAAATAGTATCAAACAACAATGAGGTACCACCTCACACCAGTCAGAATGGCCATCATTAAAAAGTCTTCAAATAGGGACTTCCCTGGTGGTCCAGTGGTAAAGAATCTGCCTTCCAGTGCAGAGGACACGGGTTTGATCCCTGGTCGGGGAACTAAGATCCTACATGCCACGGGGCAACTAAGCCCATGTGCTACAACTACAGAGCTCGTGCGCCTCAATGAGAAAACTCATGCACCACAACTATAGAGCCCACGTGCGCTGGACCCTGAACACCACAACTAGAGAGAGAGAAAACCCGCATGCCACAACTAGAGAGAAGCCTGAGCGCTGCAACAAAGAGACCGCACGCTGCAACTAAGACCCGATGCAGCCAAAATAAATAAATAAATAAAATACGTAAATAAAATAAAATAAAAACAAAAGCTACTACTACAAAAAAAAAAAAGGTCTTCAAATAAATGCTGGAGAGTGTATGGAGAAAAGTGAACCTTCTTACGCTGCTGGTGGGAATGTAAATTGGGGCAGCCACTATGGAGAACAGTATGGAGGTTCCTCAAAAAACTAAAAATACCGAGCTGTCATATGATCCAGCAATACCACTCCTGGGCATATATCCAGAGAATATATTCAAAAAGGTGTAATTCAAAAAGATGCATGCACCCCAATGTTCATAGCAGCACGATTCACAATAGCCAAGACATGGAAGCAACATAAATGTCCATCAACAGATGAATGGATAAAGAAGATGTGGTATATAGGTACAATGGAATATTACTCCACCATTGAAAAGAATGAAATATTGCCATTTGCAGCAACATGGATGGACCTAGAGATTATCATACTAAGCAAATTAAGTCAGATAGAGAAAGACAAACAGCAAGTGACAACACTTATATGTGGAGTCTAAAATATGACACAAATGAACCTAGCTACCAAACAAAAACAGACTCATAGATATAGAGAATAGGCTTGTGGTTGCCAAGAGGGAAGGAGGGGGCGGGAGGGAAGGATTGAGGGTTTGGGGTTAGCAGATGCAAACTATTATATATAGGATGGATAAACAACAAGGTCCTACTGTATAGCACAGGGAACTATATTCAATATCCTGTGATAAACTGTAATGGAAAAGAATATGAAAAAGAATATATATATGTATAACTGAGTCACTTCGCTGTACAGCAGAAATTAAACACAACATTGTAAATCAACTATACTTCGATAAAAATTTTTTAAAAGAGGAAATAGTGTCAATGTTAATTTCCTGATTTTATTACTTGTATTGTGGTTGTGAAGGAGGATGTCCTTCTTTGGGGGAAAATATACACTAAGTTATTTAGAAACCAAAGTGCATCATCTGCAACTGACTATGAAATGATTCAGAAAAAAAATAATGTGTGTGTATACATATTTATTTAGAGAGAGAGAACAATGAAGCAAGTATGGTAAAATATTAACATTTGGGGAATTTGGGTGAAGAGTTTTAAAAAATTCTTTGTACTCTTCTGGCAACTTTCCTACAAGTTTGAAATTACATTAAAAAAAAACCAAAAATGAAAGTAGGGTGATATGAAATCATATCTCGGACTTACACTCTCGAAGAACCTTCCTCAGATATAAAAATGTATATGGTATAAGAAAATCCACAGTTCTTCCCATTCAGGTCAGAATTAATGTAAGTTAAAGAATATCAGTGCCTGCTAACAACACAAAAAGAGAGAAAACCAGGTACTATGTGCCTCTTGGTGAAGAGAGCAACACCATCTTTGAATACTTTTCCCCAAACTTCAAATCTGAATCTGATTAAGCCTAAGTCCAACTGCCAATTTGCAGGAAATATAGAGAACAGAGGAAAACCCAGACTAAGGGAAATTCTAGAACGATAATCTGGTGTCTTCAACAAATAAATTGCAAAGGAGGAAAAATGTGTAGGAAAACCTATAGATTAAAAGAGACTAAAAAGATATATAGATATAGATACAGATATAGATTCAGGTGGGGCTTTGTTTTCGTTTTTAAAGATGAAGCTAAGTTGTAGTGTTTAGGGATGCATCTTTGTGTGATAAAACTACAAAGAAAACGTAAGTGCATGATTACTATAAATGTGGGAAAGTGGTTATTTTTTCTTGGGAGGGGACTGGGATTGTTTTGGGGCTTATGGAGTATCTGAGAAGGTTCCTTTCATGGGGAGGATGGTGATTATAGGGTGTTAGTGATTATAGGGTGTTAGTCAATGACAATTCATTTCTTTTAAGTTGTTTTCTATATTTTAACAATAGAAAGATTAAAAAAAAATTGTTAGTGAACTTGGTGTAACTAATGAAGTAAGGTAGGATACAAATTGTCTCAGGGTTGCCACCTCAAGTCGCCTTTAGGGACTGCAGACTTCTCTCTCAAATTTTTAAAATATTAAAAAATGATTGAAATCTATTTTTTACAGGCAATTTAAATTTTTTAATTCATAAGAGAAAATGCATGCAAATGATAAAAATTCAAATAGTGCAGAAGAATATAAAATGGAATATTGCCATTTCTTTTCTTTCATCTCCAAACTCCTAGTCCCATTCCTCCAAAGCCTTTACCTTCTACTTTGTAAAAAAATATCCTTATACCTGTTTCTTAATTCAGAAAGAATCTATTGACTCCTTACTATAAAAATGAGAAATTTATTGCCATTTGCATCAGCTTTCCTGTCTTCTCCAACTCCTGATTTTTGTTAATTTTATTTCTTCCGAGGTTTCATTTATGTCTTTAAATATTGTAGTTAAAACTTTGAATCTTGATTTAGCCCTTTTATTTACTGTTTTAAATGCTTTTGTTTGTTTATTTATTTATTTATGCCCGCGTTGGGTCTTCGTCCCTGCGCGCAGGCTTTCTCTATTTGCGGCGAGTCGGGGCTGCTCTTCCTTGTGGTGTGTGGGCTTCTCATTGTGGTAGCTTCTCTTGTTGCGGAGCACGGGCTCTAGGTGCACGGGCTTCAGTAGCTGTGGCATGTGGGCTCAGTAGTTGTGGTGCATGGGCTTAGTTGCTCCGCAGCATGTGGGATCTTCGCGGACCAGGGCTCGAACCCGTGTCCCCTGCATTGGCAGGTGGATTCTTAACCACTGCACCACCAGGGAAGTCCTTGATTTAGCCCTTTTAGAGAGTATCTACTTACTTCCTGGAATGAAGTTGAGGACATTAGTGATCCTCCTTACGTTCCTCTTCACCTCGCCTCTTCCTGCCCACTTTTTGGTAATTTATTATTTTTACATAACCATGGTGAATAATAACTATATCTTCCGTATGTGAAATTTGGTTGATTCTAAAACTTAAAGACTTAAAAACAACATCTACAATATGGGTATGTAAATATTATTCAGGATACAACAAAAATCATGTGAGTGGACCCAAAAGGAAAAATAACCACAAACTTCCTTTATTTGGTTTGCTTTTTGCCTGTTAATCAGGAAAGGTCTATATCAGAACATATAAGCCAAATTGTCCCCACAATGAGTGGTTTCATGTTCTGGCTTCCTACAATATTTTCCTCATCTCTCTGTTCTAGCCCATAGAATGCCACATTATAATTTATCAGCTTACATATCTGTCTATCTACAAGGCAAGTGGTTTTAATTTCTTTTGACAGGAGTGTGTGTGTATGTGTGTGTGTGTGTGTGTGTGTGTGTGTGTGCCCAACTTGATCTTGAAAGCTATGCAATGCTCCCCAGAAAAATGCACTCATGCAAAATTTAGAGCATAGTTTCAGGAGTTTCACAGACTTCCCCCTGGGTCCCAAAGTAAAAACCTCTGCCCTAAACAGCATTTTCTTAAGGGCAGGATCTTGTATTTCTAGCCCCTAACTGTCCAAGATGACAGTCGATAAACATTTGGATAAATATTGAATGAACCAATTATTCCCACTTTCTTCATGTTGGCTTTTAAAGTCTACTTTTAAAATAGAAAATGTAAGTTTCATCTCTCTAGTATTTGTTTTGTAGAATCTACTTTTTAATATAATCCAGATACTTGGAGGTGTCTTTAAAAATCAGGAGTTTTTAATGATACCCAGGCTGAGGTGTTAAGGGGTGAAACGTACTGATGTCTGCAACTTTGGAATGTATCAAAACATAAAACGTATTGATGGATAGATAGATGGATACTTATGTAAATATCATATTTGTAAAGCAAATACAGGTAGATGTTCATTGTAGGATAGGCATATGGGTGTTCATGGTATAACTCAACTTTTCTAAATGCTTGATAATAACACGTTGGAAAAGGTGACTTATTTAGCTCAAAGAGGTACATTCCACTTTTACATCTTGGAAGACATAAATCTATCATCCTTTTCTGTTTGCAGAGCTCTGTGGAGGATCTGAGTAGTTCCCACTGTACACAAAGCTTCTTTTGGTTGAAAATAATTTTATTAAGATAACTGGGCAATTTATCTAATACAGTTTAGGGACCTCAAATAATATAATTACTACACTGAAAATGTAACCCAGTCATTTACACAGATTTTGGAAGAGAGGCGCCCAAAACAGGAGAGAAGAGATATGTTTTTGCGGTTGTAACGTCATCGGTGTTCCAGTGGTGAATTGTTTTACGGACTGTAACCGTGATAGACTAGTTCATTTCAGTTTTCCTCATTTAGAGGTAAGAATAAGGAAATTTATGTCCTCTCTTATTCCCTGGAAATACCTTATGATTATACAGGAGGGGTGGAAGCGGTTATAGAGGCAGTATGTGTAGTGTACAGACGCTGGGGTCAGGGTGCTTGGATCCTACCTAGATTGGCACTGTGAAATGGAGATAATAATGATCTCTACATCACAGGGCTGTTGTACCATAAAATGGAATAGCAGCAACTGATCTATTATTATTACCTAACAAGTCATAATTGTGGCCTGACACGAAGAAAGAGGCTGAGCCAGTTGTCTCAAAGTCGTTTCCGTCTAGAATTCTGCGGTAAGGTCTGAGACAAAATACCTCCGCTCTGATCAGCGCCTTTTCGGAGTAGCGGTCACTGGTCAGAGAGTCCAATACCTGAAACCCGCGAAGCCCTGAGCACCTAGGAAACCACCGAAGCTGCGCGTGCGCGGGGGCGCACGCTCGCCCCGCCTCTCCGTGGTGAATGGCCTGTTCCATTCCTGAGGAATGTCGATAGCGGGGGGAACTTGGAACACTAGGCCCGGAAGTACAGGTGCGTTACTAGTATCTCCAGCATTTTGCTACATGAGTGATGCCTTGTAATTATTATACTTCTACTCTGACTCCCGGACAGGCTTCTGAAGAGAGTTTGGAACGGCTCCACCATCCATTCTCCCCCTCTCACCTGGGAACATTTGGGCTGGCCAGAGTGACGGCCCGGTACGGAAGCCTGGAGGGCCCCGCCCACACCGTGGGCCCCGCCTCCCCCGCCTCCCCGAGACCCGCTTTCCCCTCCCCGCGGCGCCGCCAGGAAGTTCTTTCTCATCTCCGCCCCGCCGGCCGCGGGCGAGCGGGACGTCAGCGCTGCCAGCGTGGAAACGGCGGCGGGGCGCGGGAGGCGGAAGTAGTGCCCGGGATCGCCGGGCCTCCATCGGGCTCTACCGGCCGCCTCAGCCATGGACGCGCCCCTGGAGAAGGTCCGTACCGGGGGTGGACGCGGAGCGGCGGCCCGAGGCCCCCGCCTGCGGGGCGCCTGTTTCCCGGTCGCGAGCTGCCATTGTGACCGGGGAGGGGGCCGGGGGCTAACGGGCCCACCTGAGGAGGCCTGGTCGCGAGGGCGTCCGGCCCGTCGCTCGAGGCTGGGGCCTGGTCACGTCACGGGGCCGGTGGTCTCTGGGGTCCCCGTAGGCCGGGAGAGGCTGCGCCGGGTTCTGCCCGGGGCCGCGAACGACCCGGAACCCAGTCGGGGGCCGCGGGGCCGACCTTGGGGCCTGCGAGAGCTCGGCTCACCCTCTCGGATGACGGAGCTAACAACTTGCGGCCGCAGAAGCGCCTGGAATGAAGCCTCAGTTGTTTCGGAGCCAACTGGAAACCTGTAGGTCGTCTGTGGTCTCCCAAGTTAGGAAGGGAGAGGTGCAAGCAGTAATTTGCCATCTTCAGCGAGCCTAGGAATCACCTGGGGCCCTTGGTAAAAATCCAGATTTTCAGTCCTCGGGTCGGAGCCTCGGGGGGCGGGACCGGGATCTGTGGGTTTAACGAGGTCCCCACGTGATTCTGATGCAGTAGTTTGAAAGACCCCTGAGGTCCAGAAAGGGGCGGGGCTTCTGTAGATTGTGAATTTCGTCTTTGGGGATGCTGCTGCTCCACAACTTTATGGCTCCCCCTTTCCGTGGCAAGGGGAGACCCTGAGGTCAGTCGGAAATCCACTGGTAGGAGCGTTTTACTCTGGTTTCCTCTTGGGGGAACAGCAGCGTGATGTACCTGGCTGACCGCTCTGGCATGTGAAATGGATTCTAATTGTCCCGGATTTAGGGCTAGTAAACGAGAACCAGTGCTTGGATTTCTTCACGGATACCTACCTTCAGACCCTGACTTTCTGCCCTCCCTCAAAGTCCTTCTTTCTTTTCAAGCTTGGGAGTCCGCTTGTCCAGACCCGGTTTTTCATATATGTGGAATTCAGGAGCAGTGCTGGTGTTTCAAGACTGCTTTATTTTAATTTTGAACTGGCAGAAGTAACGTATTTTCTCATTTTTTCAGTGCAGCAGCTGCTGTGGATTTGTTCACTTGTCACTGGAGAGTTGAAGGGGGAGTAATTGTACAAGTTGAGCCAGATGTCTTCATATGCACGCAGTGGTATAGCCTACGCCTCCGTTGTTTCTCATATATTGGGTGGAAGGAATCAAGAAAGGACAAAGATAATATGTTTTTCTTACACCGCCTCTGTGGTGAATGTTACATGTTTTTCTGTCTAGGAATAAAGTCTTCCCAGGCTTTTGATGAGCACAGTGTCTACCTTGTGGTACTTTGAGTTTCAGTCTAAATCAGTGATTCTCAACCACCAGGCTGTTTTGTTCCCCAGGGGATATTTGGCCAACGTTTGGATGCACTTTTGATTGTCACCATCAGGCGTTAGGAAGGGGCTGCTGGTACCTAGTGGGTAGAGGCCAGGGATGCTGCTAACATCCGACATTGCACAAGACAGACCCTGTACCAGAGAATTATCAGTAGTGCTGAGGCTGAGAACCCCTGGTCTACACCGTGTGTGGACCAGTAGTTGAATACAGACGCCAGTGGTTGAATACAAAATGATGCTAAAAATGTCCCTTCAGTGTTGTTTCCTTTCCAGTTTCATAAAGAAGATGGGAGGGGCTTTGTGGCATTTCACTTAGAAACCTAAAGAACTGGAGTGTTCTTTCCTCCAAAAGTAGTTCGTTATAGGCAGATCTGCAAAACAGAATGGGTTGGAATCCTTCAAATATTACTTTTCTGGTATTTGATTACTAGATTACAGTGGTTGCTCCCTAAATGTTAATTGATGATAAAAGATCTTAAACTCTTCAAATGAAGATCTGAAGAGGTACTGAAACTCCAGCGTGCTTAAGCCTGGCACATTTGCAAAAATTGCAGGGATCTTTCAGGAATTCAGAATGTGTGGGCTGGAAGTCTCTGCCTTAGGCCGGTGTGTAAATTCTGAATGTAAGTTTTTCAGAACTAGTACTGTGTCTTATTTTTATATTCCCTGAAGGAATACAGGGCTTTACTTGTAATGAACAATTTCTCTTGGTGCTAAGTGGGCAGAAAAGAAAAAGCATTGCTGTAATATGAATGTTGAAAATTTTATGTTGTGAAAAATAGTTTGAATCAAAGTAAAACATTGAATTGTGTCCATTATTCTGGTTTCTTTGAGGAATAGACTGCTGGGTTAAATTCTACATTGCTAGTATAAATTTAAGAACTATTTGAGCAGTTCTGAAGGATCCCATTTAAACTAATCCTTGCATAATTCAGACTGGCTACAGAAACCACAATGTTATTTGATACCCATCCTCTAAAATTTCAAGTAATCTCTCTCACTCTGAAATGTAGTGTGCTATCATTGTTTAATAGAATCACTCAGTACATTTCCTTTGCTCCAAATATAATTTTGTACCCTTGCTTTTTCTTTAAGTAATATGTAGACATGCAGACCTGCGATGACAGAGCCATTTTCTTGCCTTGATTTGCTTTTCTTTCACAATGTATGTTTTCTTTTTGTATTCGAAATTAGTGACATCCAGAGAAACTAGAGATAGGTTAATTATAGGGACAAGGAATTCAAACTAGAAGAGTAAGGCGCCTCAGCCCCCCCAATACTGTACGTCCAACTCGTAAGGAACAAATCTCACAGTGTTTACTTATGTTAATATCCAAGTTTAAAAATGCCACAGGAAGTAATAACGCTGATGCTGAAGATCTTAATAAGGTATTCAACACAGCTACATAACACCTGTTAGTAAAAACCTGCTACTTTAAACTTGTAGAACAGCCCAGATCTTTTCCTGCTGCTTGGAAAAATCTCATTCTTCCTGGGTATTATGTTTAGACAAGGTGTATAGCAGTTTGTTTTGCACTTTTAATTCCAACCTTGAGTAAACTTAGAGCAGATGTCTCAACCTTGGCACCACTGACATTGGGCTGGATAATTCTCTATTGTAGGAGGCTGTCCTGTGCACTGTAGAATGTTTAGCACCGTCCCTGGCCCCCACCCACTAGATGCCAGTAGCATCCCCTCCCCCCAGCGTGACAACCAAAAACACCTCCAGTTGAGGCAGTTGTCCCCTGGGGGTGAGAGGATCCCCTCTGGTTGAGAACCACTGACTTAGAGAATCTAGAGCTGCACTGTCCACCAGCCACATTTTTAAAAAAGATTTATTTAATTTATTTATTATTTTTGGCGGCGTTGGGTCTTTGTTGCTGCGTGCAGTCTTTCTCTAGTTGCGGCCAGCAGGGCTACTCTTCGTTGCGGTGTGCGGGCTTCTCGTTGCAGAGCACAGGCTCTAGGTGCGCAGGCTTCAGTAGTTGTGGTGCATGGGCTTAGTAGTTGTGGCGCACAGGCTTAATTGCTCTTCGGCATGTGGGATCTTCCCGGACCAGGGCTCGAGCCTGTGTCCCCTGCATTGGCAGGCGGATTCTAAACCAGTGTGCCACCACGGAAGCCCCACCAGCCACATTTGGCTATTTAAATTTAAATGTAATTAATTAAAATTAAATAAGTTTAAAATTCATTTCCTCAGTCACATTAGCCACATTTCAAGCGTTCAACAGTCACAATGTGGTTTGTGGCTGCAGTACTGGGGCAGCACAGATAATAGAAATGTTCACCACAAAAAGTTCTATTGGATAGTGCTTTAGAGCGGGGCCAATTTATTTGTTGGTCCGTTTATCTAATTCTTGTCTCTAAAAGAGGCAACCTCGACCCTGTTTCTGACCTAAATAATTACAACCAAACCCATTTTTTACTGTTGTACTCATCCTGAGCTAAGTCCCCCCCTACCCCCTTGGACCTGATTTTGGAAAATTCTGTTACCACCTTACTGTTTATAAGGAGCAATAGGAGCTGCGTGGATGGAACATTGCTGATCATTACTGATAAGGACGACCAGAATTTTCTGTTCCTGCTCTTTACTTAAAAAGCTCATGAAAAGAACCCCTACTAGCCAAGCTTGAAATGACCAGTTTCTGTGATAAGCCTTTGTAGATCCCTCTCTTACCTAGAATAGAAGGACTTCCGTGAGGATATGATAGCCTATAATGTTACCATTCATTTAAAGCTGATCTCTATATCATCATGATTGAGGGTTTTGCATACAGGTGCATGGTGCCTAAGGCAGTAAATGATTATCAAATGCTGGGTGTCAGGGAAAATGAAGTACAAAGTTCCTGATCCTAAAAATTTATGGCGTTGGTGGTTCTCGATTTATTCAAAATTTCAGCTGTAGTTAGCAGAGCCGTTGGTGGTCCCCAGTCCTGTGTGTTCCACCTTATCTAGAATTATAAGTTATAATTATAGATAGCAGTTGCTTGAGCTTAAAGTCATCTGTTTTCACCCGAAGCAGAAACCTGTTTTTCCTTAAATTTTTTATTGCTGGCCAACTATGGTCAAAGCCCAGTGCTGAGTGCTGAGAGAGACACAAGGTGAATAAGACATGATCCCTGGGAGAAGTTACATTATAGTAAGGGGCATACAAGTTTAGGCAAAGCCTTGTATAGCAAAGAAGGGTAAAAAGAATCCCAGGAATTAAGAAACAAAGGCATCGAGTGAGTGACCAGGAAAGAGTATGTGGAAGAGATTCTTTAGGTAGAATATTTAGTTCAGAATCATGGCTTTTCTAGGTTTGTTTTAAATGTAAATATAATGTAGATTTTTACTTTATAATATGTTTGTGCCTAATGTTATTGCTGGTAGAACATAAGAGAAAGGAAGCCGTTTTACCTTTTAAAGTTAGATATAGAAAATATGCCTCCAGTCACTTTGAAACTGTTTAAAAATTCCTTTCAGAAATTTAATTTATCTAGCTTAAATTAAATCCATTCTCTCCAAACAATAGTCAAGGGCCATAAAACTATTTTGAGTTTAATATTTTGTTTATTTAATTTCTGTTACTATTGCAGTAGTTTTTGTTTTTTGTGGCAAATGCTAAGTGTTTAGCTGCCTTAAGGTTAGTTAGTCCTTGAGGCCCAGGCTGGGGCCCTGTCCACTTTTTTTTCCCCTAGTGCCTGTGGAAAAGGCATTCTGAGTTTCAAATGACTGAGGGCAAAGTAAACCTTTCTGAGATCTTTTTCCTATGCGCAGAAAAACAAACAGCAAAGTAAAGCCTTCAATTTGAAGGTGGAACTCAGGGACATTGAACATCTTGCTACAATGAGATTTTCAGGAGCCTAGTGAGACTGAATTACTTATTAGACTGGACATTGTATTGGGTGCAGTCATATGAAATCGCTGTTTTTGTCCCCTAGAAATATCTGGATGTTGGCAGTTTCACACAGTTTACAGTTTTACAACAGTAAAGGTCTGAAGATACATAGAAGGAAGGAATTGATGGGTTCCTTTCCTTAGAATTATTATTTTTAAGATAAGGTTGGCAACATTAAACCTGCATAATTCCAATTCAGTTTTGAAAATAATGATATTGATAAGGGTAATGGATATCTTTATCTTTCTGAATTGATCCCCCAACAAATCCTAGGAAACACCTTCTTTAAGAAGCATATCTTAGTGACTTATTTTTTCCAGTGACTATAGCATGTTTTGCTTTAAGCAGTTTTCTTTTTGTTCCAGAATAAGTATGTGATTCCAGATAAACTAGTAAACTTCTTAGAAATAGAGCTTGCCTGTTGTGGTATTTTTCCATCCGTGTAGTTATCGGCAAACACTCATAATAAAATGTCTGAATGAACTATATGTAAAATAGATAACTAATAAGGACTTTACTGTATGGCACAGGGAACTCTACTCAATACTCTGTAATGGCCTATATGGGAAAAGAATTTTAAAAAGAGTGGATATATGTATATGTATAGCTGATTCACTTTGCTGTACACCTGAAACTAATACAACATTGTAAATCAACTATACGCCAATAAAAATTTAAAAAATAAAAAATAAAATAAAATGTCTAAGTGAATTGATTCTCTTGGAATACATTTTTTGAAATTTAGACTTTGATCTCTGGCCTTCCCATCATGTATCTTAAGGCAAGTAAATTGAATGCCCCTTTTTTCCTTCTGTGTACTTCTATTTTTTTTTTTTAACTGTTCTATTTATTTATTTATTTTTGGCTGTGTTGGGTCTTCATGGCTTTCTCTAGTTGTGGTGAGGAGGGGCTATTCTTTGTTGCGGTGCATGGACTTCTCATTGCGGTGACTTCTCTTGTTGTGGAGCACGGGCCCTAGGCGCGAGGGCTTCAGTAGTTGTGGCACGCAGGCTCAGTAGTTGTGGCACACGGGCTTAGTTGCTCCGCAGCATGTGGGATTTTCCAGGACCAGGGCTCGAACCCGTGTCCCCTGCATTGGCAGGCAGATTCTTAACCACTGTGCCACCAGGGAAGTCCCTGTGTACTTCTACTGATGCCAGGTTTGATCTGGTGTTACTAACTTTGCTGCCTCCTTATTGCTACCAGATTTTCCCCGCTCTTTTGTATATTTTTGCCCCTTTTTTTCCCTATATGTTGTTTTTTGCCTCTTTTCATGAGGGATTTGTAAGTTTAAATACTGACACCTCATGCAATATTTGCAAATCCCTTTTCAACTAAAATATTATGCTTAATGAGCCAATAAGTACAGTATGTCTTCATGTTCTCACACACTCAAGCGTAAAGTCCACACTCAAGCATAGTTAAAAATAAGATTTTCCAAGAGTATCCAATTCTTAAAAGACAAACATAGACGAAAGTGCCTTGTTCTTAATTAAATACTTTTCTGTTGGAACTACACAAAAGTATTTACAGATGTAGAAATTGAGGCTCCAGTGAGTAAGTCAGGTTTGCAAGGTGCTATTATTACCTTGGAGAATCCCTACATTTTCTCTCGTTGTTGACCCGTAAGGGACAGCTGTGTTCCTGAAGCAGCTGCTGCTGTTCTTATTGCTTCTCTGAGATGTGTAGTATTTGGGGCACTTGTTTAGTGCTAGACAGCAGGCATTCTTTGCGTTTTCACCTGGGAGGAAAATATATGGTTTTTGGAGAGTTGATACTTGCATGCTTATCACTATCCAGGATTAACCTTGCTTAGAAAGCTGTGGAAGGCAAAAGAGTAGGTGAAATGTTAGAAACATCAATTCAGAGCTTTATCTGATCACGTTGATCAATTGAAGAAACGTAGTGATTTGTTTTTTATTGAAGTATAGTTGATTTATAGTGTTGTGGTAATTTCTGTGTAGTGATTTTTTTTTTGTAAGTCTAATGCAAATGTTGGAAACTAGCATTTGTTAACATCAAGCCCTTCTATCTGGTACGATCAGCTGGTATTCTCACATGCTTTAGTTTTTCTTCTGTCAATAGTCCTAGAACCCCCCAAAATGAACATTCCTCCCCTGAAAAAAGTTTATTGAAACATGGTATTGTATACTTCTATTATTAATGAATGTTGTGATTTATATATTTTAAAATTACTATTTAAACTTCCCCTTTTCTGGACGTTGCTTCTTTTTAAATGTTTAGCTCTGCGTTTTTCAAATAGCAGTTATTCATATACCATCTTTGTGAATTTTGTCACAGCAGTTACCACTTGTACTGTTATTTGCTTAATATTTCTTTTCAGTCGACTAAATCAATTCGACCTCCTTCTTTAAAATTGAGGAACAATTTATATACAATAAAAATATGCACTTTAATTATACAGTTTGAGTTTTGGCAGTTGTGTATAGTCATATAACCACCAGCATAATCAAGATATGGAACATTTCCATCTCCCTAAAAAGTTCCCTTGTGCCCCTTTGCAAGTGGATCCCAGATCTGCTTTCTGTCACTACAGCCCTTTTTTTTTAAACTTAGATTTGTGCTAAACAGTAATGTTTATGAATTCAGGGTTTAAGGTATTATTTTTTCCCTAATTCATGTGAAAGTAAATCATATAGTTTTTGGTCACACTTTGGTAGGCTGGTTTAACTTAAGAAAATGTATACAAGAGCTTGATTAAGCATTTGAAAGCTGAGAAAATTTTAAGTGACTGGAGAGCAGTAGTTCCCAAATCTTAGGCCCTAAGATTTTATTATTCTTCTGCTGTAGTTTCCACTTTTGAAAGGTTATTATAAACAACTTCTCAGTTAATAAACTTTATTAACAAATGATTGTTTATTCCATTACTAATAACTGGATGTTAATTTTCAATAACATCCATTAAAATAGTGTGGGTTTTCCCCCCCCCCAAACTGCAGGTTACATCCTATATATGAGATGTCAAATCAATTTAGCAGGTCATGACCAGCAGTTTTTTTTTTTAATGAAGTAGAATAAAATGATAAATATAGTGTGTTCCGAATAATACGGGTAAGAATAGTACCAGTGTTAACTCATAACTAAGTTGATATAATTCTAGCCAAAAGCAAAAATAAGTGATTTTTTTCATTAACCCATGTTGCCTTATTCCAAATAAATTTATTATTTCCTACTAGCTTGAAAAATAGAGAATTACTTCCTGTGACCTCCTTTACTATTTTATTTTGCATTTGACTTTCAACTTTTTTCCTTCAACATTTAAATTGTGAGAATTTTAATGATATTTTAACATTACGTATATACTATTTCTTCTTCTGATAGTGGCAGGATATTTTAATATTTAATATTTAATATCCCACACTGACTGAAAGTGATGGAAATCAACTAGTATAAAAATGATTGTTGAAAAGATGCTTATAAAAGGATGAATGGCGGGGCTTGTTTTACAAAATGAGCTGTCTAGTTCTGTGACAGTTATCATATGAACAATTGAATGGTTCTCCTTAGGAGTTTTGAACTTGCTTTAAGCCATGCCATGCATCTATGTTAGACGTAATTGAAGCAGAAATACTGAATCCACTTCATTACACAGAATCGACATAGCTGAAATATAATTTACAAATTTGCAGTCTAATGACTAACAGTCTAATAATGGTTTCTGAATCTTCAGTAGTGAACATGTGGTAGTTTTGTAATTAGAAAGTGAACCTGTGGATATACACACTCCATAGGTGCACAGGCTTCAGTAGTTGTGGCACGTGGGCTCAGTAGCTGTGGCTCACAGGCTCTAGAGTGCAGGCTCAGTAGTTGTGGCACACGGGCTCAGTTGCTCCGTGGCATGTGGGATCTTCCCGGACCAGGGCTCGAACCCGTGTCCCCTGCATTGGCAGGCAGATTCTTAACCACTACACCACCAGGGAAGTCCCCTAGGCCCCAGATTTTTTTTTTTTTTTTAGGCCCCAGATTTTTAATCAGGTCACTGTACTCAAGATTTAAATGAGGGGGACTTCCCTGGTGGTGCAGTGGTTAGGAGTCCGCTCCGCAACAACAGAAGCCACCGCAATGAGAAGCCTGCGCACCGCAATGAAGACCCAACGCAGCCAAAAATAAAAATTAAAAGAAAAAAGATTTGAATGAGGGAAAATGTACTCAGGTATATTTATAGGTAGGAAAAGAAGTCTCTTGTAGCAATACTATGTGATCTTGAGCATTGAGACAAGTGCCGTGGGCAGTACTTGCACTGCGGTGCACTCCTTTCAAATTATATGTCGTCTTTCATTTTACCTTATAACTCATAAACAGCCACCACTGCAAACATTTGCATGGCCTTCGCTAGGTGGAATACTGGTTTAAGATATGAAGTAAACATCGTAGTAAATGCTAGGGTAACTGTACATCCTGGTTTGCCCAGGACTGTTCCAGTTTGTACCTGTTGTCCTGACTTAATTATTAATAGTATTGCCTTGCACTCTTAAAAATGCCCTGGGTTTGGGTGATAAGTTTATGGTTGGGGCTGTTGCAGAATAGAAATTTTACCTATAGGGAGAGTCTTCTGATATACTAACTTTATCTAGGTGAAAACATCAATCAAGCAAGGATTATCTTTATTTGTTTTTTAATTAATTAAGTTATTTTATTTTTGGCTGCGTTGGGTCTTCGTTGCTGCATAGACTTTCTCTAGTTGTGGCGAGCGGGGGCTACTCTTCGTTGCGGTGCGCAGGCTTCTCATCGCGGTGGCTTTTCTTGTTGTGGAGCACGGGCTCTAGGCACACACGTGGGCTTCAGTAGCTGTGGCACGCAGGCTCAGTAGTTGTGGCTCGCAGGCTCTAGCGCGCAGTTTGAGTAGTTGTGGTGCATGGGCTTAGTTGCTCCACGGCATGTGGGATCTTCCCGGACCAGGGCTCGAACCCGTGTCCCCTGCGTGGGCAGGCGGATTCTTAACCACTGCGCCACCAGGGAAGTCCCAAGGATTATCTTTAAAATGAGACCTTACTTAGCTGTAATTATGGTTCTTGAGACAAGAGCTTTTTCAAAGTGTGAGTTGCTTTGTTTACTTTTTTGATGAAATTGAGGAGCAGTATTGCCTAGTGGTCAAGAGCACTGGTTCTAGAGTAGTACAGACCTTGTTTTAAATTCTGGCTCCAAAGCATACTAACTCTGTGCCTTTGGGTTAGCCAGGAAGTAATGCATGTAAAGGTGTTAATTAGATGATGCTTGAATATAGCAAGCAACTCAGTAAGTGTTAGTAATTATTAAGGATCACAAATCTTATTGAGCCCTTTGTCTGTGCCTGTGTTAGATGCTAAGGGTTGAAAAAATATGACATTCTTCTGGGAACCTGGCATAGAATACTATTTTTTTTTCCTTCCCTCAATATTGTAAAACAGCCTCCTTCTAAATACCGAATAATGGACATCTTTATTCAACTTAATTCTTCACTCATTTTGGTTTGTGTCTGGCTGTTGCCCTGCTGTTATTTATTAACATTTATCACACAAGTACTCTGGCACTGTAACAGGTACTGAGGATATGAAATGTGAATAAGAAAGTAGTTGCTGCCCTTAGTAGAAGCTTATGGAGGCATGGTTTAAGGAACCAATTTATAAATATTTTTCTTAGAGCATTTCTTGACTTAAGGCCTAATATCTTGAAACTGGATAACATTTATACTTTGGATTATCCCGTTAACACAAGCACATGAGGGTCTACGTCATATTCACATTTAATTGATTCAAATTTAACTAAAAGTGCTATTTTCCCTACCCACCTGCTACCCACTCCCCACTGTCCCCACTTCACTCCCTACAAGAGAGTAAGAGCAAGAACAATTTAAATGTCAGCCTTTCCATTCAATGAGTGTGTGCTTGCTCTCTCTCTCGAGACTCGGATGGAGAAATGTGACGCTGCACTTCCCTCTTGCCTCTCTCAGTGTAAACATCTTGTCATCACATGTGATTCTGGTGTTTAAAAAGAAGTATTGTCATATGAAGTGGCTTCTAAACTAAGGCAACTATTTTGTCTATTTTTTTTTATATACTGCAGGTTCTTATTAGTCATCAATTTTATACACATCAGTGTATACATGTCAATCCCAATCGCCCAATTCAGCACACCACCATCCCCATCCCACCGCAGTTTTCCCCCCTTGGTGTCCATATGTCTGTTCTCTACATCTGTGTCTCAACTTCTGCCCTGCAAACCGGCTCATCTGTACCATTTTTCTAGGTTCCACATACATGCGTTAACATACGATATTTGTTTTTCTCTTTCTGACTTCACTCTGTATGACAGTCTCTAGATCCATCCACGTCTCAACAAATGACTCAATTTCGTTCCTTTTTATGGCTGAGTAATATTCCATTGTATATATGTACCACAACTTCTTTATCCATTCGTCTGTCGATGGGCATTTAGGTTGCTTCCATGACCTGGCTATTGTAAATAGTGCTGCAATGAACATTGGGGTGCATGTGTCTTTTTGAATTATCGTTTTCTCTGGGTATACGTCCAGTAGTGGGATTGCTGGATCATATGGTAAATCTATTTTTAGTTTTTTAAGGAACCTCCATAGTGTTCTCCATAGTGGCTGTATCAATTTACATTCCCACCAACAGTGCAAGAGGGTTCCCTTTTCTCCACACCCTCTTCAGCATTTGTTGTTTGTAGATTTTCTGATGATGCCCATTCTAACTGGTGTGAGGTGATACCTCATTGTAGTTTTGATTTGCATTTCTCTAATAATTAGTGATGTTGAGCATCTTTTCATGTGCTTCGTGGCCATCTGTATGTCTTCTTTGGAGAAATGTCTATTTAGGTCTTCTGCCCATTTTTGGATTGGGTTGTTTTTTTCTTTAATATGGAGCTGAGTGAGCTGTTTATATATTTTGGAGATTAATCCTTTGTCCGTTGATTCGTTTGCAAATATTTTCTCCCATTCTGAGGATTGTCTTTTCGTCTTGTTTATGGTTTCCTTTGCTGTGCAAAAGCTTTGAAGTTTCATTAGGTTCCATTTGTTTATTTTTGTTTCTATTTCCATTACTCTAGGAGGTGGATCAAAAAAGATCTTGCTGTGATTTATGTCAAAGAGTGTTCTTCCTATGTTTTCCTCTAAGAGTATTTTAGCGTCCAGTCTTACATTTAGATCTCTAATCCACTTTGAGTTTATTTTTGTGTATGGTGTTAGGGAGTGTTCTAATTTCATTCTTTTACATGTAGCTGTCCAGTTTTCCCAGCACCACTTATTGAAGAGACTGTCTTTTCTCCATTGTATATCTTTGCCTCCTTTGTCATAGATTAGTTGACCATAGGTGCGTGGGTTTATCTCTGGGCTTTCTATCTTGTTCCACTGATCTGTGTTTCTGTTTTTCTGCCAGTACCATATTGTCTTGATTACTGTAGCTCAGGGAGTCTGATTCCTCCAGCTCCGTTTTTTTCCCTCAAGACTGCTTTGGCTATTCAGGGTCTTTTGTGTCTCCATACAAATTTTAAGATTTTTTGTTCTAGTTCTGTAAAAAATGCCGTTGGCAGTTTGATAGGGGTTGCATTGAATCTGTAGATTGCTTTGGGTAGTATAGTCATTTTCACAATATTGATTCTTCCAATCCAGGAACGTGGTATATCTCTCCATCTGTTGGTATCATCTTTAATTTCTTTCATCAGTGTCTTATAGTTTTCTGCATACAGGTCTTTTGTCTCCCTAGGGAGGTTTATTCCTAGGTATTTTATTCTTTTTGTTGTAATGGTAAATGGGAGTGTTTCCTTAATTTCTCTTTCAGATTTTTCATCATTAGTATATAGGAATGCAAGAGATTTCTGTGCATTAATTTTGTATCCTGCAACTTTACCAAATTCATTGATTAGCTCTAGTAGTTTTCTGGTGGCATTTTTAGGATTCTCTATGTATAGTATCGTGTCATCTGCAAACAGTAACAGTTTTACTTCTTCTTTTCCAATTTGTATTCCTTTTATTTCTTTTTCTTCTCTGATTGCCGTGGCTAGGACTTCCAAAACTATGTTGAATAACAGTGGTGAGAGTGGACATCCTTGTCTTGTTCCTGATCTTAGAGGAAATGCTTTCAGTTTTTCACCGTTGAGAATGATGTTTGCTGTGGGTTTGTCGTATATGGCCTTTATTATGTTGAGGTAGGTTCCCTCTATGCCCACTTTCTGGAGAGTTTTTATCAGAAATGGGTGTTGAATTTTGTCAAAAGCTTTTTCTGCATCTATTGAGATGATCATATGGTTTTTATTCTTCAATTTGTTAATATGGTGTATCACATTGATTGATTTGCATATATTGAAGAATCCTTGCATCCCTGGGATAAATCCCACTTGATCGTGGTGTATGATACGTTTAATGTGGTGTTGGATTCTGTTTGCTAGTATTTTGTTGAGGATTTTTGCATCTATGTTCATCAGTGATATTGGTCTGTAATTTTCTTTTTTTGTAGTATCTTTGTCTGGTTTTGGTATCAGGGTGATGGTGACCTCATAGAATGAGTTTGGGAGTGTTCCTTCCTCTGCAATTTTTTGGAAGTTTGAGAAGGATGGGTGTTAGCTCTTCTCTAAATGTTTGATAGAATTCACCTGTGAAGCCATCTGGTCCTGGACTTTTGTTTGTTGGAAGATTTTTAATCACAGTTTCAATTTCGTTACTTGTGATTGGTCTGTTCATATTTTGTTTCTTCCTGGTTCAGTCTTGGAAGGTTATACCTTTCTAAGAATTTGTCCATTTCTTCCAGATGGTCCATTTTATTGGCATAGAGTTGCTTGTAGTAGTCTCTTAGGATGCTTTGTATTTCTGCGGTGTCTGTTGTAACTTCTCCTTTTTCATTTCTAATTTTATTGATTTGAGTCCTCTCCCTCTTTTTCTTGATGAGTCTGGCTAATGGCTTATCAATTTTGTTTATCTTCTCAAAGAACCAGCTTTTAGTTTTATTGATCTTTGCTCTTGTTTTCTTTGTTTCTATTTCATTTATTTCTGCTCTGATCTTTATGATTTCTTTCCTTCTAACTTTGGGTTTTGTTTGTTCTTCTTTCTCTAGTTCCTTTAGGTGTAAGGTTACATTGTTTATTTGAGATTTTTCTTGTTTCTTGAGGTAGGCTTGTATAGCTATAAACTTCCCTCTTAGAACTGCTTTTGCTGCATCCCATAGGTTTTGAATCATCGTGTTTTCATTGTCATTTGTCTCTTGGTATTTTTTGATTTCCTCTTTGATTTCTTCAGTGATCTCTTGGTTATTTAGTAACGTATTGTTTAGCCTCCATGTGTTTGTGTTTTTTACGTTTTTTTCCCTGTGATTCATTTCTAATCTCATAGCGTTGTAGTCAGAAAAGATGCTTGATATGATTTCAATTTTCTTAAATTTACTGAGGCTTGATTTGTGACCCAAGATGTGATCTATCCTGGAGAATGTTCCTTGCGCACTTGAGAAGAAAGTGTAATCTGCTGTTTTTGGATGGAATATCCTATAAATATCAATTAAATCTATCTGGTCTATTGTGTCATTTAAAGCTTGTGTTTCCTTATTTATTTTCATTTTGGATGATCTGTCCATTGGTGTAAGTGAGGTGTTAAAGTCCCCCACTATGATTGTGTTACTGTCAATTTCCTCTTTTATAGCTGTTAGCAGTTGCCTTATGTATTGAGGTGCTCCTATGTTGGGTGCATATATATTTATAATTGTTATATCTTCTTCTTGGATTGATCCCTTGATCATTATGTAGTGTCCTTCCTTGTCTCTTGTAACATTCTTTATTTTAAAGTCCATTTTATCTGATATGAGTATAGCTACTCCAGCTTTCTTTTGATTTCCATTTGCATGGAATATCTTTTTCCATCCCCTCACTTTCAGTCTGTATGTGTCCCTAGGTCTGAAGTGGGTCTCTTGTACACAGCATATATATGGGTCTTGTTTTTGTATCCATTCAGCAAGCCTGTGTTTCTTGGTTGGAGCATTTAATCCATTCATGTTTAAGGTAATTATCGATATGTATGTTCCTGTGACCATTTTCTTAATTGTTTTGGGTTTGTTTTTGTAGGTCCTTTTCTTCTCTTGTGTTTCCCGCTTAGAGAAGTTCCTTTAGCATTTGTTGTAGAGCTGGTTGGGTGGTGCTGAATTCTCTCAGCTTTTGCTTGTCTGTAAAGCTTTTGATTTCTCCATCAAATCTAAATGAGATCCTTGCCGGGTAGAGTAATCTTGGTTGTAGGTTCTTCCCTTTCATCACTTTAAGTATATCATGCCACTCCCTTCTGGCTTGTAGAGTTTCTGCTGAGAAATCAGCTGTTAACCTTATGGGAGTTCCCTTGTATGTTATTTGTCGTTTTTCCCTTGCTGCTTTCAATAATTTTTCTTTGTCTTTAATTTTTGCCAATTTGATTACTGTGTGTCTCGGCGTGTTTCTCCTTGGGTTTATCCTGTATGGGACTCTCTGCGCTTCCTGGACTTGGGTGGCTATTTCCTTTCCCATGTTAGGGAAGTTTTCGACTGTGATCTCTTCAAATATTTTCTCTGGTCCTTTCCCTCTCTCTTCTCCTTCTCGGACCCCTATAATGCGAATGTTGTTGCGTTTAATGTTGTCCCAGAGGTCTCTTAGGCTGTCTTCATTTCTTTTCATTCTTTTTTCTTTAGTCTGTTCCGCAGCAGTGAATTCCACCATTCTGTCTTCCAGGTCACTTATCCGTTCTTCTGCCTCTGTTATTCTGCTATTGATTCCTTCTAGTGTAGTTTTCATTTCAGTTATTGTATTGGTCATCTCTGTTTGTTTGTTCTTTAATTCTTCTAGGTCTTTGTTAAACATTTCTTGCATCTTCTCGATCTTTGCCTCCATTCTTATTCCGAGGTCCTGGATCATCTTCACTATCATTATTCTGAATTCTTTTTCTGGAAGGTTGCCTATCTCCACTTCATTTAGTTGTTTTTCTGGGGTTTTATCTTGTTCCTTCATCTGGTATATAGCCCTCTGCCTTTTCATCTTGTCTGTCTTTCTGTGAATCTATTTTGTCTATTCTTAACTGAAAAATCTGTTCAATCTTATAGGAGAAGTTAGCCGTGTTGAACTTAGAGCCAGTATGTTGATATCCAATATGCCATGCCTTCCTAAGGGGTTTCAGAGGTAATATGACAACCCAAGAATCAAGCTGACTTTAGATTCTTGGTCCTATAAGAGAAGTCAAAATTAGTAGGAGTCTGAATGGCTTCTTTCAAAAAGCGTATAATCTAATTGGGGAGAATACCTTTACTGGAAAGATCATCTGTAAAACAATTCACAGTAAAGGATGTAAAGAATCGTGAGGATGAATGGCAGTTGCATATTAGAATGGCCCCAGTTACAAGCCTTCCGTCCTGTTGTCCCCATAAATACAATCATTTGTCAGGCAGTGAGTCCAGATTTTTGGTTTAGGAAGAAATGGTATCGATATCATTAGGGGGGATGTGAACATGTAAAAATGGTTTTATCCATAGGGGTTTCTTGGAAGTAGTGAATTGTGATTTAATAGGTAGGTAGAGGTGGATAAAAGGTACAAGGACATTTCAGATGGGGCAGATGTTATAAGCATGAAACATGGAGGTGTAATTGATCAAGCAAACTGTTTATCTTTTCATTTGGCCAGATGATCAGGGATTGATGTGTCACAGGAGATGAGGGTGGTAAGGACCATGACCAGCAGACTGAGGAGCAAGAGCAGTTCTCTTGACCATTATCTGTTCCTCATCCTACCCTGAATTGTTAACGGAGAGCAGGGAGACCCTTTTAGATTACTCTCTAACCCATCTGGTGTTTACATTTAAATCGTGATTTTTATTGGAAACACCTGGGTTTTTTAATTTTTTTTTTTCTCTAGTGTAAAAATCAGATCGGATGTGGCTATGTGATTATTTTCTAATCTCTTGTAGAATCAGTGTGATGTAATAGAAAGAGACAGAAACAAATCAGGAAGCCAGGGTTCTGGCACCTCTCTGTCATTTATTAGTTCCATGAGCCTAGGCAAGTCAGTGTACCTCTCTAAGTCTTAGTTTCCTCTCCTCTAAAATGTTATACCAGAGTCAGAGGTTTTCATGCTTATACTTTTTTTTCTTCTTTTTAATGAAACTTTTTACAAGTGAAACTTTATTCAAAACCCTATTGTTAAAAACAGCTGATCTCCTTAAGGCGGAGCAGAGAGGTAGCAGCTCCAACTGGCTACCCAACCCTTTCTCCTCAAAGTTCTTTCCAGGAGTCTTAAGGCTGAGAAGAACACAGGTGGGAAATCCCTGGACTAGACCCCTAAGGTCCCTTCTAGAATTAATATTTTCTGATACTAACATTGATAAACAGTAGAATTTCTTTAAAAAAAAAAAATTTTGAGGAGGTAACACAGTACTAAAGGTAATATACACTCACTGCACATCTACATTGTATAAACTATTATGAGGTACAAGAGACAATATGAAGAGAAAAGCAGATAAATACACTTGAAGTGTATTTGAAGAGTAAGGGGAGACAAAAGAGAGCTTCTGTGATTGTTTATAACCCAATTCATACTATATAGAGATTCAAGGCAACAAGATTGTCTCTCTCAAAATTTTTACGGAGATGCAAGAAGAAAGAAAGGAAAATGAGTGTTTCAATTCTGCAAGAATTTTTAAAAATTTGTTTTGTTTATGTTTTGAATGGGAGGTAGATGTACACGTGGTACTAAAATCCAAAAGGAACAAAAAGATATGAACTAAAAAGACTCCCTCTGACCCCTGTAGCCATTCTTTGGAGGCAATCACTATTATTAGCTTGTGTAAGTGTCCCAGAGTTTTTAGAAGCACTTGCAGATCTTTGAGCTTATTAGTTTCCTGGGGCTGCTGTAACAAATGAGCACAAACTGGGTGGCTTAGAACAACAGAAATACATTCTCTCTCAGTCCTGGAGGCCAGAAGTTTGAAATCACTGTCGCGGGGCTGAAATCAAGGGCTGGCAGGGCTGCGCTCCCTCCAGAGGCTCACGGGGAGTGTCCCTTCCTTTCTTGTTCCAGCTTATGTTGCTTGCCAGCCATCCTTCCCTGTTTGGTGGCTCCATCACTCCAGTTTCAAGGCCAACATCTTCAAATCTCTCTCTGCTCTGTCTTCACATAGTCTTCTCTCTCTGTGTGGTCTCCCTCCAATTCTCTCATGTGGATACATGTGATTGAATTTAGGGCTCACCTGGATGATTCAGAGTAATCGTGCCATCTCAAGATCCTTAATCACTTCTGCAAGGACTTTGTCACATAAGGTAACGTTCACAAATTCCAGGGATTAGGATGTGAATATCTTTTGGGGGGCTATTTTTCAGCCTACTACAACAGTAAAATGAATAGTATACTATACATACTTTTCCGGACCTTGCTTCTAATAGTGAAAAACTGGAATAACCTAAGGGTCCATTAATTCAGGACTGGTTCAATAAATTATAATACATCCATCAGATGCAAAAAGGTGTAACCACTAAGAAGAATGAAGTGGACCTGCTGACATGGAACCATATTCACTATAAAGTAGAAAAAAGCAATTTGGAGAGGTGCATATGAGCAAAGTGAAACTTTGGAGAGATACATGTCAAACTTAAAAGTGGCCTCCCCTGGGGAGTGGGACTTTTTTATGTTATACCTTTGTACTGTTGGAATTTTAAAATCAAACATGTTCTTTAATAATCCAGGTATTTTATAATAAATCCAGAAGAAAATGGACTTGCATTTAGTTTTTCTGGATGAATTATGTTGCAGAAGTAATAGAGGGTTGTTAAAGTTTAACCTTTTGAAAATTTGTTTCTCAGATAGCAGACCCTACACTAGCTGAAATGGGAAAAAACTTGAAGGAGGCCATGAAGATGCTAGAGGACAGTCAGAGGTGAGCCTGTGGAACAGAAGTGACCCCATTAAATGTGTTCAACCTGCTGTGAAACTGGCGGCACTTGTTTCCTTCTGTTAAAGACACCTCTTGGTTTCAGAACGTCACACTTAGCTTCAGCTGACTTTAAAACTGGTATTTGTCTTGGGTATAAGGTGCTTTGTAATTAAAGGATTTTGAAATTAAGGGGCAGGACTTACAATTTTCAGTTCTGCCTATTAAGAGTTTCATTTATTTAATATATTGACTTGAATCTATAAATACTTCTTACTGTATATTCAGGTCATATACGGCATCAACTAACCAAGAAATGGGTTGAAGTATTATTATACTTTTAATATTATTTTCCTGAAACTAAACCCTACCCCAGCCTGGGGGCTGGGATGAGAAGGCGAGGTGTGTGTTTCAAATCTCACATCAGTTACTAAGAGGTTGTGAGCAACATTATCACATGTTCCTGCTCAAATGTTACAAGGTTAACAGTTTTTTATTTCCTTTAAATTAGAAGAACAGAGGAGGAAAATGGAAAGAAGCTCCTATCAGGGGATATTCCAGGGCCACTGCAAGGCAGGTAGGTGGCAATGAAGATAAGTACCTTTACTTACGGTGTACACTTTCTTTAAACCAAGATTTTACCATCACTGACTTACAATTTTAGTTTTAATGAGCACAAAGCAAATTGAGAGTTATATGCAGTGTAACATCAGAAAACTGAAATGCCATTGGTGGTTGGTGATAACGCTAAACCTACTGTTTCTCCCCCTTTCCTGTTCAGAGTTTAACACAACCTCTTAACTCAAAAGTGATATGCAAACTCATAATTATAACTCAACTATCACACTTGGTTCATCCTTGAAACCAGTAATCTATTCGGTAGACTGAGCTTTATTGTGAGAGTTATTTTAACTTGATAAGATTTATCACTTTATTATATAGTAAATGAAAGGAAAACGTCAACTCTAATTTATTAGCAGAGTGGTTTATTTTTTGGCAACTAAAGCAAATCTGTCAAGTGTTTGTGACTTGAGCTAGCAGGGAAGAGGTCAGAAAAATAAGTAGTTATCCAACTAACATTTTCACAGGATGTTAGCACTCAATCTGGAGTTAAAGTCCCGGCCCAGTTTCCCTCAGACAAACTTATTATTTTTTTTATAACCAGGAAACTGTACGTAGGTAAATAGTACAACCCTCTTAAGTTGTCCTTTGACCTGAATATAAATATGTACAATAAGTATGTTGCAAAAGAATAGTATAGAGGAAGGATCCCAGTGTGCCAATAAATGTCACATCTAACACACCCAGATACTGATTTTTTTTTTGGCTGCGTTGGGTCTTCATTGCTGCACATGGGCTTTCTCTAGTTGCAGTGAGCAGGGGCTACTCTTCGTTGCGGTGCGCAGGCTTCTCATTGCAGTGGCTTCTCTTGTTGCAGAGCATGGGCTCTAGGCGCACGGGCTTCAGTAGCTGTGGCTCACGGGCTCTAGAGCACAGCCTCAGTAGTTGTGGCGCACGGGCTTAGTTGCTCCGCGGCATGTGGGATCTTCCTGGACCAGGGCTCGAACCCGTGTCCCCTGCATTGGCAGGCGGATTCTGAACCACTGCGCCACCAGGGAAGCCTGAAAGAGAGAACTTTTTATTAGTCACATTCTCATTAATAGAGTGATAGTATTTTGACATCACATGTTTTACAAGTCGCCTTGCCATTGCTTAGAACTTCACCTTTCACATTCTTCTCCTAAGTTTCCACCTCCTCATGTGATGAGCGTTTAAAAACATATCTTGGATAGAAGTAAGTGTTTACACTCCAAGCGAATCTGCAGTTTCCCCAGCTTGGGGAAGAGGTGATAGTAAATCATGCTTGCATTTCATGTTTAGCTCTGTTAGAACAAACAGACAAGACTCCCACGTGGAGGGAAGCTAGATACACCAGTGACATTGGAATATTCTTGCTGCTTTTGTGACCTTCCAACAGCTTATAAGGACTACTTCGGCCCGTATTACATGCTTATTAAATAGTCTCCAAGATTCAAATGAACAGGTAGAGAAATATTGCTAAAGCTGGTAAAATTTTTAAAAATCAAATTAATATTTAGGAAGAAGATTTAATCACAAGTAAGGTTATTTTCAGAATTCAGTTGATAATTTGAGGTTTGTTTTAAAAATGATGTATACTGTATCTCAAAACACATTATTTCTTTCGTAGCTGCTCAGTTAAAAAAGAAAACATGTCAAGCTAGTTTAGACGAGAGAAAATAGTGAGAGACTGGTGAGGGACGTGTGCAGTTTTCCCCTGTTTGTCAGCTGTTTTTCTGTTCCGCAGCGGACAAGACATGGTGAGCATCCTCCAGTTAGTTCAGAACCTGATGCACGGAGATGAAGATGAGGAGCCCCAGAGTACCCGGTAACGGAGAACAGTTGGCAGCTTCTGTTTCAAAGTATATGTGTTCTTGATTTTGATAATGATTGCATTCTCACAAGTTTCTGCAGTAATAAGCTATATTTAATTCCTAGTTACATGTGATATTCAAATGATGTTCAGTTTCTTCAGAGAGACATTGACATATTTTAGATAATATATTTTGTAAAAGGAAGTCATTTACTAAAATCTTGTCGTTTTTATGGTCTTGTGTCTTAGGGAGGGGCTGGCACAGGGGCCGGAGAATAGCTGCTGTGTGCTTTTCTGTTTCTGATTGCTTCTGCTCCTGTGCTTCCGCCTCTGATTGCTGAGAAGTGCTGCAGCTGAATTCATTGGTGGCAGGCCACGTTGTCTGTGAATCATCTGTTTATTTTATTTCTGTTTATGCATCTATCAAGCAATTTATTTAGTTTCATTTTCTCTTTAATAGTTTTAAATTTAATTTTTCTGGAGTAAGTAATTCATTCTTCCAGTTCAAATTTCAAAATATAGAAAGGGTGTATATACAAAGGCAATTTTCCTTCTTACCTCTGCCTCCCTACCTTGTTCTCCTTCCTAGAGATAAGTTGCCAGTTTCTTGTGTATTTGTCAGAGATACTTCATGTGTATGTACACCCAAGCAAAATGTCTGTGCTCACCCCCTCCAGTACCTAAATACTATGCACGTTGTTCTGTGCCTTGCCTTTTTCATTTATGTCTCGGAGTTCCTGGCGTAGCAGTATACAAGGAGCTTTCTCCTTTAAGAGCTGTTTAGTGTTACTCTGAATGGATGAGCCATATTTTATTTAACTAGTCTACTTTTCATGTTTTACTCTTACAGACATTCCTACAGCCAATAACTCTGTACATGTGTCATTTCTCATAGAAGAAGTGTTTCTGTAGGTTAAAGTCCTAGAAGTGGGATTGCTGGGCCAGATAAGTTTGTGCATTTGTAAATTTGACAGATATTGCCAAACTTCCCTTCGTGGAATTGTGCCAGTTCACATTCCCACCCATAATGTGTGAGAGTACGTCTTTGCCCACACCTTTGCCTGAAAGAGTATTAGCAGACTTAAGGATCGTTGCCAGTCTGATAGGTGAGAAATGATATTTCAGCATAGTTTTAGTTTGCATTTTTCTTATGAACCAGATTAAGTGTCTTTTTGTATGTTTTAAGACCCATTTATATTTCCTATTCTATGAACTGTCTCCTTTGCCCAGTATCCTGTCAATTTTTTGTTTTTTTCTTTTTACATTTATTCTTTATAAGGGAAATTAGTCCATCCACTTTAATAATATGTAAAACAATACCTAGTTCCCCTTGAATGTGCTGTATTGTTATAAATAGCTATTTAATGCAGGGAATTGATCTTCGTCTATTGATTCTTAAATTTTCTGCACATTTTATCTCAGCTCTACTCTCCATAGTTCTTCAACTGGTATTTAATTTAAAAAACATTGTTGGAGAAAATTATTCAAAAACAGTTTGTGAATTTAGTTGGTATTCAATAAAACAGATATTTATCTCCTAGGACTTGAATTTAAAAAAAAAAATTTTCCCCCTAACTATTAATACCTTATGCATTGAATTTTCTAAATGTATCTCAGTGTCTGCCTTCTAGGCCATTAAATGCATTTCAAGTCTGACAGAAATTTCTGTGGAATAATGTGTCTCTACGTTTTATTTATTTATGCTTTGACTAATACTTTTTTTTTAATCTAATAAATTTTGATTAACAGAATCCAGAATATTGGAGAACAAGGTCATATAGCTTTGTTGGGGCACAGTCTGGGAGCTTACATTTCAACTCTAGACAAAGAGAAGCTGAGAAAACTTACAACTAGGATACTTTCAGACACTACCTTATGGCTATGCAGAATTTTCAGGTAATAAGTTTTTAGTTTCTGGTAAAGACATTTAAGCGTTGGGTATAGACTGTGAGAGATCTCTTTTCTGGAGCTATGCTACCTGGGTTCAGCTCTGCCTCTTCCCTTTCCTCTTGGAAGCGTTGCTTAACCACTCCATGCCTCAGTTTCCTTATCTATGAAATGGGGATAGCCTTAATATCTATTTGATGACATTGTTGTGAGGATTAAATGAACTAATGAATTAATATATGTAAAGAGCTGAGAACATGAGCACATACATGTTGGATAATGTCCACAGTTACTTGTTCTTAAGATTCCTAATTGGCACATGTTGATAGAAGGTACAGCAGTGAAATAGATTCAAGTATTTTTTTTTTTTTTTAAATTTTATTTATTTCTTTATTTATGGCTGTGTTGGGTCTTCGTTTCTGTGCGAGGGCTTTCTCTAGTTGTGGCGAGCGGGGGCCACTCCTCATCGCGGTGCGCGGGCCTCTCACTGTCGCGGCCTCTCCTGTTGCGGAGCACAGGCTCCAGACGCGCAGGCTCAGTAGTTGTGGCTCACGGGCCTAGTTGCTCCGCGGCATGTGGGATCCTCCCAGACCAGGGCTCGAACCCGTGTCCCCTGCATTGGCAGGCAGATTCTCAACCACTGCGCCACCAGGGAAGCCCCTCAAGTAGTTTTAATCAAAGTATTAGCTGTGCTTTAGTAGAAAGGAAATGCTGTCATAAGGAAGATGAGTATGTGTTATGAAATTGAAATTTGCCTTATACTGTGATAATATTGGCATTATTAAGGAATTCTAGCAGATTAAGGAGTCAGTAGAAGAAATGGGACCAATGGTATTTTGTGTTTATTTATGCTAATTACGTTTATGGAAAAGGAATGTTTACCTAACGTTGGAACATTTAGCTTGGGAGACTTGTTTTCAGATGCTGGGAAAGAGCTTGACCTGGCGAGAGTATGAGTTTGCCTAACTGTATGGCAAAGGAGAAATTTTCTTCTGTTCTAATAAAAATCCAGCACCTGTAACTGAAAATCTCTCTGTCCTTCTTTTTGGAGATTGAGAAGAATAAAATGTCCCAGGCAGATACTAGTGAAAGCAAAAGTTAGCCTGACTAGCATTTTTGACAGTTTTACTTAACTTTGGATGTTTTAGGGCTGAAACTACTAAGAAGCATGCCTGCATTATCCAGTGCTGGCTTTCCTGTAAAGTAAGCCAGTCCATGATCTTCAGCCTTTTTATATCTGAGGGATGCCTATTCTCTACTGGTTTTCATAGTTTCTGCTCTTTCTGGAGCTGGGTGTGGATGAGGGGTCATTGCCGCTGTTCTTTATAACCTCCAGCTGCAGTGTGAGGTGTCAGCCCTCTGAGATGAGGGTGATTCCTATCTCCTTTCACTGATCTGGGTAATAGTTTCCGGGTTGAGAAAAGAATTACTTCCATGGTTATAAGACTGGGGTATAAAATCAGAGATAAGAACATACTGACATATGGGTGTCTCTTAACAGGTATGAAAATGGCTGTGCTTATTTCCACGAAGAAGAAAGAGAAGGACTTGCAAAGATCTGTAGGCTTGCCATTCATTCCCGTTATGAAGACTTTGTGGTGGATGGGTTCAATGTGTTATATAACAAGACGCCTGTTATATATCTAAGTGCTGCTGCTAGGCCTGGCCTGGGGCAGTACCTCTGTAATCAGGTAATGTGGCATAAGGTGGATATTTTAAAGAAACGATGTTTTGTTCTGTCCTGGAAGTTTTTCTTTAGCTGCTGTTTTTTTCAAGTGAAAAGAAAGGTGATTTTCTTATATGCTTGTTTTGTCATTATTATGTATAAATGTGTATTAATAAATTTAGATATATATATATGTATTTTTTTTTAGTTGCCCAAAGGCAACCACAGTCAACATTTTACTTTATTTCTTTTCAGACTTGGCTTAATCAGAGTGTATGTGTGTTTTTACATAGCTATATCTGGCTTTTTTCACTTACTGTTATAACAGGTTCATAACATGTTTTACCAATTCTCCAAAGTAAAGTAGGTTTTTAATGTCTTCATAATATTCCTTCAAGTGAGTGTATAGTATTTTAACTGTTTCCCTTTTGAGCAGTTAGAATGTTTGCATTCTTTTGCTTTTTATGACCATTTTGAGGAAGTGCTGTTTGTATAATGCTGTTATGGACATCTTTTTGCATGAAGCTTTTCTATACTTTGTGGTTTTTTTTTAAAATTAATTAATTTATTTATGGCTGTGTTGGGTCTTCGTTTCTGTGCTAGGGCTTTCTCTAGTTGTGGCAAGCGGGGGCCACTCTTCATCGCGGTGCGCGGGCCTCTCACTATCGCGACCTCTCTTGTTGCAAAGCACAGGCTCCAGACGCGCAGGCTCAGTAATTGTGGCTCATGGGTCCAGTTGCTCCACGGCATGTGGGATCTTCCCAGACCAGGGCTCGAACCCGTGTCCCCTGCATTAGCAGGCAGATTCTTAACCACTGCGCCACCAGGGAAGCCCGAAGCTTTTCTATACTTTGGGTTGTATTCCTCAGATGGATTTTCAGAGCCAGTCTAGAATTATTAGATCAAAGAGCATTACCATTTTTTAAAGTTCATGGTAGCCTGATTACGGGGCTACCTTCAGTCAAGAACTTGTTAAGCCTCTTGGCCAAGAATGTTTTAAAGCAAAACCCATAGGATTGGAGGGGTTGTCTTTTGTAAGATGGAGGAGTCCAGGGAGATACATAGGGGAAACTCAGGGCTTAAGTTGATTCTGAGCTGTGGTCATTGGTGGCAAGAAATTATGTCCTCTTCTTGAGGGTGTACAAAATAAGGAGTTTTACAATATCTCTGTAGAAACATGAAACAAATTACTTATTGAGTATCTACTATAGGCCAGGCTCTTATGGACCCAAAGCTGTCTTGGAACAGCAGTCCAGTCTGCAAAAGATGTGTGAGAGTGTTCTGTTAAGTGGGAAAGGTAGATGGCAGAATAGTCATGTTCATGTTTTAAAAAGTGTGTACATGCTTATATGCATATGTTTTTTATACCTAGAAAAATATATTTATATAAATGTATATATTTTTGCCTAGCAATTATCTGCAAGGTTCTATACTAACCTGTTAACAGTAGCAGATTGGTGGTTTATGGGGGGGTATTTTCACTTTTAATTTCTGTAATTTTTTATTGTGTGTTTTACTTGGCTTTCACTTTCATAATTTAAAAGAAAAATTCTTTAAGGGGAAAAAGTGTGAATAAAGTGCTCATTAAATTTTTGGTCTTTAAATGCTTCCAAGTCTTAGTTATACAGAGCAATATGCTGCAAATGTTAAAAAAATTCCTAAAACATAAACTCCTTAAGGATTTGGAAGCTAAAAAGGAGGAATATAAAATTTATTTGACAATTACTGTCTCCATAATGCTGACTTCATTTCTCTCAAGATATGTACATCTGCTAGTCCATATCTATTGCTTTTTAGGAATGGGTGGACCCTTAAATAAGATATTGTACTTTGAATGCCTTTAGCCGGTGTTATTTACCACTAATCCTTGGAGGAAGGATTCTAAATTATCCCCCCAAATGCTCATATTAAGAGTTCCTAAGGAGAGAGAATGTTTAAAAAGAATAATTGTGACTTAGAGCCACAATCTTTTGGGGACATAAGGGAATGGTGACAAAGATCTTTCTTGTTAAATTGCATGTTTCTTCTTGCAGCTTGGCTTGCCCTTCCCCTGCTTGTGTCGTGTGCCCTGTAACACTATGTTTGGATCCCAGCATCAGATGGTGAGTTCTTTAGGTTTATAAAATAATGAAGAATTGTGTTTTGAAACCGTACCTTCCTTTAAACTGCAGTTCTGTTTGCTGGCCTCCAGATAATTATTAGCTTATTCATGGATTGCTTAGATCTTCCCATTGCATAATACATGCCGCCAGGTTTGAATGTCCAGGAAGGCTGGCTGGCATAAAGGTGAGGAGTACCTGGCTCTTAAGGAATCTTGTAATCACTGTATCACCTGTTTTACGTAGAAACATGGAGTCCAGTTAAGCCTCAGAAATTCCTTCTAAAGCTCATTCTTTCAAATGGTTATCACTGTTGCCTGGATTTATGAATGGGCAGATTTTGATTATTGTAATCCTTGGCATTGGATTCTGCTTATTTTTAGACATGCAAGTGATATGCCTTTCCATACTGAAGTCAGAAGCAAAAGGGATAGGTTTTAGGGTTCTGCATTTCTTTTTCAAGGTAGTTAGATTTTCTGGTTCAGATACATCAATGAGTAATATCGAAGATACATGTTTGGTTGTTTTTTGGGAGGGGGGGTTGAGAGAACATTTTTTTTTTATTGTAGATGTTTAAAACTAGAGAAATGTTGGTTCTGTATATGCAGTTTCTAACTTTAATCTCATTTAACTGATTTTTCTAGTTAGTCTTCAAGGAAAACGATTTTATTTTCACAACTATGATCGGAGAAAAAAGGAAAATTGTCAAGAAAAGAATTGCTTTGATAAATTTTGAGAGTCATCTGCTTCTTTTAGAAGTTATAATTTTTCAGTGTATACGCTTTTATGCTGGTTGTCTCATGTTTTTGTGGTTTGTCTTTCAATCCCAGGACGTTGCCTTCCTGGAGAAACTGATTAAAGATGACATAGAACGAGGAAAACTGCCCCTGTTGCTTGTTGCAAATGCTGGTAGGTATCATGAACCTGAATCTTCCATTTTGGACATACAAGAAAGAGGCTAGGTAGTTAGCCTAAAAGAGATCAAGTCTTACGAATGTTTGTGTGCCACATGTTTAAGGAAGTCAGTATCAGCACTGTGGTGAGAATTACAATACTAAAGTTTTAGCTCATTAAATTCCCTTAATGTTGGTTTGTTTTGGGAGTTCTTGTTTGTGTGTATATACTTTTTCATTTAGGTTGTGCTTCTCTATTCCTTCATGTGCTTCCTTTCTAAATTGAATTTTTTTTTTTTTTGGCTGTGTTGGGTCTTCGTTGCTGCACTTGGGTTTTTCTCTAGTTGCAGCGAACAGGGGCTATTCTTCGTTGCATGCATGGGCTTCCCATTGCGGTGGCTTCTCTTGTTGCAGAGCATGGGCTCTAGGCTCACGGGCTTCAGTAGTTGTAGCACGTGGGTTCAGTAGTTGTGGCTCACGGGCTCTAGAGCGCAGGCTCGGTAGTTGTGGCACACGGGCTTAGTTGCTCCGCGGCATATGGGATCTTCCTGGCCCAGGGCTCGAACCCGTGTTCCCTGCATTGGCAGGTGGATTCTTAACCACTGCGCCACCAGGGAAGCCCTAAATTAAATTTTTAAATGTCACATTTAAATGTCCACCTTTGAGACAGCAGGTCAACTACCACTTTCTGCTGTGCTTACCAGATTGTATTCAGCATTGTACTTGAAGCTCTGGACAGTGGAGTAAGGCAAGAAAAATAATTAAATGACATACAGATTGGAAAGGAAGAATAAACTGTCTTTATTTGCAGATGGCATGATTGTATAGGTAGAAAGTCCTAAGGAAACCACAAAGAACAGCCATTGGAACTAATAAGCAGATCTATCAAGGTTGCAATGAACAACTGAAATTGAAATTTAAATGCCATTCATAATAGCATCAAGAAAAAAACCTTTATGGATAAATTTAACAAAATAATGCAAGATATGTACACTGAAAACTACAGAATGTTGCTGAGAGAAATTCAAGAAGACCCAAATAAATGGAACAATATGCCATGTGCATGGGTTGAAAGACGCAATACTATTAAGTCAAATCTCCCCAAATTAATCTATAGATTCAACTCAGTCCTTATCAAAATCTCAGCAGACTTCCAATTTCTTTTTTTTTTTTTTAAATTTATTTATTTAATTTATTTATTTTTGGCTGCATTGGGTCTTCATTGCTGCACGCGGGCTTTCTCTAGTTGCAGTGAGCGGGGGCTACTCTTTGTTGTGGTGCACGGGCTTCCCATTGCGGTGGCTTCTCTTGTTGCGGAGCACGGGCTCTAGGCACGCGGGTTCAGTAGTTGTGGCACATGGGCTTAGTTGCTCCACGGCATGTGGGATCTTCCCGGACCAGGGCTCGAACCCGTGTCCCCTGCATTGGCAGGCGGATTCTTAACCACTGTGCCACCAGGGAAGCCCTCCAATTTCTTATAGAAATTGATGAGCTGATTCTAAAATTTATATGGACATAAAAGGATCTAAGAAGAGCCAAAATAATTGTGAAAAAGAACAACACTGGAAAACTTATCCTATCTGACTTTTAGACTTACTGTACAGCTACAAATAAGAGAGTGTGAGATTAACTGAAGAGAACAGACTCACTCATAGAAATATGGTCACTTGGTTTTTTTTACAAAGATGCCAAGATAATTTAAGAGAAAAAGGATAGTCTTTTCCACCAGTGGTCTTGAATCAATTGGATATCTATATGGAAAAAAGTTGAATCTCAACCCTTACCTCATTCTGTATGCAGATGTTAATTATAAATAGTTCATAGGTCTAAACATAAGTGCCAAAGCAATAAAGCTTCTAGGAGAAAATATAGAAGATCTTTATGACCTTGGCTTAGGACAGAGATTTCTTAGGACACAAAAGGCAGAACCATAAATTGGACTTTATCAAAAATTAAAAGCTTTTGGGCTTCCCTGGTGGCACAGTGGTTGAGAGTCTGCCTGCCAGTGTGGGAGACACGGGTTTGAGCCCTGGTCCGGGAAGATCCCACATGCTGCGGAGCAACTAAGCCCATGTGCCACAACTACTGAGCCCACGTGCCGCAACTACTGAGCCCACGTGCCACAACTACTGAAGCCCATGCGCCTAGAGCCCGTGCTCCAAAACAAGAGAAGCCACTGCAGTGAGAAGCCCATGCGCTGCAACAAAGAGTAGCTCCACTTGCCACAACTAGAGAAAGCCCGTGTGCAGCAATGAAGACCCAATGCAGCCAAAATAAATAAATTAAAAAAAAAAATTAAAAGCTTTTGCTGTCCAGGGAACTATATTCAGTATCTTGTAATAACCTGTAATGGAAAAGAATCTGAAAAAGAATAACTTTGCTGTATACCTGAAACTAACACAACATTGTAAATCAACTATACTTCAATTAAGAAAAGAAAAAGAAGCTTTTGCTATCCAAAAGACTCTCTTAAGAAAGTGGAAAGGCAAATAACAGACTGGGAGAAAATATTTGCAAAACATTTTTCTGACAAAAGACTATATCCAAAATATATAAGGAAGTTTTACAATTCAATATTACGGAGGTAAACAGTACAGTTTTTAAAGTGAACAAGAGATTTGAGTAGACACTTTGCCAAAGAAAATATATGAACGTATAAGCACTTGAAAAGATGCTTAGAGAAATGCAAAATAAAACCACAGTGAGCTACTACTATATATCTGTTAGAATGGAGAACATAAAAAAATACAATGCCAAACACTGGTGAGGATGCAGAGTAACTGGAACTATCCCTTCAGTTAGGGATGCAATATTCCTAACTGAAAACAACCCAGATGCCCTTCCCTTGATGAATGGATAAACAAATTGTAGTATAAACATATCATGGGATACTAAGCAATAAATGGAAATAACTACTGATCATGCATGTCAACACAGATGAATTTCAGAAGCATTCTAAGTGCCAAAATCCAAACATGAAAGAAGTTACATAGTGTATGATCCATTTATATGAGATTCTAGAAAGATAAAACTACAGTGACAGAAAACAGATCACAGTTGTCTGGGGCCAGTGAGGAGTAGAGAGAAGGGTGAAACTTCAGGGGGGATGAGGGAACTTCTGGGGTGATGGTGGTTGCACACTGTATTTGTCAAAATTCATTGAACCATAGCCTTAAATGAGTGGATTCTATTGTATGTAAATTATACTTCAATCAGTAAAGCTAATTATTTTAAAAAATAATAATAAACAGAAAAAACACATATCCACGTTGTTGCCAGCAGAAAAACTACCACTTCCCGCCTGACTTAGTATATTGTATGTTTAAAAAGAAACATAACCAGTCTACTATCAATCACTTAATAGATGGGAGAGGCTGCAGTTTACGTGTGATTGAGTGGTTTACCAGTGTGACTGCATTGCCGTCACCAGAGCGCACATCCCAGTGGTTAGCAAGCAGACGTTGCCAAAACATGAAGAGAATCTGAATGTGGTCCAGTCACTTAAACACGGCACAGTGCTTTATGTTTTGATGGCTCATGTGACACAACCCATGCGTTGGCCTTTGATCTTGTTTCGACTAAACTAAATGTGTCATTTTAGATTTTTTTTTTTAATTTGAGACACATTTGGGTGGGGGGAGGAGTGGAGTTGTCAGCCCTTTTCCTGGCATAACCACTGCAAAAGAAGCACTTGTATTAGTTGTGTTTGTTGAAGCCGTTGGTGAGCGTTTGGAATCTTGTTAGGTGGGTTCTGCTAACTGGAAATTTAGGACAGTTGGGAGAATGTGTGACTCTGCATTTTACTAAAGGCTCTGTGAGGAGGATCTGCCCAGCAAAGCCTGCAGTGTAAACAGATCACCGAGGGAATGGGTTAAAGTGTGTAATATGTTTAAACTGACTTCAGAATGCTTTCTACATTAAAACAAAGTACCTCTCGGGAATTCCCTGGTGGTCTAGTGGTTAGGGTTCGGCGCTTTCACTGCCGTGGCCCGGCTTCAATTCCTGGTTAGGGAACTGAGATCCCACAAGCCGTGCAGTGCAGCAAAAATCAAAAAACAAAAAACAAAACAAACACAAAGGACCTCTCAAATTGGGTTAAAACAAACAAAACAAATTCATCTATGTATTTTTTATAGAGAGCACACCTAAATAAAAATAACCCAGAAAGTGACAAAAAGTAAGTGTGGAAAAGGGATATCTTGGGCAAATGCTAACGAAACAAAAGTACTGTAGCAAGGTTGCTGTGAGATAAAATAGACTTCATATTAATAATAATTCATGGCATCTACTCAGAGATATGACAGGTATGAATGCTTATGAATATAACTTTGAAATATGTAAAGGAAAAGTTGATAGAATACAAGTATAAACTGACAAAACCACAATCTTGGTGGGAGACTTAAATATATTTCTCATGAAACAACAGATCAAGTAAATAGAAAATAAGTATGTAGAGGATTTAAATAACACAGTTAACAAGTTTGATTTTATAGATACATATAGTGAACAATACACACTCTTCAAAACTTGAATAACCAGCTTGCAAAAGTTGATTTTAAGCCAGTCCACCAAGAAAATCTCAATAAAACAGAGATACAATGTTACTTCTCTCATAGGGAGATAATGTATATAGAAGCTTTTATCATGCTGCAAAGACTCAAAAAATATTTGTTTCTTTTAGTCTCCTTTCTTGTGTGTTTTATCCTAGGAACTGCAGCAGTAGGGCACACAGATAAGATTGGGCGTTTGAAAGAGCTCTGTGAGCAGTATGGCATATGGCTCCACGTGAAAGGGTGAGTGGAGGGGAGTTTGGCTGCATGGTGGGCTGGCAGAGTGCCCAGGAGGCGCTCACTTTGTCGTCACATATATCACTAAGGGCTCTTTGGCTTGCACATTACAAAATTACCCAAATTGGCGTAAGCAAGAAGAGGTTTTATTGGCTCCCATAGCTAAGAAGACCAGTGTTAGGATTGGCCTTAGGCACCACGTCAGCCAGGTCACTTGGCTGAAGTTCCTCCATGGTGGTGGCTCCGTCTGTAGATAGCCTTTCCTGTTCTGGTGCAGAGTAGCTGCAGCAACTCCAGCCGCCTTTCCAGGTGTGTGCAGAGGGTCAGAAGTCCCAGCAGGAGTCTCATGCTGAGCCAATTGCTGTGGCCAGGGAAGTGTAACACTCTTAATAGTTTAGGTGATTTGTGAAGCTGTGGTCTCATAGAGGAGATTGGGGTGGCTTCCCAGAAGGCCGTTGGAGTGCTGCTACGAGAAGAGAGGGGAGAGGATGCAGGGCAGCCCAGGTAGTCCATTTCCAGGACATCATACACATACATGGTGCGTTGCTTTTTAATATTGTCCCTCTGGGAAAGAATGATGACTGGGAAATAATACTGGTATCTACCAAAGATATAAAATAATATAAAATAAGACACCCATTACACTATATAAGTAGAAGTCACCCCCTGAAATACGTTTTGATTAAAATGCATTTTCCAGGTTTTCCTGAAAGTTGTATATGTACCGCACTTTATGTTGCTGTTATAAAAGCTACCAACACAGCTGAAAGACATGTAAATGTCAGCGTGGAACAGCACAGCCCTTTTCTAAAAAATTTTTTAAATTTAAAGTATGTACTTAGTGAATAAGCAGCAGTAAATAATTAGTTCTTAGGTCTGTGTTTTTTCTTCCAGTGTGAATCTGGCAACATTGGCTCTAGGTTATGTCTCCTCATCAGTGCTGGTATGTTGTTGATTTACTGAATACTGTGTTTTTAAGAAGGAATTTAACATCACTTAATCCCTGATGGCTTTTCACAGTTTTTATGAATGGAGAAAGATGTTGGGTTTAGTGTATCCTGATAGTCTAACAAGAAGTTGTTCTCTCTGTGGTAGGCTGCAACCAAATGTGACAGCATGACGTTGACTCCAGGCCCATGGCTGGGTTTGCCAGCAGTTCCTGCTGTGACGCTGTATAAGCACGACGATCCTGCCTTGGTAAGCTTACTCTCAGTGGGAGGGAGTGGGGAGTGGCTAATAATCATTGGGTCTGGGGGCAAAATACAGAAAAAGGAAAAAGTGAACATTTTCCTTAATGTTACCTCTGTGACTTTTTTTTTTTTGAAAAAAATGTTTTTAACATAAATGAAACTATACCATACATATTTTTCTATTTAGTCTCCCCATACTACCCCATGTGTTTGAAAAACTTTTTATCACTGTGTAATATTCCATCACTTGAGTACCACAGTTATTTAATCATTCTCCATTTGTGAACTTATAGGCTGTTTTCAAATTTTTGTTACTAAAATAACGAGCATCATTCTGTGTTTCAAATTATTCCTTAGACTGGGTTCCCAGAAGTGGAATTAATAATGAGTAAGAGTATTTTAAGGTTCTTGATCCACATTGTCTAAAAGGTTGTAACATGATATAGCTTTTAAAAGCATAGTGGTGGTTCTTGTTAGTGGATCAGTTAGTGATAGGCACATGCAAAATAAGCTTTCATTGATTCTTCTTAAACAGTTAATACCTTGCTCAGGTGATAATGGCTAGGTGTTTGAGGATACTCAGAACAGCCTTGGGAGGGGCTGCCTCTTGAATGGCTAAGAGCTCCAGCTCTGGGATGAACCCATTTGGATTCTCATCCTGGCTTTGCCACATCTTAGCCATGAACCCTTAGACAAAGCAAGGTCTCTGAGCTAAGTTGCCTAGAATACTTACCTCATGGAGTTGTTTGATGATCAAATGAATAATGCAAGCCAAGTGCCTGCATAGCATCTGACACAAACTAAGTGCATAGTAAATGGTAACTAGTTAATTCTGCTATGTGATTTCATTGGCTTTGATTAATAAACCCATATTGGCTTTTTTAGACTTTAGTTGCCGGTCTTACATCAAATAAGCCAACAGACAAGCTCCGTGCCCTGCCACTGTGGTTGTCTTTACAATACTTGGGACTTGATGGGATTGTGGAGAGGATTAAGCATGCCTGTCAGCTGGTGAGTAGAAACCTGAAGTTCCAATGAGTCACAGATACTCCATGGCAAAAACAGAGACAGAAAAATGCTTCATTGATTTACCCTCCCCCCAATACCTTGTTTTGTCTGGATTTCCCATCTCATAAGCAAGCAGACTAATTTCCCTGCATATATAGGTTTCTTGTTCAAAGTTATGGGAGAGACTGCTGGGGCTGTCCCAGCTTTTGTGTCCAAATGAAATCAGATTAAAATGAATGCCGGTGACAGCATGGGGGAGAAAAGAAGTCACAAGGTGACAGCGAAGGAGTGGAGAAGAATGCAGAAGCCGGGATAAATGTTCCACTTGACTGACCGACTCTTGAGGGTAAAGGATTGTGATGGTTGGGGGGAGTAAGGATGGCATGGATATTTTTAACACACGCTGGCTTGGGCTCCCAAATTGCAAGGCTCTAGGGACAATTTTAATTCTCTGTTTGAGGTGTTCTAATTGTGAAAAATATATAATTATGTTGTAGTTTAGAAAGCAAAAAAAATGCCATATTTACACAGTTTGAGAGCTGAGTTCTACCTAAGTCTAAAGCATGATGTCACCTTTCTGTACCTCCAATTTCTCACCTGTAGAATAGGGGTGATGATGTAATGGAAGATTGTTATGAGGACTTAGTTCGTACATGTAAAGCTCTTATAGCAGCACCTAGTCATATAGTAAGGTATGCAGATAGTTTTAAAAATAAATCTTTGTTTTAAATATATTCTTGGAATTGACACTTCCTCGTGTCATTTTTATACTTAAGAAAAATTAGTATTTTCATATTACTGTAGCAGGAGTCCTTTGGTTTATAATATTAGGCTAGTTCATTTTAACATTAGTTTCTAATGAAATAGAAACATTCTAAATGAAGTAGTTTCATTTTTACATTAAGTAATATTAAGATTTATGTTCATTATGTTTACAGAAGCACCACATTTTTAAAAACATTTTCTCACTGGGCTGTTGGCTCACATCTTGAGGTTTGGTCCTTTGGAAGGAGAAGCCTTCATCACCATGGTAACTAAGTCAGTTTGGGGAAGGTTTGGGCACCCCAGGGACAGTTTTTCAAATCCCTCTGGTTTATGGGGCGCAGGAAAATAATGATGACAATCAGCCACCAAACCCTTGAGGTCACTGCAGCTCTGGCATCTTCCTGCCAGCAAACGCTGTGGCGGATCTCAAAACCTCCTGAGCACTTGACTCTGCTGCTGACTCACCGCTGCTAAATGCACATGTGAAAACCGCATGGAGGCTTAGCAGGTGTGGTCGCCTGTGTCCAGTCCTGCCTTGTAGTCCGCACCAGGTCACATGTTCCCTGAGAGCAAAAATCAGTGTCCTCCTTCTTTTCTTCCTCCTTCTCATCTTCATCTTCGTGAGAAGCAGTTCCTGAGCATTTACTCAGTGCCAGGTGCTGTGCAGCACCGTGGATGCAGGCTCTCATTTGGTCCCTACAGCTTCCCCAGAATGTAAAGTCCACTGATAACATATTAAGAATTAGTTTTCATGAGGGGTTTTCCTGTGTCCAACACTCAAACATCTGTTGAATTAATGACCCCCAGGCCATGCAGTATATATTATTTTGTCCCCACATTAGTGATGAGAGAGCTGGGATTGAGATATTAACGATGATGACAGTCGTCATCACTTATGTAATGCATGCCACGTTCTAGACACCTAACATGTATCAACTTGTGGAGGATAGATACTGTCACCCCACTATGTAGTTGAGGGAACGGAAGCACAGAGAGGCTGAAAAACTTGTCCAAGGTCATAGCTAGTAAGTGGCAGATAAGTAATTTACCCACAGTCCCACAGGTGGTAAGGGGCAGAGCCAGGCTTTGAACCCAGATGTGGTTATTCCAGACCCTGTGCTTCTGACCAGCTCTTAACGGTGCTGTGCACTCTCATTTACCTTTGCTCTTCCTCCCAATATCGGTACTGTGCCTCGCACACATTTGCACTCGGTAGTTTGGTTTTGTTTTTTTTCTGTTTTTGTTTTTGTTTTTTAATATTTTCTTGGCCACGCCATGTGGTATGTGGAATCTTAGTTCCCCGACCAGGGATTGAACCCACACCCCTTGCATTGGAAGCACAGAGTCTTAACCACTGGACCGCCAGGGAAGTCCCTGGTATTTTGTTTTTTGTTTTTTGTTTTTGAGATATAATTGATATATAACATTATATTCGTTTCAGGAGCACATCATAATGATCTGATATTTGTATGCATTGTGAAACGATCACCACAATACATCTAGTTAACATCCATCACCACACATAGTTACAAAAAATTTTCTTTTCTTGTGATAAAGACCTTTAAGATTTATTCTCTTAGCAACTTTCAAACATGCAATACAGTATTAAGGTTACTACAGTATTGGGAATTCCCTGGTAGTCCAGTGGTTAGGACTTCATGCTTCTACTGCTGGGGCCCGGTTTCAGTCCCTGGTCGGGGAACTAAGATCCTGCAAGCAGCAAGTTGTGGCCAAAAAAAAAAAAGTTACTACAGTATTATTGACTATATTCCCCATGACTCATTTTTTTTTTTTTAATTTTTTTAATGATATTCTTGTCTGCTTACATTCTTTTTATTTATGTATGTATGTATGTATGGCTGTGTTGGGTCTTCGTTTCTGTGCGAGGGCTTTCTCCAGTTGTGGCAAGCGGGGGCCACTCTTCATCGCGGTGCATGGGCCTCTCACTATCGCGGCCTCTCGTTGCCGAGCACAGGCTCCAGACGTGCAGGCTCAGTAATTGTGGCTCACGGGCCGAGTTGCTCCGCGGCATGTGGGATCTTCCCAGACCAGGGCTCGAACCCGCGTCCCCTGCATTGGCAGGCAGATTCTCAACCACTGCGCCACCAGGGAAGCCCATGACTCATTTTTAATAACTGCAGTTTGTACCTTTTGATCCCTTTCACCCACCCACCCCCAGCCCCCGCCTCTAGCAACCACCAGTCTTCTCTGTAGCTATGAGCTTTGTTTTGTTTTGTTTTAGATTTCACATGTAAGTGAGATCATATGGTGTTTGTCTTTGTCTGAATTATTTCACTTAGCATAATGCCCTTAAGGTCTACCCATGTTGTTGCAAATGACAAGATTTCATTCTTTTTTATGGCTGATTATTTTCTATTGTGTGTGTGTTTGTCTGTGTGTGTGTCTGTGTGTGTGTGTGTGTGTGTGTATCCCATCTCCTTTATCCATTCATCCTTTGATGGACACTTAAGTTGTTTCCGTATGTATCTTGGTGATCATAAATAATGCTGCAGTGAACATATCTTGTCGAATTAGCGTTTTCATGTTCTTCAGTTCAGATAACCCACGTGGACTTGCTGGATCATATGGTGGTTCTATTTTTAATTTTTTGCGGAAGCTCCATATGTTTTCCACAGTGGCTGCACCAATTTACATTCCCACCACCAGTTCACAAGCATTCCTTTTTCTCCACATTCTTGTGAACACTTGTCATTTCTTGTCTTTTGATGACAGCCATTCTAACAGGTGTGAGGTGATATCTCATTGTGCTTTTGATGTGCATTTCCCTGATGATTAGCGAAGTTGAGCATCTTTACCTGTGCCTGTTGTCGATCTGTATGTCTGGAAAAATGTCTGTTCAGATGTTCTGCCCATTTTTAATTGGATTGTTTGGTTTTTTGCTGTTGAATTGTATGAGTTGTTTGTATATTTTGGATATTAACCCCTTATCAAATAAATGATTTGCAAATATTTTCTCCCATTCCATAGGTTCCCTTTTCATTTTGTTGATTATTTCCTTTGCTGTGCAGAAGCTTTTTAGTCTGACATAGTCTGCTTGTTTAATTTTGCTTTTGTTGCCTTGCACTCAGTAGTGATTGAATGACCTATATTGCTAATAAGACAAATTCACATATGTCTCATTAGAAAAAGCTTTTCTGGAACCACTAAATGTAACTTGTAACTGAAATATTGGGGAATATTTGCAGATGTTTAAATGCAAAAATTGGCAGCCGAAATTAGAAATCATCAAGTTGCAGATGGCTTTATCTGCCTGAGATCCTTGTTTGCAGACCTGCAAAGACCCTCATAAAAACCGCTTCTTAATATGAAATTACATAAGCTGTTTTTTTGTCATTTGCAGAGTCAGCGATTGCAAGAAAGTTTGAAGAAAGTGAACCACATCAAAATCTTGGTATAGTACATAATTTGATCTGTTTTTTGAAGTAAATAACTCTTAACTTCAGTGACTTAGAATGATTTTCTCCAGATTTGATGCATGTCCATGGAATTGTGGCAGCTCCAGTAAAACCACATTCTTTGGGAGAGAGTCATGCGTGTACTGATGACCTAATTCTGCAGTTAGCAGAAGCCTAGAAATTTGCCCCTTATACTGTTTGAACCCATACAGTGCTTTTCATATAATCCATTTGCAGTTTTTATTCTGTTAAAATTTAGCATTGCACAAAGATGTAATAAGCAGCATTGATTTCACCTGCCCAAGGATTTTTAGAACATCCATCTTCCTGAAATGAAAAATCATTTTGTCTGTGAGTGCTTTGGGCTACTCTTTCTGAAACCCTTTGACCCCAGAGTTGGCATCTGCATGAAGGGGAATAAGGCAGAGAAAAGGGGGTGGCCCTGCTCCTCTTGCCCTGGTGTCTTCCTGAAAGATGCCACCATCTGTCAGAGATTGTGCCCTAAGGCTGGTAACTAGACAAGTAGATGAGGATGTAGGGGGTCTGATAACCAAGTATCAGTTCAGGTTTGAATGTTTTCATGTTTTGCTTCATTGTATTTTAGGATTTCAGAAAAAATGTAGATCAGATTCTAATTTAAACAGGGTCACTGGTGTTTCTTTGACAATTCTGCAGGATACAGTTAAGTTTAAAACGAATGTTTGAGTTTATATGGGGTTCAGGTGAGTGCAGTTTATTTCCACTTTAGTACACAGTTCGGTTTAAGTGCGTGAATGGGGGCTGCTCACATTGCCTTCTGAGTAGGAGCTTGGAGCTACTCAGCTGACCTGAGGTGACTCAAGTCCTAGCTTGGAAGAGGACAGTGGCCCCTCCGGAGAAGCAGAGGGATGAATGTAAGTCAGGAGACTTGGGTTCCAATTTCAGCAGTACCACTGGGGCCCTGTGACACTGACTCATTCTGTTAACCTCCTAAGCCTGTGAGCTCAGCTGTCGGTGAAGGTATGTTGGTTGGACGCCCTTGACTGCAAACAGAGAGACCTAAATTATGGACTAGAATGAGTGCGCTGGTGGGGTGAAGGCAGTGCTGGGCCTGTGTACATCCTGTCCCACCCTTGCTGAGCCCTCTGGGGCTCCTCTTCATGTCCTCTCCTTCCTCATTCTCCTCCAAGCAGGGAGGAGCAGATGGTGCTAACTGATCTCCAGCTGGTTCGGAGCGCCTCTGTAAGGCCACATGTGGCCCGGGCATAACCCTGCGCCCTCCCTCCTCGCAGTGGCTGCTCTGCTCCGTAGGGGGTACAGTAACTGGCAGACACCATGAGGCATCGTGGCCTGTCGGTAATCCATCATCATCATCATCATCATCATCATCACAGCTGCTGTTTGTGAAATGCTTGCTGTGTAGCATACGTGGTACTAAGTCCCTTTCATGCCTATTTCATTTAACCCTCACAAGTCTCCTTTGTACATGCTGTTCCCTGTACCTGAAAACACTGTTCCCCCTAATTCTTCTCATTACTGATTTCTTATCCATCAGATCTCAGTTCAAATATCACCTCTTCAGAGAGGCCTTCCCTGAGCCCCGACCCTACCTAGAATAACATCCACCACCTTCCATCACTCTCTGGGCTCTGGGTTTTTTCCTTCATTGAACTTATTACTACCTGGAATCGTGGTCTGTATTTGTTTGTTGTCTGTTTTTCCCCTGTAGAAGCCTTGTAAAGGCAAGGACTTTTGTCTGTTTTTTCATGGTTTTATGTCCTGTGCCAAGTATGATACTTGGCGTACAGTAGGCATGCGAGTGTGAATAAATACATAGAATCTGTGAGTTGGACGCAGTGGTTATTCCCTTTTTACTAGTGAGGAAGGTAAGGCACAGATAGGTTGAGTGCGTGCCCAGGCTGCCCAGCGAGGCAGTGGTAGAGCTGGATGCACACTCAAAGCCTGCGACCTTAGTCAGTGCACCATCCCTCTGCGGTCAGTTACAGGAGAGTGAACTCCTCCTGCCTCAGGCTCGTTCTGAGGGGTATATCACATAATGCGTGGGAAAGCAAAATGAAGACTGTCAGGCACCATAAAATAGAAGTAATTATTAAGTGTCTTTTGCTCCTCACCACAGTATTTGTCTAGTGCTTTCATAGGTACTGACTCCGGAATCCTCACAATAAGTCTCTGGGGTAGAGTGGCGTTATCTCCATTTCTGTGGCTCAGATGAGTCGTGTGTCCAGAGTCCCAGAACTAGTATGTGGCAAAGCCAGGACTTGACCCCAGGTTATCACAGAAGAGCTTCTCTGCTGCTCAGCCACTCCCTTCTCCAGGCGTCCATGGCCTTCTTCCTTCCCATCTGGACGGCCCTTCAGGAGCCTCTCCCATCCCAGAAGCACAAGCCCACTGCCCGAGCTCACCACCTCCAGCACCAAGGCCTTTTCCAGGGCCCGGGGTGGTGCTTGTGCCCCACTTTATCGGTGCCCAATTTAGTCTCCTCTGCAACTGCATTCTGATAAGGCTGTTGTTTCACAGGACTCTTATCCAGCACATGGAGTAGATTCTAAAGTCAGCATGTGAGGGGAAACTCTAATATTGTCACCCTTACGCCTGAAAATTCCAAAATGCCTCTGGGGGGCAGTTAACACGGTTTCGTGTTTACGTCTCTGCTGGCTTTTAAGATTTTCTTGGTCCTTAGTGTACTGCCACTTTCACCATGATATATCTAAGTAAGGATTTTTTTTTTTAATCTTGCTTGGGACTTGTGCTAATTGAACCTGAGGATTCTTTTTCTTAATCCTGTAAAATTCGTTTTTTCAGCTATGACCTCTTTCTCTAGTCGTACCTTCTGGAACCCCAGTGGGCTGCATATTGAACCTTGTCATCCCACCTTCCATCAGTCTCTTGGATACCTCCATCTCTTTGCTGCCTTCTAGTGTAGCCCTTCAGATCCGTCTTGGAGTTCAGTAATTTGCTCCAGAGCTGCATCTTAATCTGCTGTTTAACCTATTCACTGCGTTTGTACTTTCAGTGACCTCTTTTTCATTTCAGGATATTCTCATTAGTTCTTTTTCAAGTTATTCTCTGTTTTATAAGCATCTTCTTAAAAAAAAAAAAAAAAAGATTTCTGGTCCTTCGTTTCTGTTTAAACACAGTGATCGACGTCTGTTCCGATGGTTGTTTCAGTGTCTCGGTTCTTGGGGCCACAAATTCTCCTCTCAGCTGTGTCTGCTGACTCTTGCTCCCTGTGTGTGTTGTAATTTTTCTGTTATGAGCTAGATTTTTTTTTTCTTCTGTGACTGGCCTAGGTCCATTTATTTATGTTGGTTTCACAGCTTTAGGAGTCTTACACTACAGAGGACATCACACCCAGGTGCAGAACACACCTGACATTTTGATTTCTCATGAGAGAATTTTTTCTCTCTCTACAGAGTATCAGGCAGAGTTAAGCTTTCTTACTGATCAGTGGGTGGAGTTTTTCTCTCTTTTCATGAAGAGTGTTTTTCAAGGGTCCTGGCTTTATGTAAACTCAGCACCATCCCTCACATGGGCTTCAAACCCATGACCTTAGACATTAAAGCGAAGTTCCAGGCCCCATCAGTGCTCCCCCCCGCCCCCCAGCCCCTGCAGCTCAGCTTACACTATTCTTTCTGTTTTCTCTTCTTTCTGGATTCACCTTTTTTTGTGAGCCTAGCAATGGTTTGAACTTCTTTTGGTTATTGGTGACATTTAATCAAGCATTTCAGGTATTTAGAATTGATGACTTAAGTATTAGCTTGGTCTACCATGTTGCCGGAACCAGAATTCCATGTATATAACCCTGTACAGGATTTCTTATGCAGGCTGACATTTGAGACCACTGAGCTCAAAGAAATAAGAAACAAAAGACTATTGAAGTCTTGGCACTCAAGTCATTCTGCCTTATCCTAACTGAGAATAGGGGAATGGGTGTAGAATTTTGTCACTTCGTTCCTCTTTACTTATTGGGCTTACTTTGTTCTATATAAATATTAAACCCCTCTAACTTTAAAGGTATTAATAGATTTATTTGTTTATGTGAAAGTTAAAGGAGATAGTACCTATGAAAGCACAGGAATTGGCTCAATAAATAATTGGCAGATTCGAATGTACCTCTTGCTTGATCTGAATCACATCCACTGTTCCTTTGAAAAGCTTAGTAGAGAAGATCTTGCGCCAGCTACTTCCTGTGTCTGCAGTTAGCACATCCTGTTGTGGCCCTACGAGTGAGCCATCACTGGCAGAGCCTTGGGAAATGGTTTCAAGATGAGAATTGTAGTACTGGAATTGTTAAATGCTTAGAGATCTTCTCTCCCTTCTCCCACCTCCCCCCATTTCAAATACCACAGTCTGTCAAGGGCATTGCCGCTCCCTTTGTGTCCTGACCCCATGGGAAAGCTGACGGCTCACTGTACATTCATTCAGTGGAGAACATGAACCTAGTGCTGTGCAGTCTTAATGCAGTGGACGTCTTCATCTGTTATGAAATCTGTTAGTGAAGATAGTTGTCTGATGCCTGTCCCGAATATAAGTACCGCTTCAATGATTTAGAAAAACGCAGCTTCAGTTCTAGACTGTGGTTATCCACTTTGCCAGCAGGACTTGCATCCTGCTCAGAGAGTTTTACAGGGTGAGTAGAGGGTGAGTAGAAAATGCTCCAGTCAGTCCTGCTTGAGGTGGCGTCACTTCTGGATTCTTGAAAGCTCGGACGCTCGACAGTGATTCTAGTGCCACTTTTTCCTTGCCCTTTTTGATCTTTCACGTTAGACCCATGTTTATCCATAATTATTAAAATTTCCTCCCACTTTTCATTTTCAAGGTACCAGTGTCAGATGTTATAATTCAGCCATGTTTTCTCGGGACTGGCTTATAATTATGTCTAAGAATTTTACTAAACCCTTGATTCTTGTTTCTCTAGCAAATGAAATTAACCTTTGAACTTTTTTATGTGGTTTTGTGGTGGTGGTGGTGGTGGTGTGTGTGTGTGTGTGTGTGTGTTTCGGCTTGCAGGAAGTTAGTTCCCCGACCAGGGATTGAACCCAGGCCCAGGCAGTGGAAGCACCGAGTCCTAACCACTGGACCACCAGGGAATTCCCTTTATGTGTTTAAGTGCCAATGTCTGTAGCCTGTTTTTCAAGCTCACTGATTGATTTTGTAGGTGTTTGAAATTTACTGTTACTTGGTAATAATCAGATTCCATTTTTAGGTGGAGGATGAGCTCAGTTCGCCAGTGGTGGTGTTCAGATTTTTCCAGGAGTTACCAGGCTCAGGTAGGTGATTTTAAAAAGGGGGTTATTTTTCTATCTGTGTTTAAGGGCTTTGAATTTTAAACCACTTCAAGTTTAACTAAATAATCCAAAATATTTTGATTGCTAGAATCTTAGCATCATTTCAAAAAAAATTTAATAATGTTCACAAGAACTCCAGACCTATTTGCCTTAGCATTTTCCTGACAGTTTCCTATGATTAAACCAGTGTTTTCCAAACACCAGTCCCTGGACTAGTGCTGGAATGAATGAGAGAGAGTCCCTTGAAAATAGAGTTGGGGGCCCTCCTTCCTGAGTATTTGACTCAGTAAGCTGGATCTAGGAATCTCTATCTTTAACAAATGTCCCAAGTGCCCCCCTACCCAGTCCAGGGCTCTGTTATCTTTCACCTGACGGCCACGGTCCCCTCTCACCTGACCTCTCACTTCCACACATTCCACACGCTCCATTCCCGTCCGCTCTCCCCATCCTGTCACCTCCCTGCCCAGAAGCCTGCGTATCTTCCGTTCCAGATGGAAGGCCTGCGGGTCCTAGCCCTTGCCTTCCCCTCCGACTTCCTCTTCTTGCTCACTGTTCTTCAGTCAGACTGGTCTTCCCTGAGTCTCTAGAACACTCCACCGTTTCCCAGAGCAGGACCGCTGCACTGCTGTCCCCCCCGCTCTTCTGGCTCCTCCTCACCATTCAGGTCTCCGCAGCGTCTGCCTCCTCATGGAGGCCCTCCCTGCCTGTCCTGTCCAAGGTGACTCCCTCACATTATATCAGAGCTCCTGCCTTCTTTCAAGGCCCTAACAACAATGTATGGTGATTTCATTTCATTTCCTTATGCTATTTCTTCAATAGAAGGTAAGCACCACCCTGACAAAAACCTTGTCTGCCTCATATCATAACCCCGTGCCCAGCACAGTGCCTGGCACAAGCAGGCACCTCGACCATTTAACAAAAGGAGGCCAGTTGTGTTCTGAGGCCTGGTGTGCTCCTGGGTCTCTGATTTCCCTGCACGGTGCTCAGTGCTGGTAGACTGGTTGGTAACTTATAATTTTATGCTTTGATTTTCCCTCAGAATTCCTTGAAAGAAAAACTTTTTAAATGAAATTAAGAATTCTATTTGTGAGAATATATTCAAGTGTTGTATTTTTCATGAGAAAAAAAAGTGAAAGCTTTAAACCCTCTGTAACATATATATTTTTTAAAAATTTTAATTGTGGTTAAAAAACCCCATAAATTTACCACCTTAACCATTTTAAAGTGTACAGTTCAGTAGTGTTAAATATATTCACATCGTTGGACAACAGCTCTCCAGAAATTTTTTGTCTTGCAAAACAAACTTCATACCCATTAAACACTAGCTCCCATTCCCCGCTCCCCCAGCCCCTGGCACCCACCATTCTACTCTCTGTCTCTCTGAATTAGACAACTTTACCTCATGTTAGTGGAATCACACAGTGTTTGTCTTTTTGTGACTAGCTTATTTCATTTAGCATAACACCTTCAGGGTACATTATGTTGAGCATGTGACAGACTTTCCTTACTTCTTACGGCTGTATGTACTCCATCGTATGTATGTGCCATTTTGTTCATTCATGGTGAGATATACCTTTGATTTCCAGTTGAGACATTTCTCTCAGGTTAACGTTGGGAGCTAAGTGAAATGGGGTTGGAGGGGTGTTTTGTAGTTAGCTGTGTTTCTGGGAGGCGAATCCCTTCTCTGTGTTGTGTGTCAGATCCAGGACTTAATGCCATCCCAGCGCCCAACATGGCCCCGTCAGCAGTCAGCCAGGAGAGGCACTCCTGCGATGCACTGAACCGCTGGGTAAGAACGGCTGTCACGTGCCCTTTCTTCTGCGTCCTGGATGGTTGGGATAACACATGGTCCTGTCTGGGAAATCAGAAACCCACAGGGGGAGCCTCTTGTGAAGGCGCGGGGCTTCGTCCTGGGCCTCTGAAGCAGACCACAGCCCCACATGCTGCACGACTTCCAGCAGGTCCTGTCAACACTGTTCCCGCCGGTTCCTCACGGGACTGTTTCCCTGCTGCTGTGTAAGGCTGAACAACAACATGCAAAACGTGGCCTGCGGTGCAGCCACTTTGGAGCTCTGGTGATACCAGAAGCACATGAGCCAGACCCTTGCACGCCTCTGGCAGTCTGGCGACATGGATCAAGAGCATTATGCTTTGGCTGCTTTTTGACACTGAAATCATACCTCCTGGATTTGAGTGTAAAGAATATTCTAAACAATGTAAAGATGTTCACCAGAGCAGTACCAGTCCTAGCAAAACATTGGACAAGCCCCCAGTGGTTAGGACTCCGCGCTTCCACTGCAGGGGGCGAGGGTTAGATCCGTGGTCGGGGAACTAAGGTCCTGCAAGCTGCATGGCTCGACCTAAAAAGACACAAAACGAAACAAAAAACATTGGACATGCCCAACCTAGGGGTTTTGGTGGATAAATTATGGTACGTCCACACAGTGACATTCAGAACTGCCAATATAAACCACATAGCTGCATGTTTATGGCAGAGGGGAAACGGTCATTGTAAATTATGTGAAAAAATGCAGATTACTACACAGCATGTGGAATGTCATGTTTTATGACAACAGAAGACACACACACACACATATACACCCCGAAGATCCAGGGGGTGGGGGATGGTTATGCCACATGTCAACAGTGGGTGTCTCTCAGTGGTGTATTGTGGGTAAATTTTCTTTTTTTTTACTTTACCTGTATTGCCTAGATCTTTCTATAGTGAACTTATATTTTTTAGTAAGAAAAAATGTAAAATTTACGGTTTTTAAAAACAAGGTGCCGTAAGTATTCAAAGAAAATTAAAGGTGAAAGGAAACTAGCCTCCAGTAGCCTCTTGGGTCTGGGCTGAGCGGACGAGGGCAGGTCCAGAGACTCTGGATTCCCTCCTTGCGGGAGTGTGTGCATTCTGCCCCTTTCCCTGCAGCTGGGAGAACAGCTGAAGCAGCTGGTGCCCGCGAGTGGCCTCACGGTCGTGGATCTGGAGGTGGAGGGCACGTGCGTGCGGTTCAGCCCCCTGACTACTGCGGCAGGTAACCAGTCTTCGTGGGTCGCCCTTGCTGTTCTGGGAGCATCAATGCTGTGTCTGTCAAAGTCCAGGCTGTGATATTCTCTTCTCTCCCTGGAGAGGCTTTTCCTTTTCCTTTGGGCTGAGTTTAGGTAGATTAACCTTCCGGGGTAACTTCTGAGAAAGAGAGACCTCTGAAGTCAGTTGAATTCCTGTGTTTTGATGTCCTGTGACCCTCTGTTCAGTGGTTCTCAGCCCAGACTGACTTCAGAATCCCTGTGGAGCTCTGAAAACTCCCAGCGCCTGGGCCCCACCTGCAGAGATTCTGGTTGACTGACTGGGTTTACTTGGAGTGGAGCCTGGGCACAGTAGGCCAGTGAAGGTCGAGAACCACTGTTGTAGACATTTTAGAGAACTATAGAGCTGAAAGCACGTGGACTTTTATGACAAAGTCCTGGGGATTCTTGTTCCCCCCCTCGGCCATTTCATACCTGTAGGACCTGGAGCAAGTTTCTTATCTCCAGAGCTGTTCCCCACCCCCTCATAGTGGTGACGTGAAGATTAAACTGTGAGATTGTGAATATGAAATGGCTTGGGTAGTGGTTGGTGTATTTTATAGTAGGCACTTAAAAATAATCTGAAAAGAGGTGCCTTAAAAATCTGATTGTGCTTTTTTCTGAGATGATTTAAACATTTTCAGAAAATGTTTGATGGTTTTTCATGAGGTGTTTTCAACATTTTTGGAAAGATATTTTCTCAAAAACATAAAAGTGGTGAAGTGCAGGCAACTGCCCTGCACAGAAGAGCCATCGTGAAGATAGCCAGTGGCCTCCAGGCCTTCTAGGAGTCTCTGCTCCTGCTATGCAGGGGGCCTAGCCCCAGAGGCTTAGCCTCTGAAACTGGAAAAGCTAGCTGTGGATACCCCAGGCCACCTACGTTGAGGCTTAGATCACATAAGCGTTGGAATCAGCAGAAGTGAGGGCGCCGTGATGTTGCCAAGACTCTTGGATCCCTGAACCCTGAGCCCTCTCAGGCTCTGACCTGCAGAAGTACTTGGTACTGTCGCCATCGTCACCCTGCCCTTCTGCCCCCCACCCTTGCCCCCAGAAACCCCTCTCTTTCTCTCCATGTGAACGTAGAGCGAGAACTGTGTGGTCGCCTCCTTGTTTCTAACCTGTGCTATGATGTTTATAACCTGACTTAAGCAGAGTCTTTCTGTGAGAAGAATCTGATTTCTATGGTAGGATTTCATTGTGTATTAAATTGGAGGCTAATTCTTCGGTGTAAGGAAAAAATGTGTCTACACCTGGGGCAGCCAGCTATATGAATTTTCAACACCTGATTCTTCCATATCTGGGTTTAGTGGCTTTTTTTTTTTTTTTTTTTAACTCCTCAGCTCAGCTAATGTGCTGTACCTAGAGCTGCTTTCTGACAGTAGAAGTGGGAGCACTGCCCCCTCATTTTCAGCCATTCTTTAAGCGTTTCCCTTGCATTCTGTGCACGTATTCAGTTTTAGGAACTCGGGGAGAGGATGTGGATCAGCTCGCAGCCTGCATCCAGAGCAAGCTCCCAGTCCTGACCTGTACGCTGCACCTGCGAGAGGAGTTCAAGCAGGAGGTGACGGGAACAGCAGGTCTCTTATACGTTGATGACCCAAACTGGCCTGGAATAGGGGTTGTCAGGTACGATGTAAAGACCGTGGGTGGGTCATTTTGTGAACCAGCTTAGAAATCTAAGATGACTACGTGGCGTGACAGTGTTCATGTCTTATGAAAGTTCATCTAGATGTGCTGGGCATTTACAAGAGCACAGCGGGCAGGCGGCCCAGCGCGCACTGAGTGAAATAGGAGTTGCTGTGTTCTTTCTGTGCCAGCTTGAAAGTTAACTAGGAGAACTACGTTGGGTGCACCACTGACGTGCGTACAGAGAACTACAACTCACTAAGGAGAAGCCAGTTCCCAGTTCCTCTGGTTCAGTGTGTGTCCCTCCTGTGGCCCCTTCGTCCCCTCTCTGGATCAGGGAAGCCTCCTGTTCCTCTTACAAGTGATGGGACTTCCCAGCCTTGCCCCTCCTTCTACATTTCATGCCCCTGGAGACTTGGGCTTCCCTTGGGACTTTCTGGAAAGGTTTGATCTTGAGACCCTCTGAGTGGCTCCTTTGCTCTTTGTCTCATTCCACACCCTTGGTAACTTCCAGTAGCTTCTATTCCACCTGTTATCCTGTGTCTGAAGAGACACTTGATCTTGTAGATTCCTGAAGTACTGTTATGTGATATCGTTTATAGGTATGAACACGCTAATGATGATAAAAGCAGTTTGAAATCGGATCCAGAAGGGGAAAAAATCCATGCTGGACTCCTGAAAAAGTTAAATGAACTGGAATCTGACCTTACATTTAAAATGGGTAATTACTCCTTCTAAAGTCAACTGTGAACTTTGACAGCTGTTTTTTAACTGGTTTGAAGGGAAGTGGCCTCTCTTAGCTATTTAGATCTTCCCAGGGTGAGAGAGCCCTCTGCCCCTTCTGCAGCCTCTCTGGGTCCCATCTCCTCATTAGATCCATGTCCTCACCCCCTCGGGGAGGCTCCTCTGTGCCTGGTCGTGCTGCTGTACAGGGAGTGGCCCGTGTCTGAGGACTTGGGAACCAAGTCGGTCTGTTGTTTCTGCCCGCAGGCCCTGAGTATAAAAGCATGAAGAGCTGTATTTACATTGGCATGGCGAGTGACGACATAGATGTTTCTGAACTAGTGGAGACCATTGCAGTCACAGCCCGAGAAATCGAGGAAAACTCCAGGGTCTGTAAGATTAATCAGTGTCTCATTCCTTTCTGGGTTTTCCCTGGGCAATTAGCTAGAGTCACAAACGAAGAAGCTACCCTTGGCAGTGTCTGTTCATTCATTCTTTACCCAAGTTTTTAAAGGCTTCCTGTGAGCCAGGCATTGTGCAGGCATCAGGGATGCCGGTGATGTGATGCGGTCACTGCCCTCAGTGAACTCACAAGCCAGAGCGGGGAAGAGACGCATGTGAGCAACTGAGGTAGTAAATGCTGTGGACAGAAGTTAGGGGAGGCTGTGCATTCAGGAAGATGTGTTCACCTCTGCCCGACAAGGCCAGGGAAGAGTTCCTGATTGGAGCTGGTCCTGAGGCTGGATGGGATGGTGCTTCTGATAACAGAACTTTCCGCCAGTAATAGACCTGCTTCACTTGGCCAGTTGGCACGGAGGACCAGGCTGTCAGACTTACAGGACGCTCTCCACACCAGATATGCAAGTCACTAGAAATTACTGAAAAGGAGAGAAAAGGGACCAAAGCCAGACTGGTCTGAGAGGAGGCAGAAACCTGTGTCATGTGATTCACTTTTGGTAGTAGGGGTGCGGAAGAGAAGGGAGTTTGAAATGAAGCCTAGGAGCCAAGCTTATTCATTCTTGGGTGGACTTCTTGAAGTTTCTTCCAAACCCGCCTATATTACTTCTGCCTCTGTCTCCATGAATGTTGAGAGTCATGTCTGTTTTCTATTGATATGACATTCAGATCACAGGGACAGTTATTGCTGTTCCCTGGAAAATGAGGCTGGTCACCAAGGTACGTCTGCCTAGGCCTCCTTTAACATTTTGACCTCTTCTATTTGACATTCTGTTTTATTTTTACACTGACATTTTTTAAAGTGCCATTTACTAATATACTTTTGAAAAATGTCCCCAGCGCTATGTTAATAGTTCTAGGCCTTCAGCAAGAAGCTTAGACAAATAATGCCTTTCTTCGTCTTAACACAGCTTCTGGAAAACATGACGGAAGTGGTTCGGAAAGGAATTCAGGAAGCTCAGGTTCAACTGCAGAAGGCAAATGAGGAGCGACTTCTGGAAGAGGTGAGGCTCCAGGGTGGGCTCCCCCGCTGGCCTCAGGCTGGGTGCCAGCCTCCACAGGATGGCCTTGAGCAACGGTTATGTTTTGCAGGGGTTGTTACGGCAGATCCCCGTGGTAGGATCCGTGCTGAATTGGTTTTCTCCAGTACAGGCTTCACAAAAGGGAAGAACTTTTAACCTAACGGCAGGTAGGACTCTTTTTCATCTGGAGAGTTTTGCCAGATGATGCCCTGGGATCCCACGCTCGTGCTGAGGAGCCTTGTCTGTGCCCCAGGCTTTACACTGAGCACTGGGCCGGGACTCTTGTGAGAGGAGGCGAGACGTGTCTGCCCCTGGGACTCTGCCATCTTTCCTCTCCTGCCCCGACAGCTGAAACAGTATGAAAGCAGATGCCCGTTGCCCACAGCCGACTCCGCTTGGCCTCAGCAGGAACGCGTTCGCTCGGCTGTTCAGTCCTCAAGACAGTGTGTCCTGGACGTTTGGGTTCAGTGTTAACATTCTGTGCAGTCCTCATTAGTGTTTTGCCCCAGCAGAGAGCTGCTCTTGCCAGGGGCAAGTGAAAGATTATAGTCTGTAGCACTGAGCCATTTTATTTCAAACCAGGCAACCAGCAAGTATTCCCAGTTGCTGGGATTTGGGGAAGATGATACTGAGCTGCAGGCCCCTCCTTTCCTGTTCTACCAGTGGAATAATTCCCTGAACCTGGGGCCCCTTCCCCAGGAAAGGATGACTACGTTGTCATATGACAGCAAGGGATAACCTGACACTGAACCCGCCAAGCCTTTAGCAAAGAGGCATCCATTCCTTGTTGCTAAAGGACATTTCCCATCGGGGCCTGGCTCCCCAGGCACACTTGGGCCACACTGCTGTCTGGTTGTTTTCACACATACACAGGACACGTGGGGAGACGAGGCTGAAACACCCCAGCAGGGCCGGGACTCACTCGTGGGCACAGCTGCGAGATGGCTTTGTCGCTTCCCGGAGCGTGTCAGGAGGCCCAGGGCCTCCCCCAGGGCGCCTGCGCCAGGACCTCCCCCCACACCTCCCCGCCCCCCCTTTCTGCAGGCTCCCTGGAGTCCACGGAACACACATACGTGTACAAAGTACAAGGCTCGGGAGTAACACCGCCTCAGACCCCCTCAGGCGCTCGCACTAAACAGAGACTTCCAGGTACGTCACGTCTCTGTGTTTGAGTTCATTAACACTGAAGAAAACTGGTTGTATTTCCCCTGGTAAAACAGACCTTTGCATCATGTAACGCTTTACCCGTTTGGTATTAGCTGCATTCCTCTGTTTTCTTGATTCTTTAACCCAAAGTCCTATTTCTCGTCATTTAAGGACAGCTGTCACTGTCCCTTTAGCCGTTTCAAAGCCTTGGGGAAATACCTGGGTAGCACTCCCCGGGGGAGTCAGGGTCTGGACAGCTGTCATGCTTAACCTGGGGCTCGCTCCCCTGAGCTTTTCCTGAGTTTCCCTCAAAGTCCTTGGCGCTGGGGGCGCGTTAGTGTCATATCAGCTCTCATTTCTCACCTCCTCACTTACCTGCTTCAGAGTCAGTGATCCCAGGGGTTTCTGCCGAAGCCGTTGTGATTAAATAAAGCAATCACTTAGAGCACAGACAGCTTCCATTGCAGGGGTGTCGTTTTCCGAGTGTTCAGTGCCGTTCATTGATCTTCCTTCCAGGCCAGAAGTCTTTTAAAAGGTCCCTAAGAGGTTCAGATGCTGTGAGCGAGACCAGCTCAGTCAGTCACATCGAGGACTTAGAGAAGATGGAGCACCTGTCGGGTGGGCAAGATGCCTCGGAAGCCAACAGCCCTGAGCGGCACCCAGGGGCGCCCACCCCTCCAGAAGCCGAGCAGACGGGGGCCCTCCAGGACAGGGCCCAGCGCCTGGAAGATGACCGCCCACAGGTAGAAGAGCCAGAGAGCTTAAGATAAAATTCAGTGTTTGCTTGGAGACTGGACTGATTGTTGTTTCAGGGAAGATGAAGTTATTCTGAAAATGTGAACTGTGCCACATGTTAGTATGAGAGAAATTACTGTTATTTGTGCTTAACTGGGATTTTTGCACAAAAATGTGCCTGAAAGCCAGGCTTCTGGGAGGGCAATTGACTTGTCTAATTTTGTGGGTATGTATTGATAGAACAACCAACAACTACTGTTTCTGTCTACCCAACTGTAGTAATACCTTTCCCCCCCCCAGTTACCATAAACACTTTTTATTCACAGAGAAAACTTAGAATTTCAAGTGCCTGCCACTTGAAACACTTGCTCTTATCTTTCTAAACACATGTGTAAGAAGTTACTAGGTTGCACATAATAACTCTTTGGTAAGACAGCTTTCTTTAGAACTCTCTGGGTTCTCTGTTGTCCTGCTGCAGAGGAGACAGACAGCGTTCTTGGCCATCTGTTTTGCTTGGTGTTTAGTTTGATCAGGTTGCAGTATACAACTGGATTGCGTTTGGCTTGAAGGAGAGTGGGTTTCAATGGGATTGTAAATAAGAGTGTCAGAAGCCCTCTCCTGCCACCCCCAATTGCTGCTTCCCCGGAGACGTCAGTAAGGACCGTGTCCGCTCAAGCTGTGGCAGGGTCGTCAAGCAAGTTAGACTGGACAGTGCTTCTGTCTGACTTAGCTCTGCCACAAATCCATTTCTCCCTTTATATACTATTTGTAAACAAATTAAAGGACTCATCTATTAAGAGTAACTGTAAAGACTCTTCTTGACCATATTATATATATATATATATATATATATATATATGTATATTTTTAAATACTGATAAAGCTTTTAAATTGGCACACAAGTACAGACTGTACTTATTTCTATGTTTAATATCTGAAAACTCAATAGATGCTACTCTTAAAAGCCTAGTATTAAACATGCTGTATAGCACCTCGTTACGTTGAAATTCTAAATTAAGTACACCTTTGACCTGTTCTCACGGGAGCTTCTGTAGCTTCTGTTCCACTAGCAGCTCACACGTTTGGGCCCAACTCAAACAAGAACCAGAAATGTAATCTTTCTCAGGCTGATCACGCCAGACTACTGCTGAAATGATGATTGGAAGTAACCCTTGATTACTGCCTGTTTCTACTTTTCCAAAAGTACTGCATCACTTCGTTTATCGTAGGTAACGGCCCCTGTGCCTTTTAGTCCAGTGAAGTCGAGCTACAGGAGACCTTAAGATGGTGGGGATTCACATTGGGTTTGTGGACTGTAGTACTGAAAGCCTTAGTTATACCACATTAAGCCTATAATTACACTCTGATCTGATGTGATTTCTGACATTTGGCACTTGTCAAAATGCAATTTTCCTTTTTTTTTTTTTTTTTGGTGCAAATGATTAAACAAAGTCTTCCCTGTTTATTTGGTGCAATGAAGTATAGCAGATAAAATGGGGGAAGGGGAAATTATTACCTTTAACAAGATTAATTTTTAAATGTTTTTATATATATTTGAAATTGTTAAATTGGTTTTGCTGAAACAGAATTTCACCCTTGAGATACTATTTGAATGCTGGTTTCAATAAAGGTTCTTGAAATTGTTACCACTGAGTTCACTTCATAAATCTTAGCATTAATTGGGCATGGTAACTTCCTTTTGGATAACAATTTCAGAAAAATAAAGGTTTCTAAAAATATAACATCAGTTTTGGATTTGATGCTTCTAAAATAGTTTGAGGTCAAAAAAAAAATCTCTGTGAGATGTATAAATTCTCACCGAACTTTACTGCATTTTAAATATTGTTCTTTTAAACAAAATAGATGACAGTTTTTTCCCTCATTCACTAATTTAGCAGAATTAGACTTACTTACCCAAGTATCTGAAATAGCTGCTTATAGCACAGTGCGAAAGCTGGCTTCTCCTCTGCCTCTCATTACTAACCAAAAAGTAAACCTAAACAAATGCCTTTGCCAAAATAAGATTTTATTTTAAAGTCATTTGAAAAACACGGAGCAAGGAAAGAGACCTAAGACTGAATGGATGTAGATTCCAAATTCATATTCTTTCCTACCTCCACCAGTGGTCTTTTGTCATGCCAAAAAGTTGCTTTCTTTGGTAATTCCTATTTATTTTTAGCTTCCTGGAGAAGAGATCTTTTCCCATAAGCCATCTTCATTTTTTTTGTAGAGTAGAGCCTTATTTCCAGGAAACAGCATGTTAGCTGGAGAAGGGTATTTCTTTAAAAACATCAAGGTAGATCTGATATGTTCAACAAAGTGGGGGGGCTCAGCCAGAGGTGACGTGGAAAGGTTCTGGAAAACCAAACAAGATTTGGGGCGTGAGGGAAGAACCCTGCTCTGTTCCCTACTTTGATAAAGATGTCAGAGTCTCTCTGTGCTCCTTAAACATTAATCAGGCTGTTCTCAGATCACTATATATGTAATTTGTAAAATTACATAAGAAATGAGGTGTCCTGGGTTAATGAGAACAAAGCAGTTGGTTGCCTACTGCTCCCCTGCATAGATGTCCATCCAGGACTCCACTTACCCCCGACTGATACAGCAGCTAAACAGGGTCTGCCAATGGCATCCTCCAAACACTGAAGGAAAAGCTGCTGTTATCTAGTCTAATCCCTTTTTTTTTTCCTTACAGATGAGGAAACCAAGGTCCACAGATTTAAGATTTACCCAGCCTGTAAATTCTCACCTCTAGTATTTGCTTATCATCTTGCTGCAACCAGAAATCCACATGGGGAAATGGCATCCAGGAATATGGTCCTATACGAAGTTGTTCTGTCTTTGCATCGTAAATACTAATCATCTAAAAAAGAACATTTCAAGGATAGAATTTAAGGAATGTTATCAGCTTAAACCCTACCTTTAATGGAAGCTCCAGTGTAGTCTTGAAATTAAGGCATTTGTCTGGATGATAAGCTTCTTTCAATTTTTGTCTCATAGTAACAGAAGCTGCTACTTACTGAATACTTTCCACCTCTCTGGTACTGCACTTTGTGGGAAACAGACATTACTTTGTTTAGTTCTGACAACAGTCCTGCAGGAAGATGGCATTTTTCCCATTTTGGCTGGAAACCCAAGGCTCAGAGAGACGGGCCCGTTGCCCATGGTCACACGTCCATAAGCGTTAGGGCCAGGCCCAGACCCAGGTGTGTCTGACTGAAGTCCACACTCCTCAGTGCTACATGAAACACTGCCTCATTATTCACACCCCGAGTAACCTTGAAACTTAAAAGTACACATGCCGTTGCTCCATCAAAAGAAGGGAAAAACCAATTTGTAAAAATGTTAATTTGCCAAATGATCAATTCCCTGAATTCTCAAATGTGCCAATGGTAGTTTTCAGCTTCACCAGCAATGTTCAATTTTGGTTACTGAGACTGAAATATGTCCTGAATCTTAGCTAAATCAAGGCTGTTAACGCTACTTGAGAGGCTGCAAAAGGATCCCTAACAATGTCAAAGGGTTGGCAGAACAGACCACTGAATCCAGACATTTCCAATGAAAGTGGCAGCATTTCATAAGTGAGATTTCTTTTGGGTGCTCTGAATGCGATTTCTATTTTTTTCCCACACTTTAAGCATTTTAAAAGGATTCTTTCTCCCATTCCTCAAACAACGTGTAAGTCTTAGGTTTTTATTTTTCTAACTTTTAAAATGAAGGTGTTACTTAATTAAAAAGCATCCTAAGGCAATGAGACTTTTAAAGTGATTCGATTATTCTTGGGGTTAATCAATTCATCCCAGCAAACTGGTCTTCAGTTACTTGGTCCAGAGGAGAGTGTGATCCTGAGGTGCAGAGGGGAGAAGGCTCTTCTTCCCCCTTAGCTTGCCTTTCTTTACAGCAGCTTCACTGGTAAAGTTCTTACAAAGTAAAAGGGGCTCGTTCTCTTTGGATCTGGGTGCTGGGTGTTCACATACCTCCCCAACATCTTCACGGCAGGGAACTGGGGTCTTGAGCTTATAACTGAAAACGTTCATTATTATTCTACATGGTGTGTTCGTGGTGGTTCCTGATCATGTACAACTTTAAAGAATTGACATAAACTTTTCATTTCTAAGGTCTATAAAACTTAAGACTTTGGAGTTTGATGCCCCCCTTTTTTCCTTAACCCTGTAACATAAAGATGATATCAAACTCACTGGTCCTCCTGTTAAAGCTCGTGCGGCACGTAGCTCCTCCTCCGGACCTCGGTCTTGGAAGGAGGCTCTGTAGATCTCTGAGGTTTTGATGTTGACAGCTGTTGAGGGACAACAGGGTGACTTCCTACTGACAAAAGCCACAAGGGTTGGCACAGTCTCACACTTCCACCACCACATGTAATAGAATATGGATGAGTCTCCCTCAGAGAGAAAAGAGTGGAAACTGAACAAAGTTACTCTTAGGTGTCTGTAGCGTCTCCCTTCCTGGAAAGGGATAATGCAACCCTTTAGCCAAGCATCTCGCTGACAAGAGCTGAGGCCTGAGCTGGACTAGGTAAGACCTGGTTCCGAACCAAGGGTCCCCCCAACAGGAGGTGCGCCATCTCTTCAGGCAGTGCGTGGCAAAGCCTCCCTGGTCAGCCCTGTGACCAAACACGGCTGCGAACATGGCCTGGGACTGGGGCCAAATCTGGTGTTTGTGTGTTGGTTTTTACTAACCATTTCAGACATACAAAGTATAGAGAATAAAGCAGTGAGCACCCAGCCAAATCACATGTCACAGGTATGGCAGGAGCCCTCTGTAGAGACAGCCGGGCTCACCTTATTACAGCCTTGGGAGTCCTAGGGGCTGTTATAGGAGGGAGGAAAGTTCTGGGCTTTCTTCAGCCTGGTGGTTGCACACTTTCCTTTGGATCTTTGTTCTCAATCAAAACCTTAATTAGTTCCCTAAGTATAAGAAGATTCAAATTCAAATGCCCTGCTCCAGCCCCCAGAGCACTGGCTGGAAAAAAGCAGAGAGGCCTCTTGGGGGAGCAGAGACCACTGACATTCAGCTTTCCCCTAACGGGGGTGATGCCTACACTTTATATTTGCTACCCTTTTTCTTTTCACAGCCTTAGGATTTGGATGTTTTCTCTATTTTGTAGATAAAGGTTAGAGAAGGTAAGCTTCTTGCCCAGCAAATACACCGAGAAGTCAGGATCTGAACCTAAGGCTGTGACACACCAATAGCAACGGGCTTACTAGCTGGTGGAATTGGCCTTTAACCAGAGCTTGTCTTGTCAGTGTGAGACCAATAAACCCTCCGATCAACACGCTACTTACCAATGCCATAAATTACTGGAAAGTGATTTTCATTTTCTTCCCGGTCATTTAATTCTAACACGTAAAAAAAAAGAAATTTTAAGATCAATTTTTAAGAAATACCAAACAATCGCTTTTATTTTCCATAAATAAAGGCCAAGAAGGAGCCCCCACTGCAAAAGGGGGGAAATGAGAACATGAAAGGGACTGTGTCCCTGTTTCCCCGCTGAGCCCCAGAGCAGTAAGGTCATAGCGAACAAACGCCTCTCCAGAGTCCGGGCCTCCCAGCTGCCTACATGCGTGGCGGCAGCTCCTCTCCGGGATCTGGCCCCTCCTCCTTCCCAGGAGTACAGAGCAGACCGCTGAGAATCCCAAGGAAGGACAGAGGAGTTGCACTCAAGGGGCGTCAGGATCTCAACTGAGGTTGAGCAGGATTTGGAGTGGGGAGGGCGGGGAAGGCCATCCCAGAAGATATGGGAAAAGCCAGAAGGCATCACAGCATTGACAAACAGTGCCGTCTGCGACTGAGGCACGGATGCTGGGTCCTGCTTTAAGAGCGAGGGCAAAACATCCCCGAAATCTACAGCTTTGCTTTGGGAAAGATGGCAGAACTTACCTGTCACACATAATGTCACCAAGTGAATGTCATCTTCCTGTCTGTCAAATTCACCTACAATGAGAATTTAAAAACTGATGTCAAAAAAGTTCCTTTAAGGACTTCCCTGGTGGTCCAGTGGGTAAGACTCCTCGCTCCCAATGCAGGGGGCCTGGGTTCGATCCCTAGTCTGGGAACGAGATCCCACGTGCATGCTGCAACTAAGTCCTCAGGCTGCAACTAAAAAAAGATACCACATGCTGCTGCAACTAAAAAGATCCCGCATGCCACAAGGAAGATCCTGAGTGCCGCAACTAAGCCGGCACAGCCTAAAGAAATAAATATTAAAACAAAAGCAACAAAAAAAACCCAAAATCCATCTGCCAATATATAAGCCAGTTCTGAGCTGTGTGCAGTATTCAAAAGATTTCAGGCATCTGACACACAATTTAAAAAAAAAAAAAAGTTCCTTTAATTAGCAGAGCATATGCTGAACAAGTCAAGAAGGGGACAGAGAGTCGGATCCACTAGCCTTCCAGTCACAACCTGGCCTCTATCAGAGGTCAGACCCACGTGAGCTGATGCCCAGAACCCTGCCTGCCAAGGGACAGATGTGCTCCTAGCCTCAAGCTCGAAGGAAACTTCGACCAAGGCTTTCCATTCTTCTCTCCATTCTGAGAGGTTGGGCGGACAAACTCATTCATAAGATTTTTACCTTTTTCCTAAATAACTATTTTTTCCTGATTATCAGTCATAAAAAATTTGATCATTATGAAAAATTTGGAAAATACAGGAGAGCGGAAAGAATATGTGGGTTTTTAAAGATACAAGTGTATGGGCTTTTAATGCCCATAATCCTAGCAGTTAACATTCAGTATATTTCCTGCCATATTTGTCCGTGCACAGCTAAGCTCAGATGTAGACAATTTTATATCCTGATTGTTTTGTACATATGTATTTTCCCATGTAATTCAAACCTCTTCATAAGTATTATTTTTTAATGGCTATATAACTATTCCTCTACTAATGGACATTAGATTATTTCCGATTGTAAATAACATTCTACTGCCCATCTTTGGGCATAAATCTCTGTGTACATTTCGGATTATTTTCTTATACTACATTCCCAGAAGGGGAATTACTGGGGCCATGATGGACCATGATGCCAAATGGCTTTCCTGACAGGTTACACCAAAGTATGTTCCAGTGCTGCAGGAATACACCCACCTCGCTGCCTCATGGTTAATCAAAGAACATCTTTTTTTTTTTTTTGTAATATTTGCTAATTTAACAGGGAAAATTGGCTTTTATCAGGGTTTTAATTCTCTTCAGATTAAAATGGACATTTCTGCCCAGAAGGTGGTTCCTGTTTTCACACAATTCACAGCACTTGCTATTTCGGGATGCATCACCTGCTATTTTGAAAGAAAATCTTGTCCCCATCCCATTAGCTCTGAGCATTTAGCTCCTTGCTATCCAGTCTTTATGGAAGATTCCAAGCTGAGCAGTTTGTGTGGCTCCAAGCAGGTGCACCCCTCATAGGTCCTGTACTAATTGGGATTTTTATCTAAGCAAAAATAGATACATATTTTTATCAAATGTGAGGAAAAAAGTGAACTTACTAAGAAGCTGATGCGTCAGTTTTTGTGACAACTGCCTGTCATCACTGAAGCCGCCCACGAGGTGCACTTCCAGCCTGGCGAAGAGACAGGAGGTGGTCAGAGGCCGAACAGCACGGGACAGCGTGTGCTGGGTCTGCTGTGAACTTTAGCTCTCGGCTCCTGGGCCCCGTTTACGCCTCAGCACACGCACAAGAACCGGTGCAGCACACTGCGACCCTGCCCGGGTGCCTGGGGGCCGAGCGGAGCCGTGTCTTAACACAAACATGAGGCCACCTTGAGGCACAGGGTGAAAAAGGCTACCCTGGAAGAAGACAACCATGTCACACTATCAACCCGCCCCCAGCGGGATGCTTCCAAAACCTCTTAAAAGTCTCAGCCTAAGAGGACTTGTGGTGCAGAACTGGGAAGGGCGGGACTGACACCATCCCTGCACAGACGCCGTCTTCTCTACCGCCCAGCATCGTGGAGAGACGGGTTCGCATCTCCGTTTCACGGAGAAGGAAACTGCGTCTGTGTCTAAAGCACATGCCTATCTACAACACCAGCTTTTCCCAAAGTGTGTTCCCCTGAACACTGGCCTCATGAAACAGAAAAAAGTGTTCTTGGGGTTAAATAAGTTTGGGAAGCCTTGCCTACTCCCCAAGGGAGTCACCATGCACAGCAAAGCTCCATGTAGGAAGCCCTACAGCTGGAAAGACCACACTAACTTTGTTAACCCTGAGTGCCCCATGCACACTTCTCTGCTAACCCCTGGTCCTCAGCCTGTGACAACCTGGCAACCAAAGCTTAGGAAAGTGTGGCCGTATTTCACATCCCTTCTACTGACAGACAAAATCCTGCTGAGGAATGAACCAGAATCTTCTGCATCAGCAGCACAGGGCAAAGCATCAAGTCGCCTCATGACATATTCTATCTCACAACTGTGTGCTGAGAATCACGGAGTTGGGCCCATGGCCCAGTCCGGCTACGTAACCTGGAGGGCCCAGCAGTCTGGCGACTGCACAAGCCACAGAGCCGCGAGGCTAGCCCAGCCTGTCGCAGACCTGGCAGGAGAAGAGTTCAATTTAAAAACTGCTCTGTGTTACACTAGTGAAACTCGGACAGAGACGCTGGTCTTTTAAACCCCTGGGATTCTAAGAACTTGCATATGACTAGACTAGTTCATTCAAATGAACTGCTGCCTTAGACTTCAAATAAGATGAGATGCCTGCCAGGCCCGCCAACGAGAGAGAAAGGGGAGAGGACAGGCGTGAGCACCAGCCAGAAGCCAGGCCGCGGCCGTGGGCCTCCCGTTTAACTAACCCTGTGGCTCTGGGAAGCTGAATCTCGGGGCCGCACACGTGAAACAGGTGGTCACGCTGTCACCGGTGAGAGGGTTGGGCGCTGTGGTGGACACCCAGGGCAGGCGTCAGCTCTTGCACAGAATCCACGACGCTGAGAACTGCACCCCCTTCCTCCCGGCCATCTCCGGCTCCTCCCCAGCCTTGTGTTCCTCAGAGCCCTGTCCATCGTTAAAATCCTGTTGTGCTGACATCTCCTTGCTGTGGAATATGAGCCCCGCGGGGGCAGGGTTTGTCTACTCCATTCACTGCTATGTCCCTATAACAAGTTCTACTTCACAGGAAACGTTCAACAAACAACTGCTGAAGGAATGAAGAGATTCCACCGCTGGGGTGTAACAAGGCAATGTCCGCAAAACGGACATCTAAGAGGACATTACTGAGAACAGAACTACAGATTCAAAGTCAAACCTCCCCTCGTACCCGCCACCCATTCACTCCCTCAGCAACTACTGATGAGGGGCCGACGCTGGGCCACGGTCTGCTCCAGGGGGACCAGGCGGCCACGGTGCTGGTGACAGGCCACATTGCTGGAACAGCTGCCACAGCTGTTTCCTCTACGCGATGGTGTCAAGTTCCCAATATCACAAAACAGAGTAGCGTGGAGCTCACCTTCCACATTGAGTGTGGTCGGAAAAGGATTTTATGGAGTTCATGATCAAGGGGACCTCAGCTTTGGTGTCAGTTCCGTCACAATGTGTCAAGCAGGTAGCCCCATTACCTGAAGAACAAGGGTGAAACGACTCATGTTATTCCCGATGAGAACTCGGGGAGCAGGCCAGGTCTACGCCTGTCCATTCGGACCGCCTCATCTTTGAACAGCCTGTAAAAGGAAAAATAGAGACGTCTGGGCTGCCCAGCCAACCCATCTGACCAGGGCCACAGGGAGGGGCCATGCAGATGGAGAAGAGGTAAGCGGAGCCAGGAAACGCAAATCGAGAAATTCATGGTCCCACGTGTCGGGTCCGTTTAAGTTAACGGTTTCCTTCATCTCTCTCATCATACCTGTGTGCCTCAGGACCACAATGTGACAAGTGGTGGCATCATCAGAACCCAGAATGGAGATGGAGCCTGTTTAAAAAAGAAATAAAATAAAATATCCAATAGCCTTTGGGGATAACGCCCAATTCACTGCTTCCTAACCTACCATCCTTTGGGGAGGTCACTGCAAGCTCTCTTTGCTGAACATACAGAAGGCCCTGGGGTCCCACTTGTTGAACAGACTGACCTCTGAGAAGTCTGGCTCTTTCCTGTTTAATTAAAAAAAAAAAAATACAATAGTGATGGAAATTAGTGAGGATTGAGTGACTAGAGAGGTGGAGAGAGCCAAAGTGTGCCCTACGTGGGAAACACACACTCGTGAGGTCTGAGGTGTGTGTATTATCTGACAGAAAAGCTAAAATAAAAAGGCAGCAGCAGTAACTACCATGTGGAACAATGTGAAGGAAACAAGGAAGTTCTGTTCTTTTTTCACCCTACAGAACAAGACTCTAGTACCTATGAAATAAGATGCAAAACTCTTTTCCCCACTCTTCACAATTGTAAAGAGAATCAGATCCTATGGACTAGGGGATTGGGTGGCTCAGAAATCACAGACCTTCTTCACTTCCTTTAAAGAGGAGGAGGGATCCAGACCTTACCTATCTCCTAATCTAGTAATCCCCACCTCTGGAAATCTGTACTGTGGAAATAACCCAAAAGGCACTCAATCCCTGTGTTATCGAGAATGGCACAAAGCTGGGGACAGCCACAGAAAAGGCAAGTAAATTATGCAGAACCAACTCACAACTGCTAACTGCACAGTCATGAAAAATGAAGACTATGGGAAAAGAGTTTGGAAATGTAAACTGACGAGCAAGATTCGAGTAAAAAAAAAAAAAATTTAAGCTGCAAATATGCTGTTAATACAACAATGCTAAAAATGTTGCCACATATAGGGAAAAATACTGGAAGGAAATTCACCAATATAACCATGATTGTGTTAGAACAGGGCAAACACAAGTTATTTAACTGTCGCTCTATTCTCCAAATGTCCTATGATGTAATTATGTTATTAAAGTAGAAAACCAAAAAGGAGCCCTCATAAATAAGCAAATTTATGAAAAGATAGGTTAATATTAGGTGTGAAAATTCTGACTAATTGAATATTTGTATAAATTCTTATTAGTAAGCCTGGGGGGAAAAAACTCAGGTGGTTAATTCCTTCATGAGAACTAAATTAAACTTTTTTTTTTCAAAAACGTCAAATTGAGGCATCACTAAAATGTTTCATAATTTTCTTCTTACTTGCAACAAATAAACTCCTCAATAAGCAATTTCCTAACCATGTGTGCAAATACAGAGCTTGTGTACTGTCTAGACCAGGGAACATTTTTATGGTCTTATACTGGCTTCTGGCCATTCCTCACGGTTGGTGCTAATTTAGGTTAGTACTTGCTTACTTAACAAAATACAAGAGATGTAAAAAAACATGATCATATGCTTGATGAGTTCTAGAGGGTTCTCTTTTAATAAGCTTTCATTAATTGGAAGCAAGGCAGCAGTTATAGTGAGACCGGCCCCTCCATTTAAGAAAGGAACTAAGTTGGGATTAGCAGATGCAAACTATTTTATATAGGATGGATAAACAACAAGGTCCTACAGTACAGCACAAGGAACTATATTCAATATCCTGTAATAAACCATAACGTAAAAGAATATGAAAGAGTATATATATATATAACTGAATCACTTTGCTGTACAGCAGAAATTAACTCAACAATGTAAATCAACTATACTTCAATTAAAAAAATGTTTTAAAGAAGAAAGGAACTAAGGACTGAGTGAAGTGCAGTGTGTGATCGGACGGCCAAGTCAGGGAGAAAGAGATGCAGCCAATTGTGCAAAAACTCGCAACACCTCATAGCAGTAAGCACTTTTCATTTTCACACCATTTCTCACCTTAATTCAAGATAAGATAAAGGAGAATGCAGAATTTCCTTTTTATTATTCCTTTAATACTTACCTCTTTTTGTTCTTTTTGGGGAGGGGGAGGGAGAAGTCAAGGCAAATTTTTACCACTCATTTTCACAAATTGGTCACCACCCAAAAGCAAAGCTATTTCTGAGAAATGAATTATCACTTGCATGCCCAAGACCAAAAATCACAACGTCTCTCATCGACACAGCTCCTACTATGTCCCAGAGAAACAGAAGCACAAATTATCAGGAGAGAGATGGCCAGAAAGTGAAAACAGCAACATTGCTTTGGTCTTTCACTTTAAAAAATGAAAAAAAGTTAGCCAAAGTTCTCTTCTGTGGAAAAACACACAGTCCTACTTTATAAACTCGCATCCTTTCTGAAATAAAAGCAGTCGTTTTCTGAACTTTCTCTATCCGCTGGACGCTCAGATTCACAAAAACATATCTTTTCCCGCAGTCTCTCCCTGCTACGGCTCATCCTCGTTTCCCAGTCCCTATCGGAAGGCACTGTTCTCTTAACCCAGGGGTCAGTACACGTGTTTCAGAGAAGGGCCAGTCAGTAAGTATCCCGGGCGTTGCAGACCGTGCGGTCTCAGCTCCTCAGCGTGAAAGCAGCATAGATGACACATGACAAGTGGCCGTGGCTGTGTCCCCAGAAAGCTACTTATGAGTGACACTGAAATTTGAAGCAAACGGGAGAGCAAGTATGAGAGCGCCACCAGGCACAGCCCTCAGAACTGAGCCTTCTTCCCACCCCTCGGGCGCTACCTTATCTCAGTCCTTTCTTCCCTTACACCTAAATTCCTGCAATATAGTGCCCGGGGGGAAGACACAGAGCATGGTGGTGCTGGGGGGCCTCTCCCTGAGCCAGTGACCTGGGCATTAGGCTGAGCTTCGGTGCTTCGTCCCCTCCTCTGGGAAACGGGGCTGATGACGGCCACTGCTTCGGCTGTGGGAGGATTAACTGACAGCAGGTCTGCAGGGGGTGGCTGTCACCATTCCCCACCTCTGGTCCCCCGTCCTGACCCCGCTTTTCTGCTCAAAAAAACCCTTCTGAGGAATAATTACAGGGGTTTATAAAGATTTAGCTCCGTGAATGTTCCTAATGGGAAAAGAGCATAAATATTGCGCATGCTTAAAGGCAGGAACTAAGTTACGTGGAATTCCATGGGACTGTTTCTCAAGAGGCCGCAGGACCAGTTCCTGAGCGTCCAGTGACTGGTTAAGAACAAAGGCTCTAGACAGCACCGCCCAAAGGCGCTTTCTGCAGCGATGGCAAGGATCTGTACCTGCCCTGTCTCATACAGCAGCCACTGGCCACACGTGGCTGTCGAGCACTTGAAACGTGGCTAGTGTGACTGAGGAGCTGATTTTTTAATTTTAATTAACTTAAATGTAAATCGCCACATGCGGCCAGTGGCTAATGTATTGAGCACTGCTGCTCTAGAGGCAAAGGCAGACCGCCTGGGTTGCGATCCAGGCTTCACCACTCACAGGATGTGGGATCTTGGGCAATTGACTCCACCCTCTGTGCCTCAGAGTCCCCATCTGTAAAATGGGAACAGCAGCAGTACCTGCTTCCTAGGGCTGGGACGCTCAGCAAGTTCCACGGCGTTGCTATCATTGTTGCTGTTGTTACTACTATCCTATGCTAAGCATAGCTACGGACAGGCTTGTAAGTGCTGCTACTGCATACTCACAACCTACTGTCACATGAAAAGGACACATTATAGAACAGAATATATAGTATGCTATCATGTAAAAAAGTATAGCAAAATGTGAAGCATGGTTCTTTTTTCTTCTTTTTGAGATTTATAATTTCTATTTTCTTACCAAGGGGACACTACTTGTTATTAAAAAAAATAATTAAACCTTTCATTTCTCCACACTGCACATCAGCTGAAAGATCCATCTAAACCCCTGCCACCTAGGTACGACCTACCTCTCCCGGCTTATCTTCCACTCTGCCCCTCCTGCCCTCTCTGCCAGGGAAACGGGCCAGTCCACCCGCCTTCAGGGCCCTTCCCCTCCCGCCCAGGGGCTACGGGGCACAGTCCAGCTTGCTCAGCTAGAATGCCCTCCCCCTCTTCCCTTAGGCTGCTGAGATGGAAGTGCCCCCACCCCCGCCTCCCCGTTCCTGTAAGGCAAACTGGTCCCCACTACACAGCATTTCTAGGCCACGTCTCCCCAAAGAGGCCAAACCTCCCTTCTAGGGGGCCAGCCGCCCTGGTATCTCATCTCATTCCCCCTGTCTCCACACTTAGGGGGCTGCCTTGGACACTGATCTAACTTTTTATCATAGAAAATTTCAAGCAGACATAAAAATAGGGTGCCACCTATATTCTTTAGGCAGCTGCACTTTTTCTCCCTTGGTGAGTCGTACTCCCAACTGCACCAGTTCATGGTGTGGCAGTGACACAGTACAAGGAAAGTGCTTAACACTTAACCTAGTGTCTGCTAGGTGCCCAGTATGTGTTGGCTAATATCACTATTGTTTTCTTGAAATGCAAGTTGAGAATCACACAGAGTTGTCCTCTTTTCCCCGTCAGTAACACCCCCCCCCCTCATCTTTTGGGTCATTTTCAGGGGGTCATTCTGCTCAGACATTTGTGTAACAAATATTTACAAAGCACAGATTCACTGACAGGGCCTGCCCTAGGCTCTGAGGATACGAAGACACACTGTCTGCCTTCAGGAAGCTTACATTCTGGGGGAGAGATCAAAGGAAAGTAAACAAAACAAGCATGCAGACAAAATCACCCTGCAACTGTTACAGAAGAAAACCCAAAAATACCTTCCCTAAGCCTACAGACTCAATCAGGTTCCCCGGCTTCACTTTGCAGAGTGAAAAGGGGCATTTTTTTTCCCCCTTTATGGCACTTAATTAACAGTCATGGTATTTGAGCCACCCTGTGATTAAAAACCATCCCCACCCTATAAATGTCCTGATTGTGGGGAAAGAGGCAAACACCATAGGCAACGTACATTAGAGGCTCAACATGAATCTCTTAAATCAATGAAATGGTTGATTTCCCCTTAGCGGGATCTGGGGCAAGTGGGAGGTTTGGTTCGGATTTTTCTTTTACAGTAAGAACCCTTTTCCAAACAGTCTCTGCATAAGCCTGGACTAAGGGTTCAGAGGTCCATCTAAGGACAAAAGCAGGAAACAAAACAAAAAACCCTTCCATAGGGTGTGGTTCCTCAACACGGCCCACCTGGGGGAAAATAGGGCCCTTTCTTCCGACTGAAACTAACCGGGAGCCCCAGGCCCCGGGTCTAGAAGACTAGGCGACCCGCCAGGATGCCCCTGCCCACCCCAGAAAACCTCCTGCTTCCTGAGGACCCAAGGACGATGCCGCGCTCACCACGGGTGGGGATCCCCGGCGAGGGAGCGAGCAAGGGCGCTGCCCAGATTTGCCTAAACGGGCCAAGTCCGGATTGGAGGTTGGGACCGCCCTGTCTGGAAAAAGGGGGTCCCGGGGTGTCCTCAAGCCGCGGTGCTGGGCGACCCTGGACAAGTCACCTAACCTCTCTGGGCCCCCGTTCCCTCCCTTCGAAAAAGAGGGGCTTCAGCAGATGCCCTCTAAGGTCCAAAGAAGGTAAAAGCTCCACAGATGCCTCAAGCGAGGGCAGAAACTCTGCTGCCGGCGGCCTGGGCTCCGGATGTGCCGATAGCACCTCCGCTGCGCCAAGTTTCGAGCCTGATTCGGGGAGAGCGGGTGGTGGCGGCGGGGTGAGGAGGGCTCTGGACCGCCTGCGGATTCCCTCGGGCCCGCCTCGAAGCCCCCCGCCCGGGCCCTGCTCACCTCCAGAAGCGGGTGGGCTCGGACGAGGTCCCCAGCGGACTGCGGCAGCCTCACTCGCCGCCCCTCCACGAGTAGCGGCATCGCGGAGGCGGCCGCCCCGGCAGGCCCAGGGAGGCGGCGGCCTCCTCAGCCGCGGGCCACCCGCCGCCCCTGCCCCCGCCCTCGCCTTCGCTCTCGCCCTCGCCCTCGCCCTCTCTCTCGGGCCGCCCCGCCGCCGCGCCCAGCCGCGGGTGCCACCGGGAAGTGGAGTCCGACGGAAGCGGTGCAGCCCCAAGAGGCTGAGGAAATCTACGGGGGTGGCGGGGGCGCATGGCTCCATGGGAAACGTAGTCCAAACAGGAGGGAGCGGCCCGCCTCCGCTATGGGCGCTGGGAAATGTAGTTCTGAAAGCGTGAGGAAGGAGGAGCTGCGCTCATCGCGAGGGCCCTTGCCCTCAGGGCCAGGCTCACATTTCAGCCAACCTGGCCTGAGTGCGGGCTCTGGGGTCGCCGCCTGCCTAGGTTCATATCACGGCTGTACCACTTCCCATAGTGACCTTGAGCAAGTTTTCCGAGTTTGCCAACCTGCCGTGCTGCTCCATAGGATTGTATTTAATAGTAAACACAACCTGTCTTAAACTGGGAAAATGGAGCCTAAAGTTTGCTAGCCCCACACATTCAGAAATCATTAATAACACTTGGTGCTTGACATTCAGTAGGCACTCACAGGTGGGCTAAGAACCCTGGGAGTAAAGATCAGCAAGATACCCTACAGACCCTACTGAGGACAGGTACCCTGGCGTGAGACTTCTCACCTTAGCTGAGTTTAGAATAGTTTTAGCTATTCTAAAACTTGGAAATATTACCCAAATAGATCCAACTCCACATTAACAAAAATAATTTTACAAAAGACTGGTGAGACGAAAAAGAGGCCCCACTTCACACAGAGCAAAACCTATTAGAATGTCTATAGGATGCTGTAATAAGCACTGCCTGGCAGGTGGGGCCCTCTGGCCCTTCCCCTCCAGTTGAGATTGTTTAAGTTGCTACCAAGTAGGTAATACAGGTGAAACGGAAGTTACCTTTGCCTTGAAAAGACCTTCCCATGAAAGTGCTTCCAGCTTAACTAGACTTTCTCACAAGATAACCAAACAGCTGACTTTACGTGCATTTTCATCAAATCCTCACAACTATAAAGTAGGTATTAGTAATTTCCACTTATTTTCAAAGTGGAGCTCAGAGAGAGGCTAGGTAACTTGCTCAAGGTCACACAGCCGATTAGAAAGAGAAGACAGGTCTGACACCCATGACACTGGTCCTTTCACACTTGTATGAATTAGCCACTTCTCATTAAAGAAGACCTGCCCACAGCAGACAAACAAAATGAAGGACCCTGGAACTCCTATCCCAGTTGAAAACCCGCTTTTGAGTAAGAGGGATAGGAAAATCCTGTTTTCATATATAATTCCCAAGGAGATTAAACAACTATTTTTTTTTGCACAGATGTTCCTTAAAAGCATGTAAATTTTTGGAAGTGTTTGTTTTCCTTGGACCAGTTGGGTGTGATCAAGGAAAGTCACAGACACTTCAGATGCACCTGGAAGCCATTCTCATCACCAGTATGCAATTATTTTTGAGTACTTGCAATCACACTGGCAATACTTTTGCCTCTAATAAAGTATCAATTAAGTACAGTCTCAGTTGCAGTTTTCTATTGCAAAACGGTGCTTTAATACAGTAGATCAATAAATATAAAATAAAAAAAACACAGGAGTCAAAGAACATTTACATGAGAAGCTTCTTTACTGGGGTACCTCCCTTTATTGGCATAAGAACAAAAGTTCCAGATTAACCACGTCATTGTTTTATTTTCACAGTATTTTTTTTTCTCAAACTCCTTTGAAATTTTAGACTTATTTGTCGAAATACTTTACATTAAAACTACTTCTCAACTCACAAAGACCCCACTTACTGTTAATTTCTATGGACACATTTTCAATTACTCATTTTATCCACTATACAAAAATCCCACCTTTTTGTCAGCAGTTAAAAAAACAGAGAACCTAAAGGCTCTCAAACGACTTTCCACCAAGTCACCAAAAGAAAATCACCAATACCCAAAACTTTTTAAAACAATAAAAATTTCTATTTTCTAAAAACATATTTTCAGACTGAAATTCAAACTCTACATTGCCATCAATGTAAATATATGAGAGCATACAAAGCCCTAGGAAAGAGAAATTATTTCATTACAAAATATTTGTGATCAAGAAAATATCACTTGCCTTTAAATAAAGAATAGGAAAGTGACAGAAAAATAAATATATTTAAAAGTGTCCATTTTCACAAATAACAAGTACACAAATAAGGAATGAAGCTAAAATATGCAGGAGCTTCAAAATGACTAGCAGCGCTTGCACAAATTATACAGCGAGGTTGTTTAGACTCCTCTCTCTGTGTTTAGTTATAAAAATACAAAAAGAGCCTCGCCAGAGGAGGATTTCACTGAGCTGGAATCCATGGTACGAACAGCCAGTAGACAGGGAGTGTAGCTGTAACCCTGACCTATTGTTGCTAGCGAAACCATTCCACCAATAACCTAAAATCCCCTCTCTTCCCCTACTTTTGGACAAAGAAATTCTCAATGACCAATATTACATTCCACTACAAGTAGTTCCAGTTCTGACAGCACTTCTGGGAGTGTCAGGGTACAGCACTGTGAGCTGTGTTTTATAGAAGTCCAACCCCACTTCAGTCAATGTGAATTACATTTACCCGGAACTCCTTTTTTCTTTTAAACCCATTTTTACACTCACAAATGTATGATGTGTCTGATTCTGTTTCTTGAAATCCTCTCTCGTCCCTCTAGGCTTTTATTGGTTTCTGAAGTCCCTGGAGATCTCCTTCAGTGCCAGCTCCAACTTGCAGCATCCAGGACCAGCCCTGGCCACCTCCCCACACTTTCCTGCTATCCTCTCTGCACCCCACCGAAACCCCAGAACACAAATACAGTTACAGCAGAGGGGAAACAGCGTATCCAAAAGAAACTCATCCTGAAGACTTCAAAGAGTGTCCTTGAGGATTTTTCAATGAAAAGATATCGTATCAACAAAGTCCTGTAAGTATGGCTCTGACAAAAACCTCATTAAAAATGCAATCTGTTGAAATAGGCTGTTGGTGATATTAGAAATTTCACAATAATTATGTCAAAAAGCAGTAACAAAAAAATGTATACATTAAACAAACGAGCCAAGCTTTCAACACTTATCATCAACTCCACCATAAAATATTGCACATGATATTCTGTCTTTTCCTTTTGTCTGTACAGGAGCAAAACAGAAAAAACAAAAACAAAACAAATAACCCAACCATGTCTGTTCAGACATTAGAGTAAGTCTAACTTGAAAGTGAGATGCCTGAAGCATGTACTCGCTCTAGTTCAACACGATGCTCAAACAGTACGAACCCTGGTAGTGAAGGGCACAACGGGAGGAATGTCAGTCTCAATCACAAATCCTTGTGATCATGGGGGACTGATCTGGCAGGTATAAGACAGGTGGGGAGCCCACACTGCTTGAAGGACTGCGGAAATGCGCATCAAAGGAGCTCGGTGTAATCCCAACTTCACCTTTCAAAAAATCATCTTCTTCATCTTCCACCACCTCCTGCACAAAGAACAGAGATTATCCACAAGATCACAAGTGGCAGTTTGAAATGCTTTCAAGAATCCCTTTCCTCAGGAACGTGCTACTTCTGGAAAGACAAAGGTGAAGAAAAAGAATCTTAATTTCGAGAGCTTCCCAATGCACACTTCTTTATTACGAACCATCCGCACGACGGCTCATCCATGCTGTGAGTGTTTATTTAAAGTCTGATTTTTTTTTTTTAAACAGATTTTAAGCTCAAGGAGGGCAGGTAACATGATATGTCATTCTTGCTCAATCTAACATAATGTGAATGAATGAATGAATGACCATCCTCCTCAAACACAAAATTTAAAGAAAGAATAAAACTAAAAAGAGCTTTCCAATGATTACTTATGAAAAAGAAGACAGGCACATTAAAGCTGACTTTTAATATAGAAATGAATGCGCCACAAAGAAACAAATGGTGACATTTTTTATTATTGGATTCTAATTTTCTCCTTTGGCAACAGCTGCCTCAGCTCCATGGCTACGCACTGGAGGACATGCTGCAGACCTGCATCTTCACCACCTGTTCATGAAAACCTACAAAATTAATGTTAACTTCTGGGAACATTTCAACAGTAAGTAAATCTGAGACTGTTACTTGGTGGTAACGATCAAGTGGTAGAGATCTAAATGTGTTAGGCTGATTTTTAATTACCCTTCACTTCCCAAAGTCAGCATGAGAAGTGTCTGGTTTGAACAATTCATTAAAAAACAAACACTATTCTTGTAAGAACATAACCTGGGCTTGGAATTCTGTAAAGGCAGAATGAACAAATGTAGTTATTTTTCAAGTGTAACATTGCTATTAACTATTTGACTGTGCTCTGTAACCACACAGGAGATTCCCAGAAAGTATGTTGAATCACAAATTTACCTTTTTAATGGGTTTCTTAAACTCCTGAAGCTCTTCTGCACTCATGTCTTCCCACACCTGATAAAGAGGATCAATGAATTTCTTTGACCTGTCAAGAAGATCAGGTTTCAAAATCAAATTAAATACTACAGCAAAGGTCACCACATATATAACTCTTTTCTCACAAGACCCATTATCCAAAATGAAGAAGTAAAAACTATCACTCAAATAATAATAGTGTCCAAAAATATCCTATGTAGGTTCTGTAACTAACGGGGCTCCTTCTTTGTAAGAGTTCATCCACTCACGAAGATGGAGTATTACACCTACTGTTTCTCAACTTTTCATTTTCAAGTGAAATTACTTCTCAACTTTGCAAAGATTAACAGTGAGTTATAATATGTCCAAATGAAGATGAAATAATATTATTCTGGAAATTCCTTTTTAATATTCTTACAGTCATTTACTAAAAATAAATCTGGGGGGCTTCCCTGGTGGCGCAGTGGTTGAGAATCTGCCTGCCAATGCAGGGGACACGGGTTCGAGCCCTGGTCTGGGAAGATCCCACATGCCGCGGAGCAACTAGGCCCGTGAGCCACAATTACTGAGCCTGCGCGTCTGGAGCCTGTGCTCCGCAACAAGAGAGGCCGCGATAGTGAGAGGCCCGCGCATCGCGATGAAGAGTGGCCCCCGCTTGCCGCAACTGGAGAAAGCCCTCGCACAAAAACGAAGACCCAACACAGCCATAAATAAATAAATAAATAAATAAATAAAATAAATCTGGGAAAAAAGACCAATCTGGTTTCAGTCAACCAAGACTTGGGGGACCAGATAATCCCAAATCATTGTGTTGTTAGTTACAAACTGTCATAAGCAGAAATCCTGCTTCCTTATATATATATATACATTTGAAGTTAAGACTGGCCTGGAGGTTTTCCAGAACTACCCATCCAGATAAATCACTTGGCATTTGCTTATCCTGTGCAACAGTATGGGATGTGGTCTCTAGAAGAAGGAACAAGTCATTTGGCAGAAATTTATGAGCCAAGAAAAGGCAGCATCCTCCCTATCCAGGTACCTCTATCCCCAGCCTCTTGTATTTTTAAACCAACAGGTTTCAAGAAAAACAAAAACCTCCTGGTGTCAATCTGGGCTCCTGCTGAGGGAGAGACCTGCAAGCCCTCGTGTGCCACGACCCTCAGCAGCCTTTAACAGGCTTCTCCACACTGGGCCTGGAAAACACGCAAGGAGACCACGAGACCCTATCAACGGCCAGAAGGGCCACTCACCACAAAGAAACCCCAAATCCCAATCCTGGTAAAGGCACATACACACTGCACTTAAATTCACCATCGAAAGGTCGACTGTCTAAGTGTACCTACCTCTTCAGTACACAAGGATCGAAGGGGAAGAAAGTGTCAAGTGGGTTCGTGCAGGTTTGCACTGAGTCCCCCCCAGCAGTGTTTCTGATAACTGGCAGCATCTGGCGGTTGTTCCTCTCAATGAGGGTGTAGCAGAAGACAAGCTGGTATTTGCTGTGGAATAAAACCAACACAGACAGAGGCATTAATGTGCTGGAATTACTCTGCATGGAGACGCCTGTTCGTGTGTGACAACTACCCCGACTATATAGATCTTATTGAACATAACAACTACAAGAAAAAAAATAACATAAAGTAGAAAGTAATGCTTTTAGGGTACAGTCCTCTGGGCCTACTATTTACGAGTTAGCTAAGGAGAAAGAAAATGCGCTATCACTTTATAGAATATGAGAGTGGGCTTAGATTACTCATTAGGCACAACTCACTAAAAATTAATGCATTCACGGTAATTCTTTTAGTTTACAGAATTATGTAGCTGTCTTTACTTATTTTTTACTGTTTGTAAGAATTAGTGGGTTGGTGAAAAAGGGATTCAGGATTCACTGAGAGGGGATATGGGTTGTTGGTGGAGACACTTGGCTCTTGAAGAAATTAAGGAGGGTACTAAGGGAGAGCCATGGGGTTTACTGAATCACGACCTCAGAAAATGGTAAAGAAAAGAAAAGGCATAGTGAGTGAAAACAGTTAAATGCACAGACAAACTTGCGATAAAAACCAATAGGACCAGGACTTCCCTGGTGGTGCAGTGGTTAAGAATCCACCTACCAATGCAGGGGACATGGGTTTGAGCCCTGGTCCGGGAAGATCCCACATGCCACGGAGCAACTAAGCCTGTGCACCACAACTACTGAGCCTGCGCTCTAGAGCCCGAGAGCCACAACTACTGAAGCCCACATGCCTAGAGCCCGTGCTCCACAACAGGAGAAGCCTCCCCAATGACAAGCCCTCCCACTGCAACAAAGAGTAGCCCTTGCTCGCCGCAACTAGAGAAAGCCCGTGCGCAGCAACGAAGACCCAATGCAGCCAAAAATTAATTAATTAATTAATTTTAAAAAAACAAAGCCCAACAGGACCATTATGTTGTCAATCTCCCTGGTGGTTATGACTTAGGAACTTCAAAAATCATTCACTGGGCCACTTCTTTCAGAGGAGGATTTAGCTCACCTTTGCCAACTCTCCCCCTCCCACCCTCCCTCCCACGGTACTCATTCAGGTATCTGTTCTCAGGCTCTCAGGTCACTACTGCTATTTTAAGCACCATATGTTCATTTCTGTTCCATTAGCCAAGGATCACATTTGACTCTTGGTGTTAAATGGCCAAACCACACTGGAGTACTTCGCAATATCCGGTAAAAGTGAAGATGTGCACCTCCTACAACCCAGCAACTGCACTTCTGGGTGACAGGAAGTATGTGCCTGTGTACCAGGACACACACACAACCATGCACCCACACTGAAAAAGGAAGACAGCTTAAATCCCAACAAAGAATCGATGTTTTAAAATTATGAGAACATTACGCAGCAGTCAAAATCAAAATACAGCTATATGATTCAATATGGTTAACTCAATAACCATTACGTAAGCAGAAGCAGTAGCTACAGAATGATACATAAATTCCTTGACACAGACCTTTATTTCGACCTCTCACTCTCGCCTCACGTCTTACTAACCTCCGTGCTAATCCCAACCCCAGATCTAGAGCCTCTCTGACCAGTCTGCTCCTCAGCTGCAGCCCTCTACTCCCACCCCATGAATATTCTATGGGCAGCTGCCTCTGCTTTGCTCCATCCGTCCTACTCTCCCAGCTGCTTCCTATCTTCCCGCGATGTGCTGGAAATGTCCACCCAATGGACACTGTTGCTTGTTGGGTTCTTATCTTAATTCTTTACTACCATTTTTGAGATCTGAGGGAGAGAGAATACCTTGAACTAGATGGCCAGCAAAGGAAAAATAAGCCTGCTGAATGAGAGCAACAAGATGTTTAAAGGGGACTGAGGGATGCAGAAATTATTCTTATCTTCTAATAGCTCAATCTGTTAAAGATTTTAAGCTATGATCCTGCCCTCAATATCATGATAAGATACCCAAGGTCTCCAATTCACTTTCTACATGAAGCAAAATAATTCACTGAATGCTTACGAAGGAGCCGGCCTGCCGGCATTCAAACCTTAGCTCTGCCACAGTCTAGCCATGACTCCACACAAGTCATTCAATCTCTCTGTGCCCCCCATCTCGCCATTTATAAATAGGGATTAATAATACAGTCATAGGATTGTATGAGGATTAAGTGAGTTCTATGCAGAGTGCTTATCAGAACTGTGCTGGGCACACAAATGCTACGCACATCAGCTGTAGCCACAAGGCCCTCAATGAACCAACTTCCTATTGTTGGATGTTCATCTTATGTCCAGTCTATTTTTATTACCATTATGAGAGTCACTCTAATAAACATCTGTGGTTTGTACCTCTCAGCTTGCTAGCTGCCTTACTTACTTCAAAGTGCCTAAGCTTCTGCTGAATTATCCTCCTTAGATTAAAAAGTAGTAGCAATTTCCAGTGCAACCAAAGTATAAAAACAATACCTTCAATGCAGTGTTTTCCACAAGTACTGGGTTATTGGTTTTTAAATGATTTTGCTATTAATTGTGTTAAATAATTTCACAGAAATTTAACGGAATTTTACAATACTAATACTAACATAAATTCACTTTGAAATAACTTCCACAAATAAAGCATAAATCACTTACTTTGTGATTGCAGCAAAAAAGTTAACTACCGAGGGCAGGCAAATCTTCAGAGGATTTAGCTGACTCATCACTATCCGTTCAAAATTTAGACTTTGAAGGTACCTCAAACCTTTGATTAAAAAACAAAAGATTTTTTTTTTTAAAAGGTACAAACACAACAGTCTAAGCAGCACTTATTATTTTATACAGTAAAAAAAATAAATTTAAAAAAGGTATTTGCACAAATGCTTTAAAGGTCCATGTAGACAGTCACACAGTGTAGAGCCCAAAGAATATCACTAGGCTTAACCATATGTATTTATGACCAAACCAACTTTTCTAAAGAAAAGAGTTTATTCTTTTAAATATTCAGGAAGTAAACATACATTCCCAGTGGGCAATAACCTTACATGACAATTTGGAACTCAGATATAAGCAACCTCAGCACATGCTGAGTGTACAGAGGGAAACGACTGTGTGATGATTTCTGCTAACAATCATGGAATCATTAAGAAGCTGAGGCAACACAGTGATTCTCCATTCCTTAGAGGTAATGATTGTACAATATGGAATTTCTCCTTCTTGAATTCCATATGTACACACACACACACACACACACACACACACAATCTGTCAATCTGACAGCCAACAAAACCAAGAGAGACTTACATGTCTTAAGTTATCAGTAAAGTTGAGCATGTTTTTCAAGTGTGCATTAGTTGTTTGTATTTCAGGGTTTTTTTTGTTTGTTTGTTTACAAAAAACTATGGAGGTAGAAGGAAAAATTAGGTAGATACTAGTGTCTTGGAACCGATAAATATACTTCTCTCCTATGTTAAAGACACCACACTTATTCTAAGAGGCAAGCAAACCAACTTGTGCCTAAGTGTCTTTTGTTAGGAGATTCTTTGATGTATATTTTGATAAAAATTACTAAAAATGGCATAATGTAATGGCTTACAAGAAAGAGGTACCCTTTAACCAAGACACTTACCATTTATTTATACCAAAAAAAAAGCGATTTTACTTACATTGTGATAAAACCTTGTCCTACTAGAGTTCATACAACTATTTTTAAACCCCACATCTTTTCAGAAGTGGGGCTTAAAAGGAAAATCCAGTTCATATCCATCAACCCCACATCACTGACCTTCCTTCAGGTTTCCACTTAAAAGCTGCCTGTGTCTAAAAACAAAAGTGTAGAACACAGCTTGGCAGGCTGAATAAAATGGTCCGTGGAGAGCAACGTCACAAAATGCCTTTGTTCCTGAATCCTGGTTATTAAGGTATACGTGCAGCCACTTAACCAAAAGATCTAGGCATGATTTTACAGTACTAGAGAAAAGAAAAATTCAAGTCAACTTCACTTGCTTCATAAAAAACTAGAATGACATAAGAACACACAATTGCCTCTCCTTACAAACTAAGAAAAGTCTGTCCATTGGCTTCTGTATCTATCACCCATGGGCACAGAGGAGAAGCAAAGAAAGGAAAGAAAATGGTAGGCAGGTGGAAAGACAGCCTTCCAGTTACAAGCTCAAGCACATGGACCTCCTAGGAACAACAGGCAGGCCCCTAAGAATGCTGAAGTCCCAAGAGCTGGAGAACAGTTTCTCCTCATAAACTCAGAAGGGCTTCTCCGATGGCCTCCCAGCCCTCTTGGGGGAATATGGCCAAAGAGCAGGGCATGTTTACCCACATCCTACAAGAGAAAGACAGTCTGGTTGACCTCACCATTCCCTAAGGGGTTCTGATGAAATCCCATGGTCAACAATTTAGGACAGAACAGCCAGATAGCTTTTAGCTGTCAGGAAAGGGTTTTTAATAGCATCCTTGTCCAAAGATATCTTCATGGATAACTAGAAGAAACAGGCCCAGAGCTGGCCTCCTAAATAGATCTATTACCTTTAAAAGGATTTTTTTCTTCAGCTTTAACAGATACAATTGATTCGGAATGCAAATGAAAAATGACAAACCTATAAAAAGAATCAAAACAGTATACAACACTGTACACCATCCATGAAGACCAATGGATCTTCATATTCAAGTGCAACCATACAGAACAAATTACAAAAGCTTTTCACGTGAGGTTTTACATTTTGAAAAGGAAACATTTTATTCTGAAATTGCCTCTCAGAAATATAAACATCTTGAATAGAGTGGGGCAACAGATTTTTTCACTTTAAAGACAGACCAAAAAAATAAGGCAGATATTTCTCTGACTTGAGACAATACTATACTTTCTAAAGCATGATATGAAAAGCACTTGGAAAATTAGGTTACTTACATAAGAGGAACAAATTTAGCTCTTGCCAAAAAGCTTCCAATATAATTTGCAGCAGCTTGCCTGATGATAGCAGGATTATTTGGATCCTGCAATTTTTTCCACAGATGTTCCAAAAATGCTTCTGCAAATCCCTATAAAAAGAGGAGGTGTTGGTCTCATCTTTTTTTAATGCTTAAGATATTCTGGCGATCAGAATCCTAAGATTTTTAACTCACCAATATGGGAAAGTTCTAGTATCTCAGTTATACTGCTAGATAAATAATGGATACGTTATCATGGTTCTTATTTTTAAAACACCTTGAGATAATGCTACTAAAAACAAAAGGTGTTCCACAGCATCAAATAATTCAATGGATCCCAAAACTAGCTGAGCATCAAAATCAACCCTACAGATTCAGGGCTTTGGAACCCTACAGATTTGTGACAGGGCTTTGGGATCCACCAATTTTTAAAGCTCTGTTAGCGGAAATTCTCTGGTGGTCCAGTAGTTAGGATTCGGTGCTCTCACTGCTGGGGCCCAGGTTCTATCCCTGGTCAGGGAGCTATAAGATCCCAAAAGCTAAGTGGCGCAGCCAAAAAAAATAAATAAATAAAGCTATGTAAGTGCTTCTGATATTTAGCCATAACTGGAAACCAGTGATTAACCACGCTCACATGGGAACTCCTTCTGCAGTACCTTTCAGACTGCACATATCAAACTTAACCAGAAAGAGAGACTAAAGTATAGCCGGTGGGACTTCCCTGGTGGTCCAGTGGGTAAGACCCTGAGCTCCCAATGTAGGGGGCCCGTGTTCGATCCCTGGTCAGGGAACTAGATCCAGCACACATGCCCCAAATATAAGACCGCATGCCGCAACTAAAAGATCCTGCATGCTGCAACGAAGACCCGGTGCAGCCAAAATAAATAAATAAATATTTTTAAATAAATAAATATAGTTGGCATTTGACTAATTATGCTAATTGTAGGAAAAAAACAGACCAATTCGCCTCTTTTCAACAAAGGCTGCAACCTCCAACTTCTCCCAAATAGCTCTTTTCAAAAGCTACTAACACATGCTTTGGGGCAGATTGAGTTTAACCTTCCTATCCATGACCAATACTCTCCTGGACAATTCTAGGAAGCTACAAAATAGTTGCAAAGAAGAGTCCTGTATTCTTTTGTTTTGCTTTGTTCTCAAAATAGAAAAACAAAGTCTGAAGTTTTAAAACCCTAGATTAAAAATTTAGTTTGGGCTAGTTAAGATCAACTGAAAGAGAATAAAGAAAATAAACAGTTAAATATGCCTTATGAGATTTTAATCAAGGCTTGAATTAAAGGGAAGGGCACCACCTAGTGGACCAAATGCAGGATGACATTTTCAGAGCACTCAGCTTAAGCTGACAGGCAGCAGCAATGCCCTCTGCTCCTTCCGTGGGTTGAAAAGGGCTTGTTATTTCATCAGGGGCACTAACTAAAATGAGCTCAAGACAAAGAAATACCTCACGGTCTCTCTTCCACACCTCCCTCCACCCCCCATTTTTTAAGGGAAAATTCTGGGCAAGAATAAAATAAGCTACAATAATGTGAATGACATACTCACCAATTTAAAGCTACAGAGGTAAAACATGAAAAACTGCACATGGCAAGAGGCATGCGTGGGCAACAGGAGTTTGTCAAAGATGGTTATGAGATCTCGATATAAATCCTTTGTTTTGTTGTTATCAATCTTACCTACGAAGAAAATTTGGCATTTCAGTTTTATAAAGACATTATTTTCAAGCTACCAGTTTCATTTACCAAATTTGTAAAAAGCAAACAATACCATTAAGACATACATCATCTATTAAGCTACGGGGGGGTGGGGGGGAATGCCATCTTTATTTTGTACAGAGTTTCCTTTTTAATTACAATAACCCAGCACTGGCAAGGAAGCAGGCTCTCATCTCATACACACTACTGTGATGCCACACATTGTAAAACTGCCATTTAGAAGCAGAAGCCCTCTGATCCAGTAATTCTACTGCTAGAAATTTATCACAAGCAAATAATTGACAATATATATACAAGGATGTTCATTATACTGTTACTTATAATGGCAAAAAAAGCAGGGGGAGAAAAAAAATAAGAAACCAGTTAAATCCATATAACTATTTTAGAAGAACAGTGAATGGTATGAGAAAATGTTCCCAAGAGGTGAAAAGGGAAGATTATAAAATACTACATATAGTGTGATCCCCAAATCCACTGAGAAAAACACATATACCCATGTAAACAGAAAAGAAAAAAAAAAAGCTAATAATGGTTCTCCAAATAGTAAGAATGTGGCTGTATAAACTTTGTAAATCCTTTCCTGTATTCTCCAAATTTTCTCTAATCAATATGTATTATTTTTATAACAGCAAAAAAGTTAAAGTAGTAACATATTAATTCAGATTCAAGCCCTAATAATAGAACTGAGTGGCATGGCAAAGCCTCTAGACTAAAAATTCTGTAAGGACAAGAAGCATATCAATTTGTTCACTACAGCACCAACACCTGGCAAAACCAAAGTTACCTAGACTCTCTAAATTCAATACGGAACACCAAGTACCATGTATCAACGTCTACTATACCATTTCTTAAATGTCTTGAACTTGAGGTCTGCCTAAAACTGTCCAAGCTCCATATATAAGCTTTCAATACAGTAATCAGTGAAAATATCATCAAGCGCTTTGAAGACAAACATAACTAAGCCTGAATCCCGGTCCCACTATTCTCAAGCTATGTCATGTTGGCAAGTAACAATCTCTCTAAACCTTCTCTTCCTCATACTCAAAACAGTGATTTTTTGACAGGATTTCTATCAGTACTAAAGTATGAAAAATACCCAGCACAGTGCATTGTAGGTGTTCAACAAAGCAGCGGTTACTGTGACTACTACAGGTTGTTACCATCTACATAGCAGACATCCTTAATGTAGGACAAAAGTAAAGACAGCAGGATGTCCAGGCGTTCAGCTACAGGATGGACCATCTGATCAAGCATTCCCGGATCAGCCTTTGTTTCATGGTCAGTTTCTTCATCTTCGTCCTTTGAAAGTAAAGTAAAAACTAACATTAAAAGCCTCAGTAAAAGTAGTTTAGTGAGAAAATTCTGAGGTAATCGTTTCCTTTAAAAGATAAAAGAAAATACACAAAGACCTTTCCAGGCAGGGGCTCTCAACCAGAGGTGTGAATCAGAACCACCCGTGGAATTCAAAATGAAGCACAGATTCAGCCTCTGATTCTCATTTAGACACCCATTTACAGTGTGGCCATGCAAACATCGCAGATTTCCCCCAGCTCCTGGCACCCACTGTTGGTGCCAGTTTCCTTTCCCAGGACAGGGCACCCGTCCCCAAGCTGCTATGAGTATTGGCTGCCAACAGCTCACAGCTTCTCCCCCTTCTCCAGAGAAATGCCCTTGCTGCTCCCATTCCCTCCCCATCAGAACTGACTGACACGAGGTCACAGGAGGCCATCTCTCTGGTCTCAAGGCAGGACTAACTCTATCCTGCAACTCATGCTCCAGAGCTTCTGCAGGGGATCAGGCTGTAGCGTCTTTCCAACTGAGACCGAACTCTCACTTAGTTCCTTCCCCTGCCTTTTCCAGCTTCCTCACACCCTTTGTCCCAGGGGCACCTGAATCCCCATCTCAGGCTCTCCTCCCGGTGAACCCAACCGAAGACACTGCCCCAGGTAGAGAAGCACTGCATTAAGGTATACAATTTGTAAAACACAGAAGTTACATTGGTATGCTTTTCCATTTATCACTCTTTCACAAGCAATATGTGGTTTACAAAAACAAAGAACAAACAGAAGAATAAAAATGAAACATACTTCACCAAACCCAAATTCAAAGCCTTGGAAATAAGCTCTACTAGTCAATAAGCAACAAAAAAGCAAACTACTCATTTAAGAAATCATTTTCAAGTTTGCTGAACTACTGTTTTAATTCAAAGCCTTGAAAAAGGTGAGAAGCCATTAGCTGTTTCTTCCCACCCTCTGGGACTGTGAACTGCGTATGACTGATTTCATTAATAAATGCTGACCATATTAAAGAGCCCTTCTGTGGCATCTGTTCCACTACTAGTCTGAGTTGCTGTTTCCTCAGCATCTTCAATATCCTGCCGGGATGCATTCACCTACATTACAACAAAGAAAAAAAAAAAGAATAAAAGCTTTTAAAATATAACTACATTATTCAGGGACTTGAAATTCATCTGATACACATGCTTTAAAGATGTCCATATTAGCACCCTATATAGCACTGTAACTCAATAAACAATCACAATGCAAACCTATAAATGGGTCTGGGTCATGGAGAAATTTACAAGATTATAAATTAAGCTCCCTGTATTACATATGTACATAAAATTAATATGAACTGTGCTATGTTGGTCTAAAAAAGGTAGCTTCAACAAACTCAACGTTTATTCCAACTCTTACTATGCACAAGACACATGCATGGTGTATAAGAAGCATATCATCAATCAACTGAGGAGAAAATTATTAAATGCAATCAATTTTGAATTAATGAATATTTATTTGGCTATATAACCCTTCAGATATCTTATTTAACATACCACTCATATCATGCCTTTTCAACTGTCTATAAATGACCTTCTTCCTAAATATACTCTAAAATGTTCCATAAGCATATATGTATGCAGTTGACCAGAGAGGTTTAACTCCAAGTGAGCAACGTGCCAGCCCACCCAACCTCCAGCCCTTCCTAAACCTCCTACAGAATCAATGTCCTTCCCATCAACTCCTATTTCCTTAGTCCACAAACCTCAAGTCTCCCCAACCCTGAAACATGTCTCTCACCCCGCCTCATCCCCTCTTTACACCACAAACCCTCACCAGGTCTCTAGCAGCCCCACTTCCTATCCATCCATGCTCTCTCCAGCAACAGACTACCTCCTAAACACCAAACCCAAGGACTTTGCTTTTCTCATCCTCCTTAAAAAGCTCAGCAATAGGGGACTTCCCTGGTGGTCCAATGGTAAAGAATCCGCCTTCCAATGCAGGGGACGTGGGTTCGATCCCTGGTCAGGGAACTAAGATCCCACATGCCACGGGGCAACTAAGCCCGCATGCCACAACTACTGAGCCTGTGCACCTCAACTAGAGAGCCTGCATTCTGCAAACTACAGAGCCCACGCACTCTGGAACCACGTGCCACAACTATATAGAGAACACCTGTACACCACTAGAGAGAGAAAACCCGCACACCACAACTAGAGAGAAATCCGCGTGTTGCAACAAAAGGTCCCGCATGCCGCAACAAAGATCCCGCATGCTGCCAACTAAGACGCGACGCAGGCAAAAATAAATAAATAAATAATGATAAATAAATAAATAAAATATTAAAAAAAAAAAAAAAAAAAAAGGTCAGCAACATCTTATGCCGCCTACTAAAGCCTTCCTCCCTCCAGATCCTCCCTGGGTGTCCAGACTCTTGGTTTTCCTCTCATTTCCGATCTCACTTCCTCTCTCCTGTTGGCCTCATTGTCAGTCCCCTACCTGCAGCTACAACTGCTTGGTGAATATTCTCCATCTAGCTCCCCACCTGCACCTCAATCCATCCAAAGTGGAACCCATCATCCTGCAACTTCCTCCTGACGTTTCTTATTACTGTTACCGCAACACCAAACTTTCATTCCACAGGGAGCTACTTTTGAAGGGTTCCTTTCCCTTACCTTCTACTCCCCTACTTCCAATCCAGTCTCAAGGACCTTTCCTCCCCGTGTCACCAGAATCCATCACTTTCTCATTCCCATTGCAGCTTATTGCAAGCCTCTTTAAGAAAAGTATAAAGAATCCCCAAATAACTTCCTTAGGTATGCATTCCCAACTTCTTCCGACTACATCAGGTTTTCTAGCTCATAACGCATGTGTTCCATTCACAGCATTTACCACAACTGTACTTTTCCATTTACGTGACTATTTAATTAATGCCTTGTTCCCCAACCATGAGAGATGGGACTGTCTATAAACACCAGCACATCAACGCTCAAAGAAATGTTCAAGAAATGTTCAAAGAAATGAATCAAAGGTGGAACTGTGGATTTTTTTCCACTGTTGCTACTACTGTTTCAAATATTATGATTATAACAAATACTATAACATTATTTAATAAATAAAAATCAAAGAGAAAAACAGATTACCCAATACTTACGTCCAACTTGAGCAGCTTTTCAATAACGAGCTCCAGAATTTCATGTCTCAAGGTCGGAAAATACACACTAATCCTTAGTAAGTTATGAACATAACATTCCTAAAACATAAAAAGATGAACATTTCAACAGAGAATAAATGTTTCATAATTATGCAAGCAAAACATCAATTACACAATCTTTAGTTTCAACTATTCAAACAGAAAAGACTATCAAGCAACATAGAAACGACACTGTTTATACACACAATATTAGTATAATTTAATTACCCCCAGTAAATTAAATTTGTGATTTGTATACTTCTACAATGTTTTTAAAACAGGTTTGTTGAGATATAATTCATATAAAATTCACCTATTTATAAAGTGTACAATTCAATAGTTTTTAGTATATTCACAGAGTTGTGTAACCATCACCATAATCAATTTTAGAACATTTTCATCACCCTAAAAAAATACCTTGTATCTTCTAATAATGTACCTCCTCCCAGCCCTAGGTAACCACTGGTCTACTTTCTTTCTCTATGAATTTGCCTAGTATAGACATTCCATATAAGTTAGTTGTGAATTTTTCATAGATGCCTTTTATCAGGTTGAGAAAGTTCCCTTCTATTTTTGTCATAAAAGGGTTTTGGCGTTTTTCCATCTATTGAGATGACCATGTGGTATTTATCATTTATTCTGATACAGTATACTAATTGGTTTTGGGGTATTAAATCAACCTTGCATTCCTAGGATAAATTTCATTTGATCATGGTGCATAATTCCTTTTATATGTTGTTAGGTTCAATTTTCTAGTATTTTGTTGAGAATTTTTGCAACTACGTTCATAAGAGATACAATTTGTAACACTCCACTTGAAGCACACCATCACAAATAGCAGCAAAAGTTATTAACTCCTTATTTAATACCTGTAATACATTTAGGAAAAAATAATCTATGCTTAAAAGGGAACCACTATTGAAAGTTACACAGATGATCTAAATATTACACAAAAAACTTAAGACTTCATCTATAGAAGGCTCTGCCTTCATGTTCAAATAAAGCATGTTTATAATTGGTAGTAAATGAACTATTATTTTCTAGTAATTCCCATCTGTGTAAGCATTAAGCCTATTTAGATATTTCTGAAATGGACTCTGCCTTTGACTTGCACGTAGGAATAAGAGAAAAGGCACTGAGAACCCTCAGTCAGTCGCTTGCTAAGAAAGGAATCTGAGTCAAATTCTTAGTCTTGAGTTTAAAATTCAGCAGACAAAACAACTTTTAAGAAAAAGACCAAAACTCACTTAAAACTAAATCACAAAAAACAACTTTTCCATTAGTTTCCCCCATGAAAAGATTTCTTACCAACGTTCTCTCTGATTTTCGAACAAACGGAAATTTTTCCACCAGTATCGGCATAAGAAACCATGGTGTTCTATTTTAAAAAGAAAAAACATGCAACCAATCCATGTTAACCAGACTTTCTTGGAAGGTTAACATTTCCATTCTAAGAGCAAATATAGATACAGGAGGCAAACGGTAACTCTCACTTCAAGCAATTGGAACTGAAAATAAATGCATGGCTTCAGAGAAAATCTGTAACAACTCAGGGAAAAATAAGCTTCTATTAAGTTTGATATCAACAGCAAATTAAAGGGGGATCCTTTTTTCCACAGAAGTTTAATGAAGAGCTTCAGTTTAAAATCTAAACACTTCCCACTGCACATATATATTTTAAAAAGGAGAAAAAATTATCAACTAGGACTTTTTAAAGTTAGCTTATTTGCTAAACTTACTGGGGGAATCTGAAGTTCACCCCTCCAAAAGAAACCTACACACCTTAAAAGATTTTCTTAGAACTAATTTTTATTCATATGGCATGACACAAACGCAGGGGCTTCTCACTGAAAAGTTTTGGATATCGTGTCTGTCGAAGATAAAAGCAAAATTCCAACCACCATAAAAAGCTGGAGGGGAGAATTTGCATACAAGTTTTGAAGAATAGTTAAAGGCAATGAATAGAGAACTGAAATGCCATTTTTTGTAGAATGTGATGTGATATCAACAGGATACAAAAAATATGCAGCATATAACTTCAGTTTTGATGCTATGAACATTTTACAATTTTCTACTAACCGATCATAATTTTCTTGAGACTTAAACACCACAATTCAAAATAAGTAACCAAAGTATACTCACGATGGGACATATCTTGCTATTATTTGTAAGGCTCTGTGACATGTGTCAAAATTTGCAGGAAGATCTACAAGGTGAAAAGGGAGAGTATGAGCATCAAGATAAAACTGAAAACTGAACAATTATCTACCTAAGTCTAAAAATGCCTGCTAACCAAAACTGAATCATTTGTCAGCAAAATAATAATTTCAAGAGTTTTCTCCATGACCGACTATCAATGAAGACTATAAATAATGCCATTAAGGGCAATTGATTGCACGTTAACATTAAATATAACAAAACGATTCCATCAAGGTTGCCTTTTGTTGCAGTCTACATATTAGATTAAGTCCTGGAGGTGCCAGGATACTGTAGCATTCAGCATGCATTCACTAAGACACAGGAGGCAGTCTTTGCTTTAATCCTCTTTATACTTACTATCATCTTCGTCATCAGAATCCGAAACATCTATGTCACCTTCCTTAGTGACCACTCGGGCTTTTGAGGAAAAAAGGAAATATGTTATTCTTCTAATATTGATCTAAACAATCAACAGCTACATAAAAAAGTGATTTTTCCATTGTCCAAACTTAATACAATAAAATTTACAATGGGGGCAGGAGGTTTAAATAGCTAAAAATCCCTGAGTTCCAAGACTTCGTCAGAAGCTCAATAAAGCAAATTACAATCCATAAAAATCATAGCAACAAATGAATCTAGACACTTCCACAGAGGTCATTATAGGGGACAGACATGTACCAGAACTGCTGCCAATAAGCATCCTGGAATCTTCCATGATGGCATAATCTCCAAAATATAGTGGGAAGGTAACTTTTTAATAGAGATATTTAAAAAAATAAGAATCAAAGCAAGCAAAGAGCAGCCACTTACGAGGTACAAAATGAGAAGCAATCATGCTGAGACATGGTCTAAGGAAGACAGTCTGTGCTGATACAAGATTACCAAGGAAAGCTAAATACTCCTCCACCACTGTCTGACTTCTATTTAACCACTGCAACCTCTAGAGGTGGGAGGGAGAGAAAGACAAAAGGAACATTGTACTGATACAATATATACTATTTTCGAAGTACTGAATTACATAAAATAGTTGATGAAATAAATGGTGAACTTACCAACAGAATATTAATAAGCTGCTCAAAGTCTTTTGTCAAGTACATGATGGAGGAACGGAATTCCAGTAGCCAGTTAATGATCTGGTCATCCTTAAGTTAAACAAAGAAAAGTACTTTCAAAATCACAAATTCTCTCAAATAACAGAGAAATGATATCTATCTGGCATTGATCATCTATCAACAATATTTAGGGACTTCCCTGGTGGTCCAGTAGTTAAGACTTTACCTTACGATGCAGGGGGTGTGGGTTCCATCCCTAGTCAGGGAGCTAAGATCCCACATGGCTCGTGGCCAAAAAACCAAAACATAAAACAGAAGCAACATTGTAACAAATTCAATAAAGACTTAAAAAAACACGGCCCACATCAAAAAAAAAAAAAAAAATTAAATTGGGGGAAAAAAATGTCACAAACTTGGACTTAAGCCAAAGTTGGGATGAAAATTTCTTAGTTTGTATCAAAATGGAAAAAGATGTTACAATAAATTTTCCTTTTTTTTAAAGTAATATAATAACTGATATACAGGAAAAAGAATCAAATGCAATACTTAATTCTAATCACTTCTGTTTGCCCTAGAAAAGTAAGAACACCTCAAATGTTGACACCTGGGACTTCTTTAAACTAAAGAATTGTAACAGATTCAAATATTCTAAGACCACAAGGACCAACAGGTACCTCTACTTCCTCTATACTCATGCTGACCTGCAAGCATGTTGACAACATTCATCTAAGCTGATTAACTAGAGTCATCAATAAATGTAACTTTTTCTTAACCCAACCTTCAAATGGGTTTAAATGAATTAAAATGTGTTCTATATAAATGATGGTTCTACTACCCCATTAAATATTTTTCAGACAATAAAATTACTATTCATAATACTTTTAGTGACATGGGAAAACCTAAATAGCAATACAAAAAAGAAGTCATGTAGAGAATAAGATATCAGTTATATTTAATAAAGATACTGTTTGTATTCATGCATATATACAGCATATACAAGAAAAAAAATTAAAGCCCCTAATTTTGGGGAATTCCCTGGTGGTCCAGTGGCTTTCACTGCTGAGGGTGCGGGTTCAATCCCTGGTTGGGGAACTAAGATCCCGCAAGCTGGGCAGCACAGCCAAAAAAGAAAAAAAAAAAGGCCCTAATTTTTGAAAGAAAATGGTTAATGCTGATTAAGACTCAGTAGGGGAAAGAGACATATGGTGTTGTACCTTTAGCAACAGACTACAAACAGACAGTGTTGAACCTGCAGTGATGAACTATTAGCAGACAGGGCTGGACCTACAGCAATAGACTACTTATAGGGAGTGTCATTTAGTGAGAACACACCATGTGCCAGGCATGGTGCTCAACACCGTACATATATACCTTTTCCGAATCCTAACAATGCTGCAAATGGATTACTGTTATTCCCATTTTACAGTTGAGGAAACTGAGCCTAAGAAAGATTAATAAGCAATTTGCCCAACCAAACCAGTAAAAAACTAGGTTCAAACCTGACCGCCTACAGGAATAAAGACACAGACGTAGAGAATGGACTTGAGGACACGGGGAGGGGGAAGGGTAAGCTGGGATGAAGTGAGAGAGTGGCATGGACACATATACACTATCAAATATAAAACAGATAGCTAGTGGGAAGCAGCCGCATAGCACAGGGAGATCAGCTCAGTGCTTTGTGATCACCTAGAGGGGTGAGATAGGGAGGGGGGGAGGGAGAGGCAAGAGGGAGGAGATATGGGGATATATGTATAGATGATTCACTTTGTTACAAAGCAGAAACTAACACACCATTGTAAAGCAAATATACTCCAATAAAGATGTTAAAAAAAAACCTGTCCGCCTAGATCAACGCTCTGCCCACTTTCCCACAATGCCTTGCTCCACATGAAGGAGCTCCCCACCTTTTCCCCACCGGTTCACCAGTGAGTGCTTCCTATGCATTATCTATGTGACGAAGCTCAATGACACTGACTATTTACTGATGAACCCTAAGTAACCTGGCAATAAAATAAGTCGCAACTCATTTGCACTACAGTAACTTCATAATGTCCACAGTCACTAAGGATAACAAGGCCTGAAACAGAGAAGACAAGCTAAGTTACACACAAATAAAAATAAGTTAGCTCTATCCTGTCACTTTTCCACTAAAACAAGTGCAACAAAATTATAAGGACAACATTTAAACTGCTCCACTTTTTAAAGTAAACCAGTCAGAGACTTTGGTGCTTTAGTACTGAACTATTATTAGAAACAAATTATTTTAACACTCCTCTGAACTAATGTGGACACAAATGATGTGACTCTTGGTCTGTCAAAATCCCAAGGAGATGTGCTGATATAAAATACAGCAGAACACAAAGAATGTGGTTCTTCATACCTGTGGAAGAATGCACAGGTCTTTAAAGAAAGCTTTAAAGAAGAAGTGATGCTTCCATTGTCTTTAAACAGAGTGAGTATTCTTGGGGGCTCTATACCTTACAGAGGTAAAAGCATGTCTTCAGAAAACCAAAAGTAGTTCAGTATGGCTGGACTATATCGTGAGCAAGCAAGCCAACAGATAAATCTGGGGAGCAAAGAGGGGCCAGACAAATCAGTGAAGTCCTTGTAAGCCAAATTTACAATTAGAAAGATCTGCTGGCAGTGTAGGGTATGGACTGAATGAACAACCATATGCTTAGACAGAACCTGAGAATGTTCATTGGTGAAGATGATATTGCAGTTGGATCTCAAAGAGTAGGAGTTTTATAATTACAGTAATAATAATAATAGTAAACACTAATATAAGACTAACTATGTGCAAGGCATTATTCTAAGACTTTAACATATATTAACTCGTTTAATCCTTACAACCGCTCCATGAGATAGGTACTACCATTGGTTCCCATTTTATAGCTGGGGACACTGAGGCACTGAAATGCAGTAATTTGCCCTCAGTCACAAAGCCAGTAAGGGAGGGAGACTATGTAACCAGAGCCCATGCTCAAATAGGTAGCAAACAAAGTAGATACAGAGGACCTCTTACAGCCAGAAAAAAAAAGGCACATGCAAAGCCCTGAAGATGAACAGAAATGGCAAATTTAAGAAATAAAGTATCTAGTGGGACTGAACACTGAAAATTTGTTGCAGACCATGCTAAGAAGCTGGTCCTTTATTCTTCAGTGGGCATGAAGTAGGGCAATGACATGTTTAGAATGTGCTTTAGAGATGACTTAGGCTGAGACAGAGATAAGCAATAAATCATTTAAGCACATGAAGAAAGCTCCAGAAGTGGGTTTGGGAGAGAGAGAATGCTAAGCTCAGGGCACTGGTTAACACCTGTGGGCTGGCAGTTTAGACATCTGTACAGCATTGTAATTCAACTATACTTCGATAAAAAATAAATTAAATTAAATTAAAATTTTAAGATTTTAAAAAAAGAACGAAAGAAAGAAAGAAACAGGTCTGGAGCCCACAAGAGCAATCTGAGCTATAGATGCAAGTCTGGAAGTTATCAGGACACAGATAAATTTCAAAGCCATGAGGGCATAAGGAAAACACACAGGAAGAATCTGTAAAGTGAGGAAAGGGTTAAGTTTGGAAATCCAATCAATGCCAAATTTAAGAAGAACCTGTCAAGAGAATGATTAGAGATAAGTGATAAGAAGACAGGAAGATCAAAGAAACCGAAGGAAAGGGGTTTTTTGTTTTGTTTTTTCATTTTATTTTATTTTTTGGCCGCGCCACGCAGCATGCGGGATCTTAGTTCCCCAACCAGGGATCAAACCTGCACCCTCTGCAGTGGAAGCGTTAAGTCTTAACCACTGGACCCCCAGGGAAGTCCTGAAGGAAAGGTTTTAAGAAATGGGTAGTCAACTGTATAAACTGCTACAAGGAATTACTATGGGGCTTTAAAAAAAAAAGAAAGTCCATTGAAATCAACACGTAAGAAATCACTGGTAACTTCTGTCATAGTAAATACAGCAGTGGACTTAACAGTGGATTTAAACATGAATGAGAAATGAGAAAATGCAGACTGTCAACAGGAACAACAACTAACAATTACAAAGTCCTCTGAGTCAGAGGCTGTTCTAAATGCTTCTTGTATATTAACTCATTGGATCCTCTTAAAACAGCTACATTTAAAGTACTTCTCTTATTTCTCTGGTTTTACAAGGAGGAAAACAGAGGAAAAGAGGTTAAACAACATGCCCAATATCACACACTGGGAAACAATGGAGTTGGGATTTTAATGCCAGGCAATCCGACTACCAATGCCCACAGTAATAGACTATTCTTTCCAAAATTGGGCAATAAAGGAAGAAAAGGGAAATAACACTTACTGAGTTGTTACTACATGACAGGCATATACCTTGTACCATTTCCAAAAACACTGAAAGAGTAGTAGTTTAAAAGAAAAGTCATTTTTTGTTGTTTTTTTGTTTTGTTTTGTTGTTTTAGCACTGGAGAGACATGAGAGTTGCATGCAGCATAGAAGAAAGGTTCTAAAAAGGAAAAATTAAAGCAGGGTTTCTCAACCTCAGGACTACTGGCATTTGGGGCCAGATCATTCATTGCTGTGAAGGGCTGCCACGTGTATTGTAGGATGTTTACCGGCATCCCTATCATCCACTCACTAGATGCCAGTAGCACTCTTCCCTTCTCCCAGTTGTGGCAATCAAAAATGTCTCCAGTTCATCACCAAATCACCTCGGGGGCAAAAGTGCCCCTGGTTGAGAACCATTAAAGAAGGATCATAGAGCAAGTTCTAGAGAACGGAATAGGACCAAAAGTGCAAACCAATGTCTCTACAAAGTGGCAACAACTTTGCTAATAATCAAACACAAAATTAATTACCTTTATCTCTGGATCTGACAGCTGGTTCTTCAACAACTCAAAGTCATTTGTTTCCCCCTTAATGAGAAGGGGGGAAAAAAAATGAATTTTTCCTTGCTTGGGTTTCCAGTTAAAGACCAACAGCAGGATTTTTAACTTATACAAAAAGAACATTGTAACATACACATATCAGTTGCAGATTATAAAATCCTGACTACGAAAATTTTAAAACTCATGTTAGTGTAGCTAGGGGGCTTGGAAAAAAGAAAATGACAACAGGCCATTCATATTTAGCTATACTTGTGTACTTACATTTGAATATGATAGTCAATATTCCATGATACTATCCAATCATATATATGGATATAAATGCAGGTTACATATAAAAATAGACAGTAATGCATATTTTCCCACCATTGCTGAGATACAGCAGAATCACTTCTAAACTAACACAAAAACAAAGCCAAAAAAAAAAAAAAAAAATCCCCATTAATAGAGCTGGTTTATTGTCCCAAAGCAATGCTTTGGTAACTCCTTAAGAAATAAAATGCGTGGGCTTCCCTGGTGGCGCAGTGGTTGAGAATCTGCCTGCCAATGCAGGGGACACGGGTTCGAGCCCTGGTCTGGGAAGATCCCACATGCCGCGGAGCAACTGGGCCCATGAGCCACAACTACTGAGCCTGCGCGTCTGGAGCCTGTGCTCCGCAACAGGAGAGGCCACGACAGTGAGAGGCCCGCGCACCGCGATGAAGAGCGGCCCCCGCTCGCTGCAACTAGAGAAAGCCCTTGCACAGAAACAAAGACCCAACACAGGCAAAAATAAATAAATAAATAAATAAATTAAAAAAAAAAAAAAAGAAATAAAATGCGTGACTTCCCTGGTGGAGCAGTGGTTAGGCATCCGCCTGCCAATGCAGGGGACACAGGTTCGATCCCTGGTCCGGGAAGATCCCACATGCAGAGGAGCAACTAAGCCACAACATAGTTGTGCGCCACAACTACTGAGCCTGCGCTCTAGAGCCCACGTGCCACAACTACTGAAGCCCACGCACCTAGAGCCGTGCTCCACAACAAGAGAAGCCACCACGATGAGAAGCCCGCGTACTGCAACGAAGAGTAGCCCCCGCTCGCCGCAACTAGAGAAAACCCATGCACAGCAACAAAGACCCGACACAGCCAAAAATAAATTAAATAAATAAATTTATTAAAAAAGAAATAAAATGCTTCGAGCTAATGGTTTTTTATTCTACTATTTGCTGCAGATTTTAAAAAACACTAGGTAAATAAAGCACTTGAAGATGTGAAACCTCAGCAAAGGGGTTACTACTCTAATTTTGAACTGACAGCACCGTGCTGTTGTTAAATTTATTTGATTTCAATATTGATATCTAAAATCCATTTTATTTGTCTACTGATTTTTAGTATAACAGCTATAACTGTATTCCGACCAGCAAAAATCAAACCTCAATATATCAATTACATTTCAATAAAGCTGGGAAAAAAACCCACCAAACTTCACATTATCATCTCTTACCTTTCTGTACTTCAGCAACACTTCTGTCACAGTTCCACCGAACCGAACAGTTTTTCTTGGGGGAGAATTGAAGAAATCATTTTCTAAGGCAAGCATATCTGAAAGCCTATGGAACCAAGATTATTAAGCCATTAAGTGCATGACAGGGAAAAATAAAAGCTATAATAGCCAACACTTATTGAACCAACATCATTCAGTGGGACTACTGCTAAAGCCTCCTAACGGGCCTCCCTCCTTCCACTTGAGTCCCCCAGTAATCCATTCTTCATTCAGTGATCTAATGATCTTTCAAAAACTTAAGACAGATCATGCTACTCTACTCTCTTGCTTAAATTCTCCAAAGGTTTCCTACTCTTTATCGTCTTCAAGGTCCTACATTAATCTGGCCCCTGCCTACCTCTCTGACCTCATCTCTAACCACTTACCGTACTGCAGCCAGGGTCCTTTCTGTTCTTCAAACCTGCCAAGCAGATTCCCATTTTACTTACTATTCCCTCTGTCAGAAACACTCACTCTCCAGATGTGTACGTAGTTGGACCCTTGTCTTCATTTAAGTTGAAGCTCAAATGTCAGAGACCTTCCCCATCAGAAATCGAAAGTACCCATCCTCTCCCTCTCCCCTACCATCACACTGTTTTATTTCTTCACAGCAGTTACCGCTATCTGAAATCATCGTTTACTTATCTACTGTCTTTCCCTCCTTAGACTGAAGGTCTGTTGAGAGCAGGGACATTGTCTCTTTTGATATACTGTCCCCCATGCTTAACGCCAAAAGTAGGTACTTAAAAAAATATATTATGAATGATATTATGCCAAGTGTTCCGCCAAGTTTGCTTCTTTTAAACAAAGCAGATTAGTGAAAAAACATAGCATCCTGCTAAGGACTGTCTAAGTTAAACCCCGAAGTGTTTTACGGGGGTTAGGGGCTTTAAAAGCTGAGCTAGATATAAACACTGTTAAACAAACGTGTGTCAAAACAAATTTCAAACAAACAAACAAAACGTAAGACGCAATTTTCCGTCAGTGGCAGCATCTGGCTAATAATCCAAATAACCCAGGGACCTCTTTCCAAAGCTAGTCGAAGAAGCAGGAGGGAAGAATAAAGGAGCAGAATGTAGTACCCAGGCCTGGGATGCTATAAGGGAACCCAGTGGGGAGAAAGGGGGGACTGTGGAACAGAGAATAGGTTCATTTTTCCATCCCCTCTCCCACTTTTATTACCCATCTAAGGGGCATGGACTCACTCTTGAGGACCTGAAGTGATCCTCTTCCCTCTGCTCCCACCCCACTCCGTTAGCTCTGTCCCAGACCCTTCAGCTCCGCTCCCCTAATCCCGGTCCTGGGCTTTGGTCCCAGACTCGCAGAAGGAAGCGTCCTGGGTTCTTACCCGGTCCTCGACGCGCCCAGCGTCTTGACTGCAGCTGCCGCAGCGGCGGCATCTCCGGGCAACCGCGTGTGAAGCAACGGTGCCGCCATCTGACCAGACACACGCGACGACTACACCTTACGCCGGAAGTCGTGCTCCTTCTAGGACCGCCTCCATCCCGGAAAACGAGTGTGCGAGCGACGGCCTTCAGCCAATCAGAAACCCCACGTGGGGAGAGCTGAGTGACCTCGGCGGGCTAGAGTGCCGCCAAGGCGGTCTCTTCGGCCCCCTGCATCAGGCCCCTCCTTCCGCTTGGAGGACTTTCTCCGCCGAGCGAGGTGCGGCGATGAGGGCGCCTCCAGTATTAGGATTGGAGACGTTCGTAGGACGATTCAGTCCAGCCCTGAGGCTCCCGGAGAAAGGGCGAGGACACCGGGAGGTGCTAAGCGGTGGCTGGGTATGTCGACTATTAACTTTTTGGAGTCAAAGCCTTCCTCAATCAAACTGAAGAACCCGAAGCCCTGTGATTAATCCAAACCCGCAGAGAGATAGGGTGGGTCGGGGTTTGAACAAGTCGGCTTGACCCAGGAACCCGCTTCTCCGTCCCCACTGCGCTATCCTCACAGACACCCAAGCTAATCTTACCCTCCCGGAAGCAGGCTTGACGAAGAGAGTTACCTAGAAATCTCAGAGCTGTGACGATGCTGGGATGAGAAATGAGAGAGTGAGAGAAGACAGTTTCCAAAAGGCATTAGCCCTTAAACTTAAAATTTTAAAGGAGGTACCGAGTCGGCCGACCAACAAAGCAGGGAAGGGTCTTCCAAGCATAGGGAACAACAGGTGCCAAGGCAGGGTGGGTGGGAAGGAGGCAGAGGGAAAGAGGGAGTGTCCCTCCCCTCAGTTTCTAAGAAGGGAAAATGTTGCAACCTTTGGAAACTGTATAGAGCTATATAAAAAGGACTTAAACCAGCTACAGCAACTTGTTGAATATAAAGCACTGTTCTGTTTTTGCAACAATGTAACTGTCCTTCTGCTGTCTCCATATGGTCGCACCATTTCTTCGCTCACTGCTTTAGAGTTCCTGCGGAATGCTGGGCAGAAATCATTCATGTCCCCAAAACAGAGGAAATTACGCCCTAGCTCACAAAGATGTTCAAGACAGCTGTTTAAGTGGGAATCTTTACCCCTCCACCCCCAGAGCTTAAAAAAAAAAAAACACAATTCTTTGCACTCTCAGCCAGTAGAAGTTTAACTCTGTACTGTCAAGCAATTTGACAATTACTTTATTCTTTCATTTTTAAAAAGTCTGATATGTACAAAAGAATATATATTAATGTAAGTTATAAAGCATAGTAAAGTGAACACCTGTGAATGTACACCCAACTTACGAAACAACCTGTATTATTGATTCTTGCTGTGTGCTCCTTCCATATCCCACCTCCCTGCTTCCTCTCAAGGTAATCACTATCCCGATTTTTTTTAAATCATTTCAACTTTTCTTTATGCAATTACCATATATATTCCCAGACAATATACTGTTTATTTTCACTTGTCTTTCAATGATAAAATTACTTCCATGCTGTATTATGCTGCTGCTTCTTTTCAATCAACATTATGCTTCTAGAATCCATCCCTGTTGTATGTAATTGTGTTTTCCCTGCTATGTAGTGTTCCATTATATGAACATACCATGATTTATAAATCCATTTTCTTATCGCCAACATTTAGATTTTTTCCTTTCCACACTCCCTCCCACTGTTATGTACATTGCTATGAATATTCTTATAATAGTCTCCTAATTCATATGTGCAAGAATTTTTCTAGGGTAGAGTTGCTGGCTTGGGGGGTATACAAGACACAGTCAAAGAGCTTTCCATGGGAGTTTGGGATTAGCAGATGCAAACTGGTATATATAGAATGGATAAACAACAAGGTCCTACTTTATAGCACAGGGAACTGTATACAGTATCCTCTGATAAAACATAATGGAGGGCTTCCCTGGTGGTGCAGTGGTTAAGAATCCGCCTGCCAATGCAGGGGACACAGGTTCAAGCCCTGGTCTGCGAAGATCCCACATGATGTGGAGCAACTAAGCCCATGTACCACAACTACTGAGCCTGCGCTCTAGAGCCCCAGAGCCACAACTACTGAGCCCGCTTACCTAGAGCTGGTGCTCTGCAACAAGAGAAGCCACCGCAATGAGAAACCCATGCACCACAACGAAGAGTAGCCCCCGCTCGCCGCAACTAGAGAAAGCCCACGCGCAGCAGCGAAGACCCAGTGCAGCCAAAAATAAATAAATTTAAAAATAATAATAATGGAAAAGAATATGAAAAAGAATGTATATAGGGACTTCTCTGGTGGTCCAGTGGGTAGGACTCGGCGCTCCCAATGCAGGGGGCCCGGGTTTGACTCCGGGTCAGGGAACTAGATCCTGCATGCATGCCACATCTAAGAGTCCACATGCTGCAACAAAGAAGCCTGCATGCCGCAACTAAAGATCCCACATGCCGCAACTAAGACCCGGCACAGCCAAAATAAATAAATAATAAATAAATAAATATTTTTTAAAAATACTCTTTAAAAAAAAGAATGTATATATATATGTATATATGTATCAATATGACTGAGTCACTTTGCTGTACAGCAGTAACACAACGTTGTAAATCAAGTATACTTCAGTAAAAAATAAAGAAAAGAAAAAAAGAGCTTTCCAAAGTGGTTGTGCCACTACACACTGCCAGCAATACCTTGTCCTTAAGCTTGAGCACAACTCCTTCCTTATTCTCACAAAGCACAGTTAAGACAAGACTTCTAAGTTAAAATGTTTTTTCAGTGAAACCTGAGTACAATGCAAGAAAAATCCTAAAACTAAATAGCATAATCTACTATTGGAGTTCCTTGGTCATGTTTCTTCATTGCGGATCCTCTTCTCACTCTGTTCCATGGGCCAACTCAGCTGGCCAGGGAAAAGCCTCCTTTATCCAATCTTGCCTTTCCCAGACTCTGATCTCTTTTTGTCTCCAACTCTAATAAAAAATAAATAAATAATAAAGACCTCTCCTTCTCCAACAACAACAAGCAAACAAGACTTAGCATGCTCCTGCAAAGATGCAGCCTTGCTCACAAAGAAGTCATCCCTTTACATTACTGTGCATTACAGTTGTTCATAATTGTTTTGAGCTTCTTCACTCCAGAATGAAATTTTACTTTCTATACCCAGAAGACCCATTAAACTGTTTTTCAAAAGAGCAGTCTTCCCCTAGAGATGAATTTTACAGTCATCCCTAGAGTGGTTCTCTTGGTTAAAGCCTCTTGGCTTGAAAGTAACAGAAACTATCTCAAGCTATTTTAAAAGGAAAAGGAGAATTTGTTCTAAGGATACAGGATATCTTAAAGCACCAGAAAATAATTTTTCACTGGCCAAATTTGAGTCAGGCGCCCTCCTCTAACCCAATCTTGAGAGGTGAGGTCATATTGTACCTTTGCTGTAGATGAAAGTGTCACTACTAATGCTCCAGAAATGTTTTTCAAATGACTATATGGCAGGGATGATTCAAATGAACAAATTTCTAAATAGCAAAGCCAATAATAGATATCCCATTTGTCCCTTTCCCCTTTCCAAAAAGAGTCAACAATTATTTTATGAGTCACTTATCTTTACAAAAACGCCATTCCTTAATGCAAGATCTCACCTATATATCTTTATTGTTTATTTATTTATTTTATTTATTTTGGCTGTGTCGGGTCTTAGTTGCAGCACGCAGGATCTTCGTTGAGGCATGAGAGATCTTTTGATGCAGCGTGTGGGCTACTCTCTAGTTGTGGCATGTGGGGTTTCTCTTCTCTAGTTGTGGTGCAGGCTCCAAGGCACATGGGCTCTGTAGTTTGCAGCAAGCGGGCTCTCTAGTTAAGGCACGTGAGCTCAGTAGTTGTGGCGCATGGGCTTAGTTGCCCTGCAGCATGTGGGATCTTAGTTCCCTGACCAGGGATCGAACCCACGTCCCCTGCATTGTAAGGTGGATTCTTTGCCACTGGACCACCAGGGAAGTCCCTGTGTATCTTTAATACTATAGTTAATATTAATTAATAACATATATATGTTTACTAATTAAAGTATCATATTTACACACAGTATATGTAATTATATATAATAAAAATACATATAAATTGTATTGCTATCTAATTATAATAGTTATATACAATATAATTAATGTATTTAATATATTATTAAATAATAGTATAAATATATCCCAAGACCATTAATTTAGAGCCTTCCTTTTCCCAGAGAAGTATAAGGCAGAGTTTCTCAACCTTGGCACTATTGATATTTTGGTCCAGATAATGCTTTTATGAGGGGAGGAGACTCCTGTGCATTGTAGGATGTTTAGCAGTATCTCTCGTCTCCACCCACTAGGTGATAGTAGCATTCCCCTCCTCCCCATTATGAAAAGCAAAAGTCTCCAGACATGTCAAATGCCCCTGGGAGACAATATTGCCAAAATTAAGAACCACTGGTATAAAGCAGGGCCTTAGTGAACTTTTAGTCCAATTGAAGACACAAAATATATAAGAAACAACTAGAGAAAAAAAGGTAAAACAGTATACAAAATTATATTGTAAACAGTCATAAAATTTTCATTTTTGCCTTTAATATTCTTGGAGGATATTAAAAAAATTACCATTTTATTCTGTTGGGAAATGGTGGTAATGCACAAGAGCTTCGTTCTATTTAATGCCTATTTGGAATGTTTTTCAGATTTTTACCAGAAGGATGCTACAGAGAAAAGTACCTTAATTTCTTCCCTAAATTCCTTAGAAGGCAACTGCATCTGACTTAAGTTATGAATCAATAACATATTTTCTATTGTTTTATTGGCATAATTTCAGAACTTTGTTTTATCTGTCTTTCTAATTGATCTTTGGTTGGTAGGAACAAGCAAACCTCAACTTTATCTTTGCCTACAGACTTTCAGTCTAATAGTGGTTAATATCTATATTCATCTATTCAACAAATATTTATTGAACACCTAGGTACCAGGCCCTGTGCTAGGCACTGGAAGTATGTGGTCAGCTAACAACAACAACAACAGTAATGATCCTTGCCTCATGGACTTTGCCATCTAGTGAGAGAAACAGACATTGATCAAATGTATCATTGATCACACTTACAAATCTATTAACTCCTTTACAGGAGAATACATAGTGCTGTGGGGTTCTATAATGTGCATAATTTATATCTTTAGGGAGTTCTGGGAAGTTTCCTTGAGAAAGTGATTATTGAGTTGAAATTTAAAAAGCACTAAGGGGGTCTTCCTGATGGTCCAGTGGTTAAGACTTCACACTTCCACTGCAGGGGGCATGGGTTCAATCCCCCATTGGGGAACTAAGATCCCGCATGTGGCGTGGCCAAAAAAAAAAAATCACTAAGGGTGAAGGGGTCAGGAGACTGTGAGGGGACAGTGCTTTGAAGGCAGGAAGAAAAGTGTGTGCAAGACCCCATGCCAAAACTAGAAAATGGGATATCATTTAGGATTTTAGTTAGTCCAGGGTTGAGGTAAGTCATTTGGAGGAGGGTGGTGGTGGGTGAGAAGAAGAGAATCCACTGAGAAAACAGCCAAAATTGGAATCCTGAAATAAATGAATAATTGTCCAGGGATCCTTTTGTAATGCAAATACTCATTCCTTTTCCTTCTTTATATTCAAATTACTCTATATTAGCCTTTTGCAAAGCAAGACACAAAGTACAGAAATCTAAGCTAAGTGGATGTTAAATTTCAGAAGAAGTGATATATTATTTAACAGCAATTCACCATGATATAATCTGATAATGGTACTGGAAAATTTTCTCCATACTAATGTTACTGAACTTAGGTTCACCTGCTCGTCGCTCAGGAATCCAATACCGAGAGGCAAGTGTTGGGTGAAAAGGAAAGATGGCTTTATTGAGGAAGCCAGCAATCCTGGGGAGAAGGTGGACTCATGTCCCAAAGAACCAAATCCCTACTCCCCAGGTTTTGCTTGGCGATTATACAGGGAAAAGAGGAAAGGGCTACATTCTGGGGAGGGTGCAATCTTCTATCTTCAGAGATGATTGTCTTGATCACACAAAAGTAGCCATCATGTCTCACTTGTGGTTGGAACACTATCTGAGCCATAAATCTTTGGTCAGCTAGGCCTTCTGGTTCCAACTGGCCTGGAGTCTTGGGGGCAGCATACAGTTAACTTCTTCTACCTTGTGGGGGTGCCAGTATCTGCAAAACAGCTCAAAGGATACGGCTCAGAATATTATCTATAGTCCTTGAGGAGGTACTAAATGTCCTTGACTTTGTTTAAGAGCTAAACTATTATTTTGTCTTGCTTGCCTATTTTCCTCTGCATTTTCTCATTTCTCTGATTAAATTTATTCTTTGGAACTGAGGGAAGGCCTAGGAGGCTAAAGTTTTTCTACAAACAAGAGGCAGGTGGAGGATGGGGGTTGCGGAGGGGGGGTCGTCTGTCCCAGGAAGGTTCCACAGGGTCCTGCTCAGTTACACTATATCACTTAACTAAAAATTTACTTATATAACAGAGGATAAAGAAAGCGTTAGAACTATATTTTGCCTTATGATCCATTCCCCATTTATTAAAATAGTGTGGTAAATACATACTGTGTGATATAAAAGCACGTTGAGTAGAAAGAGTGGTACCGCAGAAAGAGCATCAGGTACTAGAGCTGTACACCTTGACCTAGCTCACAGGGTTAAACTTTCAGCTCACTCCTTTCAGAAACAAGAACTAGAAAAGTACCCTTTCTCAGGCTGATCAAAACAGACTACTGCAGAAATAATGGGTTAATCTCCTAATTACAGCCCCTTTCGACTTTTCCAAAAGTTCTGCATCACTTTGTTAATCATAAGTAATGACGCTTTTGCCATTTTGTCTAGCAGAGTCAAGCTATGAGAGATCTTAACATGGTGGGGAATTCACGTTAGTTTTGGGACTGTAATATTGGAAGCCTTATACTACATACAGTCTATAATTATACTCTGATATAATTTATGATATTTGGCACTTGTCAAAATGCAGTTTTCTTTCCTTATTTTTGTGCAGGTGACTAAAAGGCATATAGTCTTCCGTGCTTATTTAAGTTAATGAAGTATATTAACTCACAGAACATGGGGGACAGCTAAATAATCACATTAACAATATTTAAAAAAAAAATGTTTCATGGGTTTTACTGATGGAGTTTCACCCTTTAGAGCTGAGTCACAAAGAATAGGAATCAAACCCCAGATTTGTCATTTACTCTATTACTTTGGGCAACTGCCTATATGTTCTCAGAACTTCAGTTACCTTATCTATAAAATGGGGATAAAATTTTTTTGAGCTATTTTAGGGCTATTGTAAGGATTAGATTAGCGCACATAAAGCACAAACCACAGAGTATGGCACAGTGAGCACTACAGAGTGGGTTTTAATTAAATGACAGTAGTATTTGCCCATTTATTTTCATGTAAACATGAGAAATGTAGTTGCAGTCAGGTGAAAACTGACCTGTGAGATACAGAGATGGATTTATTGTAGAAAAGAAGAAAATAATTCATAAATTGCCCAGCAGTAACACCTTGAATATTTTGCATCTTATTACTTATAGTTTGTTTCCTATGGCTTTTTAAACTTATTTTAAAAACTGCAGCCAATGCCTGATTATTTCGGGCTTGATTATCTACTTAGAGACTACTCAGCCCTTAATTTCTTGCTGTACAACAGTGAAAACAGAGAGAAAGGAAATGACTTCTGCAGAGACTGAATCATCCCTGTGCCTCATGTAGTATCTGGCACTTAGTATGTACTAAATAAAAAATAAATCAATTTAATCACTTTTCAGTAACTCCAGTTTTAGAAGTCTTGGGTAAGACCAAAGGTAAAAATAAGACTCTTTGAACAATGCTATTTTGTTTTTCACTGTCACTATCTCTAGCCTTCTCACAACTGAGTTTTGACTATGCCAGAGACATTTAATGAAATGCTTAGAATGGTGTTGAATAGAACACACACTGATTCTTTTTCAGGATGATGTCAAGTATGACCTTAATTATTTGAAGAATAAAACTAAAAGTCCAAAATACTTCAGTGTATATTATATGACCTGTGGGAGAAACAAAAGAGAGAGATGATTTTAGCCATCAAGGAGTTTACAAACCTGTAAAGTCAGATTTAACTTGTATATTAACAACTTTAGAGAAACTTTAAAAGGGGGAGGGGGACAAATGACAATGAAAACACGACGACCCAAAACCAGTGGGATGCAGCAAAAGCAGTTCTAAGAGGGAAGTTTATAGCAATACAATCCTACCTCAAGAAACAAGAAACATCTCAAGTAAACAACCTAACCTTACACCTAAAGCAATTAGAGAAAGAAGAACAAAAAAACCCCCAAAGTTAGCAGAAGGAGAGAAATCATAAATATCAGATCAGAAATAAATGAAAAAGAAATGAAGGAAACAGTAGCAAAGATCAATAAAACTAAAAGCTGGTTCTTTGAGAAGATAAACAAAATTGATAAACTATTAGCCAGACTCATCAAGAAAAAAAGGGAGAAGACTCAAATCAACAGAAGTAGAAATGAAAAAGAAGAAGTAACAACTGACACTGCAGAAATACAAAGAATCATGAGCAATTACTACAAGCAACTATATGCCAATAAAATGGACAACCTGGAAGAAATGGACACATTCTTAGAAAAGCACAACCTTCTGAGACTGAACCAGGAAGAAATAGAAAATATAAACAGACCAATCACAAGCACTGAAATTGAGATTGTGATTAAAAATCTTCCAACAAATAAAACCCCAGGACCAGATGACTTCACAGTTGAATTCTATCAAACATTTAGAGAAGAGCTAACACCTATCCTTCTCAAACTCTTCCAAAATATAGCAGAGGGAGGAACACTCCCAAACTCATTCTACGAGGCCACCATCACCCTGATACCAAAACCAGACAAAGATGTCACAAGGAAAGAAAACTACAGGCCAATATCACTGATGAACATAGATGCAAAAATCCTCAACAAAATACTAGCAAACAGAATCCAGCAGCACATTAAAAGGACCATACACAATGATCAAGTGGGGTTTATCCCAGGAATGCAAGGATTCTTCAATATATGCAATTCAATCAATGTGATAAACCATATTAACAAACTGAAGGAGAAAAACCATATGATCATCTCAATAGATGCAGAAAAAACTTCTGACAAAATTCAACACCCATTTATGATAAAAACCCTCCAGAAAGTAGGCATAGAGGGAACTTACCTCAACATAATACAGGCCATATATGACAAACCCACAGCCTACATCGTCCTCAGTGGTGAAAAACTGAAACCATTTCCTCTAAGATCAGGAACAAGACAAGGATGTCCACTCTCACCACTATTATTCAACATAGTTTTGGAAGTTTTAGCCACAACAATCAGAGAAGAAAAAGAAATAAAAGGAATCCAAATTGGAAAAGAAGAAGTAATCTGTCCCTGTTTGCAGATGACATGATACTATACATAGAGAATCCTAAAGAGGCTACCAGAAAACTGCTAGAGCTAATCAATGAATCTGGTAAAGTAGCAGGATACAAAATTAATGCACAGAAATCTCTTGCATTCCTATACACTAATGATGAAAAATCTGAAAGAGAAATTAAGGAAACACTCCCATTTACCATTGCAACAAAAAGAATAAAATACCTAGGAATAAACCTACCTAAGGAGACAAAAGACCTGTGTGCAGAAAACTATAAGACACTGATGAAAGAAATTAAAGATGATACAAACAGATGGAGAGATATACCATGTTCTTGGATTGGAAGAATCAATATTGTGAAAATTACTATACGATCCAAAGCAATCTACAGATTCAGTGCAATCCCTATCAAACTACCAATGGCATTTTTCACAGAACTAGAACAAATAATTTCACAATTTGTATGGAAACACAAAAGATCCCGAATAGCCAAAGCAATCTTGAGAAAGAAAAACGCAGCTGGAGGAATCAGGCTCCTGGACTTCAGACTACACTACAAAGCTACAGTAATCAAGACAGTATGGTACTGGCACAAGAACAGAAATATAGATCAATGGAACAGGATAGAAAGCCCAGAGATAAACCCACACATATGGTCACCTTACTTTTGATAAAGGAGGCAAGAATATACAATGGAGAAAAGACAGCCTCTTCAATAAGTGGTGCTGGGAAAACTGGGCAGCTACATGTAAAAGAATGAAATTAGAGCACTGCCTAACACCATACACAAAAATAAACTCAAAATGGATTAATGACCTAAATGTAAGGCCAGACACTATAAAACTCTTAGAGGAAAACATAGATCGATCACTCTATGACATAAATCACAGCAAGATCCTTTTTGACCCACCTCCTAGAGAAATGGAAATAAAAACAAAAATAAACAATTGAGACCTAATGAAACTAAAAAGCTTTTGCACAGCAAAGGAAAACATAAACAAGACGAAAAGACAACCCTCAGAATGGGAGAAAATATTTGCAAATGAAGCAACTGACAAAGGATTAATCTCCAAAATTTACAAGCAGCTCATGCAGCTCAATATCAAAAAACCAACAACCCAATCCTAATATGGGCAGAAGATCTAAATAGACATTTCTCCCAAGAAGATATACAGATTGCCAACAAACACATGAAAGGATGGTCAACATCACTAATCATTAGAGAAATGCAAATCAAAACTACAATTAAGTATCACCTCACACCAGTCAGAATGGCCATCATCAAAAAATCTACAAACAATAAATGCTGGAGAGGGTGTGGAGAAAAGGGAACCCTCTTGCACTGTTGGTGGGAATGTAAATTGATACAGCCACTATGGAGAACAGTATGGAAGTTCCTTAAAAAACTAAAAATAGAACTACCATACGACCCAGCAATCCCACTACTGGGCATATACCCTGAGAAAACCATAGTTCAAAAAGAGTCATGTGGGCTTCCCTGGTGGCGCAGTGGTTGGGAGTCCGCCTGCCAATGCAGGGGACACGGGTTCGTGCCCCGGTTTTGGAAGATCCCACATGCCGCGGAGCGGCTGGGCCCGTGAGCCACAACTACTGAGCCTGCGTGTCTGGAGCCTGTGCTCCGCAACGGGAGAGGCCGCGACAGTGAGAGGCCCGTGCACAGTGATGAAGAGTGGCCCCCACTCGCCACAACTAGAGAAAAGCCCTTGCACAGAACCGAAGACCCAACACAGCCAAAAATAAATAAATAAATAAATAAATAAATTAAAAAAAAAAAAAAGAGTCATGTACCAAAATGTTCATTGCAGCTCTATTTACAATAGCCAGGACATGGAAGCAACCTAAGTGTCCGTCGACAGATGAATGGATGAAGAAGATGTGGCACATATATACTATGGAATACTACTCAGCCATAAAGAGAAACTAAACTGAGTTATTTGTAGTGAGGTGGATGGACCTAGAGACTGTCATACAGAGTGAAGTAAGTCAGAAAGAGAAAAACAAACACCGTATGCTAACATATATATATGGAATAAAAAAAAATGGTTTTGAAGAAACTAGGGGCAGGACAGGAATAAAGACGCAGACGTAGAGAATGGACTAGAGGACACGGGGAGGGGGAAGGGTAAGCTGAGACGAAGTGAGAGAGTAGCACTGACATATATACACTACCAAAAGTAAAATAGATAGCTAGTGGGAAGCAGCCACATAGCACAGGGAGATCAGCTCGGTGCTTTGTGACCACCTAGAGGGGTGGGATAGGGAGGGTGGGAGGGAGATGCAAGAGGGAGGAGATATGGGGATATATGTATATGTATAGCTGATTCACTTTGTTATAAAGCAGAAACTAACACAGTGTTTTAAAGCAATTATACTCCAATAAAGATGTTAAGAAAAAGGGGGGGTGGGACAAAAAAGGGAAGGTACAGAACAAGATGTGTAGTTTCCTACCATTTACTTAAAACACACACACACACACACACACACACACTCATATAAATAAATATGCTGGGTTTTGCACAGACTCTCTGGATAAGTATTCCAGACACTGATAACAATGATTGTTTCTGGGAAAGGGCCATCAAAGACTGGGGGGTCATGGGTTGGAGGAAGACTTACTTTTCACTGTATAGCCTTTAGTACTATTTCACTTTTTCTTTGTTAACCATGTTCATGTACTACTTCTTAAAAAAGATTAAAATGTTCTGGTGGTGAGAGGAAAGTAAAATGCTATATTATCCTTTCTCAGCTCAAATTCAAATCTCTAAGATGATATGTTTTTTAAGGAAACTATTTACAATGCAATGAAATGATAATTATACTGATTTGCTGAAAAGAGGACTCAGGACTATCAGATTTTAGTCTAGCCTCTGCCACTAACTAGCTATAAGATCTTAGGCAAGGCACTTATGATTTTTATTTGTTTGTTTGGGGTGGAGGGAGTAGACTATATGGCCTTTGGGATTCTTAAAGTTAGTGGTCAATCATTAGCAGCCGATTGGTCCATATCTATTTATTAGGACCAAATTTATTATTGCTTAAAAACATTTATTATAATAGAAACAACCAAAATGTCCATCAATAGGAAACAAGTCAGGGCTTCCCTGGTGGTCCAGTGGTTAAGAATCCACCTTCCAATGCAGGGGACATGGGTTCAATCCCTGGTCAGGGAACTAAGATCCCACATTCTGCGGGGCAACTAAGCCTGCACACCTCAACTACTGAGCCCACACACCACAACTAATGAGCCTGCGAGCCACAAGTAGAGAGAAGCCAGTGCACTGCAACTAAGACCCGATGCAGCCAAAAACAAACAAATATTTATCCCCCCCCCAAAAAAAAAGACAAAAAAAAAGACTGTGCCTCCAATGCAGGAGGCACGAGTTCAGTCCCTGGTTGGGGAAGTTCCTCATGCCCTGGGGTGTGGCCATAAATAAATAAATAAGAGAAAACACTGAATTTAAAGAAAAAGGAAACAAATTAAATTGATTATGATAGGGACTTCCCTGGCAGTCCAGTGGTTAGGACTCAGTGCTTTCACTGCCATGGCCTTGGTTCGATCCCTGGTGGGGGAACTGAGACCCCACGAGCCGTGCGGCACCGCAAAAAAAAAAAAAAAAAAAAAAAAAAAATTGATTATGATACATCCACTCAATGGAATACTCTGTGTTCATAAAAAAGAATTAGAAAGCTCTTTAACGCCCCAAATGGAAAGCTCTCCAAAATATATATTAAGTGAAAAAAGCAAGGTATTGAACAGTATGTGAAGAAAAACTAGAGGGACTTCCCTGGCGGTCCAGTGTTTAAGACTCTGTGCTTCGAGGCGGCTTTCGTGGAGGCAGCTAGCGCGAGGCTGTGGAGCGCTGAGCCGCGCGTCCTGCCCTGCAGCTGCCCAGGCTAGCGAACAATACAGTCAGGATGGCTAAAGGTGATCCCAAGAAACCAAAGGGCAAGATGTCTGCTTATGCCTTCTTTGTGCAGACGTGCAGAGAGGACCATAAGAAGAAAAACGCTGAGGTCCCTGTCAATTTTGCAGAATTTTCCAAGAAGTGCTCTGAGAGGTGGAAGACAATGTCTGGGAAAGAGAAGTCTAAATTTCACGAAATGGCAAAGGCAGATAAAGTGCGCTATGACTGGGAAATGAAGGATTACAGACCAGCTAAGGGAGGCAAGAAGAAGGACCCGAATGCCCCCAAGAGACCACCGTCTGGATTTTTTCCTGTTCTGTTCTGAATTCCGCCCCAAGATCAAATCTACAAACCCTGGCATCTCTATAGGAGATGTGGCAAAGAAGCTAGGCGAGATGTGGAATAACTTTAGTGACAGCGAGAAGCAGCCATACATCAACAAGGCAGCGAAGCTGAAGGAGAAATACGAGAAGGATGTCGCACACTGTAAGTCTAAAGGGAAGTTTGATGGCGCCAAGGGTCCTTCTAAAGTTGCCCGGAAAAAGGTGGAAGAGGAAGATGAAGAAGACAAGGATGAAGAAGAGGAGGAGGAGGATGAATAAAAAAAACTGTTGATCTGTCTCCTTGTGAATACCTTAGAGTAGGGAGCGCCGTGATTGACACACCTCTCGCCCAAGACGTGTCTGTTGCCCTCATTAGGTTGAATTACCCAACTGGATCATGATCATATCGTAGTCTCTCAGAGTGCTCTAGCAACTGTCAGTGATTTACATGAAGTGGCCATGGGTGTCTGGAGCACCCAGAAACTGTATCAAAGTTGTACATGTTTCCAAACATTTTAAAAATGAAAAGGCTCTCCTGTTCTCCTCACTCTGTGCACTTTGCTGTTGGTGTGACAGGCATTTAAAGATGTTTCTGGCATTTTCTTTTTTTTTTTAATTTGTGAGGTGGTGTGTTAACTCTATGGTCATTGGCTAGGAATCGCGAGTTCTCAACTGTAGATATCTATAGTTTGTAAGAAGAACAAAGCAACTGAGACACACTCTTGATGCTCCTTGCTTGGCGTGGCAGCTGTAAGGGAGATGCCTTCCGAAGGGGCCATAGCTCAGGGCGTGCACTGTGGGGCTGGACCTGTGGACACTGCAGTGGGCATCCATTTAGCTTCAGGTTGTCTTGTTTCTGTATATAGAGACATAGCATCCCGCTGCCATTCTTAGCTGTGGAAAGGGGGGGAGGGTCAGCTGGCATGAGAAGTGTTTTGGATCCTTTTTAGTTGAAGTACAGTAGTTTTAAACTGTTTGTTTTTTAAACAAACCATAGAACTCTTCGTTGTCAGCAAAGCCAAGAGCCACTGCATTGATGAGAGTTCAAGAACCTTCTATACTAAGCACAATCTGCAACGTTCTGTTATTTTTATTTTTGTATGTTTAGAATGCTGAAATGTTTTTGAAGTTAAAATAAACAGTATCACATTAAAAAAAAATGAAAGAAAAGACTCTGCGCTTCCACTGCAGGGGAAGCGGGTTCAATCCCTGGTTGGGGAACTAAATCCCACTTGCCTCACGGCCCAGCCGGAAGGAAGGAAGGAAGGAAGGAAGGAAGGAAGGAAGGAAGGAAGGAAGGGAGGGAGGGAGGGAGGGAGGGAGGGAGGAAGGAAGGAGAGAGAGAGAGAGAAGGAAGGAAGGAAGGAAGGAAGGAAGGAAGGAAGGAAGGAAGGAAGGAAAGAAAGAAAGAAAGAAAGAAAGAAAGAAAGAAAGAAAGAAAGAAACTGCTCTCAGAAAAAAAAAAAAGGACATTTAAGGGAACCAAGCTTGAGATAAAAAACTTTGAAAAAAAACACTAGAATGTACAGTATAAGCACTTTATATATACAAATGAATGGTATATAATGAATATATTATATATATGTATTTGAACGAAAGGATTTACAAGAAACTAATAACATTTTTTAAAATATATAAATTTATTTATTTATTTTTGGCTGTGTTGGGTCTTTGTTGCTGCACGTGGGCCTTCTCTAGTTGCGGCGAGCGGGGGCTACTCTTTGTTGCAGTGCGCAACTTCTCACTGCAGTGGCTTCTCTTGTTGCGGAGCACGGGCTCTAGGCACATGGGCTTCAGTAGTTGTGGCACATGGGCTCAGTAGTTGTGGCTTGTGGGCTGTAGAGCGTAGGCTCAGTAGTTGTGGTACACAGGCTTCGTTGCTCCGTGGCATGTGGGATCTTCCCAGACCAGGGCTCGACCCATGTCCCCTGCATTGGCAGGTGGATTCTTAACCACTGCACCATTAGGGAAGTCCTAATAACATTTTTAATGTCTATCAGTAGCACTGTGCTGAGGATTATAGAGAGACTTTACTATGTGCTATTTTATGCTTTTTGGATTTTGTAATATGGAAATATATTACCCAAAGATTTAAACTTTAAAAATCTGTTCATCCTATATATTTATTTTTTTATATCACGTTTTTAATTGAAGTGTAGTTGATGTACAATACTATATAAGTTACAGGTGTACAATATAGTGATTCACAATTTTTAAAGGTTATAATTCATTTAAAGTTGTTATAAAATATTGGCTATAGTCCCTGTGTTGTATAATATTTCCTTGTAGATTATTTATTTTATTAAACGTTTATTTCTTTATTTGGTTGCACCAGGTCTTAGTTGTAGCAGGCAGGCTCCTTAGTTGCGGCTCCAGGGCTCCTTAGTTGTGGCATGTGAACTCTTAGTTGTGCTATGCATGTGGGATCTAGCTCCCTGACCAGGGATCAAACCCAGACCCCCTGCATTGGGAGCATGGAGTCCCATCTGCTGTGCCACCAGGGAAGTCCCCTGTAGCTTATTTTATACATAATAGTTTGTACCTCTTAATCCCCTACTCCCATCTTGCTCCTCCCCCCTTCCTTCTTCCCTCTGGTAACCACTAATTTGTTTTCTGTAACTGTCGGTCTGTTTCTTTTTTGCTATATTCACTAGTTCGTTACATGTTTTAGATTCCACGTATAAGTGATACCATACAGTATTTGTCTTTGTCTGACTTATTTCACTTAGCACAATACCCTCCAAGTCCATCCATGTTGTTGCAAATGGCAAAATTTCATTCTTTTTTATGGCTGGGTAGTATAAAAACATTTCTTTTGAAATGGGGGAAAAATAAAACAGATAGTGTTTTTATTTTATATTTGTTGGTTGATTTATGTATTTATTTTTTAAGAATAACGAGATTTATTTTTCCTTCATGTCGAGGGCTGCATGGAGTCTAGGCTGGTGGGCAGCTCTGCTCCAGGCAGTCAGTCATTTGGGGACCTTGTGTTTTTAAAATACATAAACATCTATATAAAAGTTGTTTATATCTTTATAAACATATTTATATTTTAAATATGTTTATATTGAAGTTGTTTCTATCTTTCTTTCAAGGTGACTATCTGCTTCCTGGCATTGTGGTAGCACCTGAGGTTCCATTATCACAGTTCTTGAGAACCACCTCTATTTACCCAAGATAAAATCCAACCATACGAATATTGATTAGCCACTGCAAGATAAAAGGCTCTTCTGTAGGTTCCTGAAACGTGTGTGTGGGCACACCCCCCAACAATGTCCTTTGCACTTACCTGGTCCCTCATTCTGTACTACGTTAAAGTTGATTTTTCTCTGAGTTCCTAACTATAGTTCTTGTGTTATTAAAACAACTGTGCTTACCTGGTTCATTTTATATACAGAAGCTCAACTGTTGCATATATTATTACTTAAAAATAAATTGATAAATGTCATATGGTTTATAAATTGCTGGTTTAATCCAATTATTCTTTTTTAAAAATTGTGGTAAAATACACAAAAAATTTACCATCTTAACCATTTTTAAGTGTACAGTTCAGTAGTGTTAAGTACATTGACATTGTTGTACAGCCAATCTCCAGAACTCTTTTCATCTGAAACTCTGTACCCATTAAACAACTCCCGGTTCCCCACTCTCCCCAGCCTCTGGCAACCACCATTCTACTTTCTGTCTCTTTGAATTTGGTTCTCTGATATGAGAAATCTCATATAGGTGGACTCATACAGTATATATCTTGTTGAAACTGGCTTATTTCACTTCGCATAATGTCCTTCCCTTATTCTTTTTTCCGAGTATCTGCAATGCATAAAGTCTTCCAACTTGAGTTAATTTTTTAAAATTATAAACATAGAAATACTGAAGCATAGGGCAGAAAAGGGGAAGAAATATAAAAGCAACTAAATTTTTGGAAGTTTTGATCCAAAGTACCGTACCACCTAAAAATGTACTTTTGCCTATAATTGGAAATTTTAAAAGCAAACTATCCCTATATTAGACCATTCTTGCATAAACAATCCACTGATACAAAGAAAGAACATAAGAGGAGAGCAGTCCCAAATGAATTTTATTTGATTATCATTAAGATATGCAATCAAATCAGCAGGTTTTAAATCCTTGGGAAAAAGGGAAACTCATATTGCTTAAATCAAATGAACATACAAATAAACTGTAACATGTTATAATACCTTGATTGTATTAACCTTTCTGATAGCTTAATGAGGTCACAAAGCATCCTTAAATACAAGGAGCTGCAATTTTCAATGTCAATTTCTGTGGGATTTGTACTGACACATTCACCCAGAGTATGTGAGACATGATTTTCCGCTTAGAATGCTGGAATGCTTTCACAAGAGGAGTCTATTTTAAAAACCAACTTCTTTTAAAATGAAGTTCATTTGGAACAGCAGAGTTTATTATGGCTTCAAATTCTGGCAATAAACATCTTTACTGTCTGGGGCTGGAAAATTCTCCCCACTCTGCAGCACAGACTTGGCGGAGGCAGCTGGTCAAGTCTGCTGGGCTGAGACAGGCCAGGGCTCCAGATGGAGGTTTCCAAATCGAGATTAAGGTAAGTATTTGTGCTTTTATAAACTTGCACTTAAATCTGTAGGAACATTGGTGAGTTCTGGAAAGAAAAAAGCAATTTTATTTGAGATGAGACTTATAAACATAGAGAGGAACCAAAAAATGAAAGAGTTGTTTATTTGCATTCTCTCTCTAGAAATAAAGCTTTCAATAGAGAAATAACCCTAGACTGATCTGGGGTATTACAGCCCAAGTTATGACTAATAGGCTTAAGAAAAAGGCTCTTTAATAACTATCGCTTGGAAGGAAAGCTTATAATATACACCTTATAACAAATTATACATCAATTACACATCAATTCCAGCTCCTCCATTTATGTGACATTGAAAGAATTACATAACCTTCCAATAACAAATCTCCCTTCCTTGAAGTGGAGATAATAATGGTGCCTTATCTCTGATGGTTGTGACGAATGAGATAAAGCCTGTAAGTTACTTAGCACAGTGGGTAGTGTATTATGAACACCCAATAAATGTTAGCTATTATTATTAATAAATGTCCCATATGTGTGTGTTGATTCAGAATTATACAAAATGGGAACACAAAGCTGAACAAAACAAAGGTGAATGAGATCCTCATGGTCTAGTGGAGAAGATACCATTACTATTTAAGAGGTAATGCGTCATCTGAGGATCAAAATAAGGTGTTTTTTTTTTTAAGTGCCTAGTGAACTATAGCACAAATTTTTATTAGTCTAGATCAGGGTTTCTCAGCCTCACACTGACGATGTTTGGGGCGGGATAATTCTGTGCTGTGAGGGGCTGGCCTGAGCACTATAGGGTGTTTGGCAGCCCATCTGGCCTCCACCCACTAGATGCCAGCAGCACCTCTCCCCACTCTGCGCTTTTACATCGCTGTGGTCTATGGCTGGGAGCCTCCAAGACCAAACCCCGGGGGTCAGTTTCCACTCCTGCTCTCCCCAGAGCTCCCTGTGCCTGCCTGCCTGGCCAGCCGTCTCCTCAGGGCCTGAACATTACGGCAGATGGCAGGCACCCAACAGTGGAATCTCAACCTGGGGGTCAGGAACAGGGCAAATCAGCTCTCCTCAGGCCAGCAGACAAAGATGAGACGGCCAGGTTCCCTGAGAGGAGAGAATGACGGCCTCGGACCTGGATGTCACTGGGGCAGAGTGAAATACACTGTGCTGGTTGCGAACCTGGCCAGCCAGGCTGGTCTCCCTCTGCCTCGGGCCAGTTGCTCTTGGTCAGGTGGATGACTCCAGCCACGCAACTGGAGTCAAAGCCGCTGTACAGCCCACCCCCCCAGCAAAAGGGGGTGGGGTGCGGTGGGAGTAGTTACTCTCTTGTTATATAAGCAGCCACATAATAGTCTGGATTTTGCCTTTTGGCCCACAGAGCCTAAAATATTTACCATCTGGGCCTTTATAGAAAAAAATTTGTCAACCTCCATTTTAGATAGGTACTTATCCTACCATCAGTACAGAGAAATGCATCGAAATGGTGTCATTCTACCTGACGTCATCTTGAGACAGGAAGACAAGAGCACAGCCATTTCGGAAAAGGACCAGGGTAACGGCCTTGGGCAAAACAGGCCTTGTAGACTAAAGAACAAAGGCCCCGGGGGTCTGAGTCCCAGAGATTAACCTTATCTGTTCCCGTGCATTTTTGCAGAAAATTCTCATGCATTTCTTCCCCCTCACAGAAGCAACTCCCTATTCCTGATAGCCATCGTGGAGCCACCTGCTGATGATCAAAGACGTTTGACGAGTTCTGGAAACTATCAGTGATCCATGAGACAAACCCTCCCTTTTGTTATAAAAGCAACTCGCCCCTTCTACTCTAGAAGCTGGAAGTTTTGTTTTGCTTTGTTTTCTTGTTGTTGTTGTAGTTTTCTGCCCTCTCCCTTGTGTACACGCTACCTCTTTGAATAAAAAGCTCTGCTTGCCTAAGGGTCTTGTGGAAACAATATCATTTCTATGGTAGTGCCATCCAAGAACCGGGAAAGGGCCTGGCAACAATCTTTGTAGCAAAAAAATGTTATGTACAAGTAAATAAACACCTGACAGTGTTTTCCGGGATGAATACCCATGGAGCCTACACTTTATTTTTTAATTAATTAATTAATTAATTAATGGCTGTGCTGGGTCTTCGTTGCTTAAGGCGGGCTTTCTCTACTTGCGAGTGGGGTTTACTCTTTGTTGCGGTGCGCGGGCTTCTCACTGCGGTGGCTTCTCTTGTGGAGCACAGGCTCTAGGCGTGTGGGCTTCAGTAGTTGTGGCATGCAGGCTTCAGTAGTTGTGGCACGCGGGCTTAGTTGCTCCGTGGCATGTGGGATCATCCCGAACCAGGGCTCGAACCCGTGTCCCCTGCATTGGCAGGCGGATTCTTAACCACTGCGTCACCAGGGAAGTCCCCTACACTTTAATTAGAAACTGTTACTAACATCTAAGAGGACTGTTTTCCCCTTAGAACTAACTGGGAGAGAATTTAGCAATTATTCTCTAATTATTGGCCTCCTGCCATTACTTCAGAACAGGGCCCACAGGTAGAATTATGAACACAAGTACCCTTCTTAAAAAGCCTTCAAAGGTTTCCCACTTCCTCACACCCAACCCCAAGCACTCTTGACTCCAGCATCGGATTATCCTTTCCCAAATGTGTCACCAGCAAGCCATGGACTGACTGTTACATCTCTGAGCCTTTCTGTTGATGATTTTCCCCCATGCATGGAATGTTCTTCTCATCTTCCTCAATCAACAGACACTTACTTTAGGATCCAATTCAAAAATTCCTCACCCTGTATTCTGGAACACTGTGAGCAGACTCGTGTTACAGCACACTGTGTTAGTCATTCCTAGATCTGTCTGCCCTGATCAACAGTGAGCACTTGGAGAGCAGGGGCACCTTCTCTCTGAATCCCCAATGCCTAATGGAATGCCTGGCACTTGCTAGAAATTCAGTAAATGCCGGGTCAGTGAATTAATTATTTGAAAGGCACTGCATGGCTCTTCCTGTCAAAAATAATTATTCCACTAAAAATTATCAGGTAGACACCAGCCTACCCCTTCTCCTTCCTTGTCTAAAATTTTCTCCTCTTTAGAGAACAGGGTCTCTAAGCTTTCTGACGGCAAGGTCTGCATCCTTTCATGTTTATATGCGTTTACCATTATTCCTGGCACTTAGTAAGTGCTCCTTCAAGAATTACATGGAGAATTATTTCGATCACATGAATTACATGAAAGAATTAATGGGAAAAAATGATCTTTTTCAATAATACTAAACCCTTAACTTCTGGAATTATTATGGTTTGTCAGTGTTTTGCTCTTAAAAATTTTTTTATAGAGATAAACATAAATCACTGAATGTATTTCATTTTAGAATCCACGTGTCCAAGTTGTACAAAATCAAAAGAGCTAAAATGCTTTGCCCCTATGATTATCTATAGAATATATATGTGTTTATATACCTAGAGAGTGTTACACATTCTCTTAAAGGCGAATTGGAGAAAATCAAGGAAATTAAGAGTTTGACTTACACCTAATATTCAGTTGTATCTCACGCTGGAAATGAAACCAACCAATATGAAATAAGGATGAACACCTTCTGGAATATGTTGGTAGCATTTAAACAAGGAGCATTAACATAATTTCAAAGTATTGCTCTGCCCCCCATACTCTTCCTCCCTGCCCCCCAAGTAACTTATCAACAGGATTAGAGAGAAAGACCAGGATATTGACACTCAGCACTTAACCCCCTGAGAAGCAGGGTCACCAATTTTGACCTTCACATGATCTTTTCTACCATTCCAATTGTTTGGGAGTTAAGTGGACTTCCTCCTCAATAACCTTAACCACAAAATTCATCCAATAGGTCAGAATAAAGGGTCTTGGGGTTTAATAGAAAGCGCATACGATTTAGTACAAATAACCAAATGTTTTCCAAATCTCAGAATCTTTCCAAGTTTCACTCTACAATTAATTTTTACCTTTACGTTGACTCATGTAAAGTATTTTTTACTTAAATAAGTGGATTTCAAAAAGGAACCATCACAATTGTATCAATAAATAGAGAAACCAGTATTACTGGGCATGAATAGAAGTTACCCACTGAAATAACTTTGTTAACACAAATGGTATTAAATCCTAGCGGGGTGCAGGTGTTGCCTACCAAAGCGTTACAGAGGTGTTAGAGATCACTAACCCCAAACTAAGGACATTCTCCTTGATATAATCAGAAAGATTGAAAAGGGAATAACTTTCCCACTGGAAGGCTCACTGCTATTTGTGCTGTGTCCCTGTACCACCTAAAATCATCTTGTTTCAGAAACACTGCAGAGTCCCCCCCCACCTTAGAGGCCCTGAAGGAAGGTAATTAACACCATCTCCCCACGAAGTCGAAATAAAATATCAGGCTGGGAGAGCCATAAAACCTTAACAGCAACTCATCCACTCAGAGCACTAAGTTTCAAAAATCTACCAAAGTTCAAATGATCTAATCCCTGAAGGAAGAGGCCACTTCACCTCCAGTAACTTAACGTTTTTGAAGAGAGGGGGTTGAGGAAACCACCAGAACATGGACCCGGAAACAGTTAAGGAATACTGCAGGTATTCCTCCAAAGTCACTTACTTGGTGGAGGCCTTAGGGCCACTCGGAGGGCTGGGGTCTGGTTCTGTGCTAGAGAGAGCAACTCCTCCTCTCCGGGACGGGGGTGGGCGCCCTGCCAGGGGGCACTGACTGCTGGGCTTGAGCAGCTGGAGCTGGGGACTCAGGGAGCAGGGATGCAGTGTCAGGGGCGTTCTGACTTAGCTCCTGGCCCGCTGGTGGCGGGGTCTCGAAAGCAACTGGCTCTTTGTGAAACTCCTGGGCAGATGGAGACTGGCTTGGTCCAATCCTCTGGACTAAAGAGCCGCTCTGGGAGGTCTGTTGGGTGTGATACATGGCCTGAAAGTCCTGGATAGCCTGGGCCACCTGAGGGTCCACAGGTTGGGTCTGAAAAGACTGGGTGGGCAGAAGCTGGAGCAGAGAGACCTGGGTGGCCAGACCCTGGGATTGGGAAGCCAGAAGAGGTGGTGGCTGAGTTTGACAGGCCTGAGCAAGAGTCTGGAGCTGGCTCTGTGAAGCCACAGGCACCAGGAGGTGGCTCTGAGAGGCCACAGGTACCCGGGGGTGGCTCTGAGAGGCCACAGGTACCAGGGGTTGGCTCTGAGAGGTAAGGATGGTCAGAGGCTGACTTGTAGAGCACAAAGGGACAGCAGGCAGGCTCTTAGAGGCCAACAGGACCGGAGGCTGAGTAGTAGAAGCCAAGGAAGCTACAGGCTGGCTCTTAGAAGTCAGAATAGGTAGAGGCTGGCTAGTAGAGGCCAAGGGGGCAGCAGGCTGGCTCACAGAGGCAAGAGTAACTGCAGGGGGCTGGCTCGTAGAGGCCAAGGAAACTACAGGCTGGCTCTTAGAGTTCAGAATAGGTAGAGGCTGGCTAGCAGAGGCCACGGGGACTATGGGCAGGCTCTTAAAAGCCAGGATGGCTGGAGTGAGAGGCTGGTCCAGAGGAGATGGAGTGAATGGCTGCACCAGATGGGTCCATGGTCCTTTAACAAACCTTGGGAGACTAGCCTCAGTGCCTAGGGGACCTGCATTGGGGCCCAAGGAGCAAACTCCCTTTAAACTTTTGACAGCTTCAGGTTTGGGGAGATCCTCGCTGCCGAAGTCCTGAGCGTCGCCGCTCTCCTTGGCACCTTCCATCCCGTCTTTGTCCTGGTCTAGCTGGTTTTCGACCTGGCCCGTGACGGTCATATCCAGAGCACTCCCTTGCAGGAACCTCTTGCGGTGCCGCCGCCGCGGCCGCATCCGCATAAAGGTGTTGGAAACGCTGCCCATGTTGAAAGAGAAACGGTTGCTGATGGTCTGGCTCAGGACTTCCAGCGTGGTGGCGGAAGGCAGGTGGTAGGGCCTGTTCAAGGGCTCTTCAGAAGACAGTTCGATGTTACCGCTGTACCAGAAAACCCACCAGAGGAGGCTGAGGAAGATGATGATGGAACCCAGGTAAAGCAACAGGTCGTAGAAGAGCAGATCGGCGAAGACCCCGGTGAACATCACGGTCGCGCCCACCGTGTCGAAGGCGACGCCCAACCAAAAGAAATGCTTACAACGGCCCAGACCCGACCGCTTCTTGGTCTTGTCGACGTCGTTAATCGAAAGCTCCATGAGCTCCCACTGTCGCCGCCACCAGGTCCGCAAAAGCGACCAGGCAGGCGGCACCGCCACAGGCCAGCTGTGGCCGCTGGGTCCCCATGGCAACGCCTTGGGGGCGAGCCAAGCAGGAGGCGGGGCGAGAGGGCGGGAAAGAGAGGCCGCCGCTCACCTGTCCGGAGGGGAAAAAAAAAGGGGCGCGTCCCCAGATCCTGGCGCATGCGCGGTACGCCCCGTCGCCCGCAGGGCCGCTTTCTCCGCATGCGCAGTGCTCCCTCCCTGTGCTACCCTCGCGTGTTCGTTCCTTCTGGGATCCTCGGAGAGTAGAGAGTTTACCTCTCCTGACCGTCGTCTGTTGTCCCCGCCGTAGGGGGTGGGGGACGTATCTACATTCCTTTCCCCTCGCCCCCGCCTTCCAGAACGAGGGTGACATCCTGAAGGAGAGCAAAAGGCAAGGATCCTCTTCTAGGAATTTCCCCTTCTCAGCTAGGAGTACAGCTTGGTCTCAGGTATTGCCACTTCCAGAGTTAAAGGCTTTCCTTTGTTTTGGTGAAGAATTGGCTAGATTAGGGTCTGTTGATAGATATCTTAATTCCGATCTTATCTGTTTGCCTCCTAGTGACTGAACTATTACACACTTCTACTAGTTAATAGCTGGCCTAGAGGTGAATTCCCCTGCCCCTACCCGTGTCTTCAGTTTCTTTCCTTTTAGTTTTCCTTACAAAGTTTTTTTGATGCTCCCTGTGGCATGTGGGATCGAATCCGTGCCCCCTGCAGTGGAAGCACGGAATCTTAACCACTGGACCGCCAGGGAATTCTATTTTCCTTACAATGTTAAGGTAGTTGAAAAAATATTGAAAAATTGGTGTATTAAAACTCACAACATTGGGGGACTTCCTTGGTGACGCAGTGGTTAAGAATCCACCTTCCAATGCAGGGGACACGGGTTCGAGCCCTGGTCCAGGAGGATCTCACATGCTGCGGAGCAACTAAACCCCTGCGCCACAACTACTGAGCCTGCACTCTAGAGCCTGTGAGCCACAACTACTGAAGCCCTGGCGCCTAGAGCCTGTGCTCTGCAGCAAGAGACGCCACCCCAATGAGAAGCCTGCGCACCGCAAGGAAGAGTAGTCCCTGCTCGCCGCAACTAGAGAGAAAGCCCGCAGGCAACAAGGAAGACCCAACACAGACATAAATAAATTAATTAATTAAATAAAAATTACTTTAAAAAACCTCACAAAACTCACAATATTGGGACTTCTCTGGTGGTGCAGTGGTTAAGACTCTGGGCTCCCACTGCAAGGGGCACAGGTTCACTCCCTGGTCAGGGAACTAGATCCCACGTGCGTGCCGCAACTAAGGGTCTGCATGCCACAATTGAGGAGCCTGCATGCCACAGCTAAGACCCAGTGCAACCAAATAAATAAATATTAATATGAAAAAGTCGTGCTCAGTTATTACCATTCTATTTAAAAAAAAAAAACTTCACAACAGTATTTTAAGTATTTATACCAAAACCAGAATTTATTACAATTTTACATTCCTGGTCTTAATGGAAGCAAACATCAATAATACTATTAAAATATACTTCTTAGTATATCTCGTTTTCAATGGAGATTGTCTTTTTTTTACAATTTTTCATGAGCCAGTAATTGTCTTTAACTTTTTTTTTTTTTTTTTGGCTGCACCTCAGGGCTTGTGGGATCTTATGGGATCTTAGTTCCCCCACCAGGTATCAAACCGGCCTCAACAGTGAAAGCGCCGAGTCCTAACCACTGGACCACCTGGGAATTCCCAAACCACAAGATATTTCTGAGTAAATAATTTTTAAAAAGTTACTCTTTTTATGAAAGAAATGTTTGCTTTACTTACCTGATAGTAAAAAGTAGTTCTTATACAGGAACACAGATCAAAGCCTTTCAGCACAACCAGCAAGTGTGGCTGCTCTTTGATATGAGGTCGGGTCTTGATTGGGTCATTATAAGAATATAGTTTCTCAGAGAAAGATGCTTTCACACCTCAGATTAGTATTTTTTCTTAAGTCAATAACTTAATGAACTTAATTATTCATTTATTGGCTAAGAAGGAATTCATTAACCAGAGGAAACATGAGCAACTACTTGTTAACTGTCCAGTAGCCAGCATGATACTAACTGGGTTTAAATTTCAGAAATAATAGATTTCTTTTACACTGATAACGCCTTTTAGCTGGGAGCTGTTGGTCTGTCTTTGGTTTTACTTACTGTTAATATACCATGACAAATGATGTGACATACTTTAAGCCGCAATTTTTTTATTGCAGTATAGTTGATTTACAATGTTGTGTTAATTTCTGCTGTACAGCAAAGTGATTCAGATATATATATAGGGTTGGCCAAAAAGTTCGTTCAGGTTTTTCCATAAGAATATATATATTCTTTTTTACATTCTTTTCCGTTATGGTTTATCACAGGATATTGGATATAGTTCCCTGTGCTATACAGTAGGATCTTGTTGTTTATCCATTCTATATATAATAGTTTGCATCTGCTAATCCCAACTCCCAATCCATCCTTCCTCCACTCCACCTCTCCCTTGACAACCACAATTGTTCTCTATGTCTGTGAGACTGTTTCTGTTTCATAGATAAGTTCATTTGTGTCATATTTTAGATTCCATGTGTAAGTGATATCATATGGTATTTGCCTTTCTCTTTCTGACCTACTTCATTTAGTACGATAATCTCTTGGTCCGTCCATGTTGCTGCAAATGTAAGCTGGATGTCTTAACTCTGCCTACACATTAGAATCACTTGGAGAATTTTTAACAAATGCTGATGCCTGGGCCCCAGCCCCAGAGATTCTATTTAATTGCTCTCGGGTAGGGCCCCAGCATCAGCATATTTTAAAAAATCTTCCTAGGTGAATCTAACGTGCAACCAAAATAGAAACCTCTTGCTTTAAACATTCCTCAGAGGTCAACTGATAGTTTAGAAGAGTGGAATGAACGACCATCGAGATTTAAAAGTTGAATCTATTTTACTTATTTGATTACTTGTCTTTCCCTGCATTCCAAACTACATGCTTCATGAGGGCAGGAACTAAGTCTTATTCATCTTGGTATCCCCACAGCCTAGCATAGAACTTGGCATATAATCTCTTAATGAAGTATTTTTGAATGAAGGAAGAAATAATAGGACTTGGTAGTTGACTGGACATGGGATGGTGCAGATAGTGGAGTCAAATACATATTTATTATTTTACTTGTTTATTGGGCATATAGAACCCTGGAGAGCACTTGGGAAGAAGGAATGTGTCTTGTGGGCTAATAACCAGGCCTCTGAAAGCGTTATCAAGGCCTTGGTGGCTATCAGATTTGAGGTCCTTCACTCCTGAGTTCATCCTATCAAGTCCTCAAATCTGTAGCTAGTACCAGAGGCTGGGTGCATTTCCATTAGGATTAGAAGTTGGACTTTGGGGTAAAGTATTAAGTGATTAATCAGGAAACTTTTACATTATGAGTAAAAAGAAATCTTGTGAAGAAAAAAATGTCTTAAATAATGTGCCAATGGTTGTTAGAGGTATCCACTACAGGAAATGGGATTGTCAGGGAGAAATTTAACTTTTTACTCTTATGTACCCATTTATCATTATATAGTGAACTTCTTTGTCTCTTGTTACCATTTTTGGCTTAAAGTCTATTTTGTGTGATTTAAGTGTAGCTATCCCTGCTTTCTTTTAGTTTCTACTTGCATGGAATGTCTTTTTCCATCCCTTCACTTTGATCCTTTGTGTGTCCTCAAAGCTGAAGTGAACCTCTTGTAGGCAGCATGTAGTTGTGTTGTTTTTCAATCCATTCATCCACTCTGTGTCTTTTGATTGGAGAATTTAGTCCATTTATATTTAACATAATTAATGATAGCTCTGGACTTACTATTGCCATTTTGTTAATTGTTTTCTGAACATTTGGTAGTTCCCTTTTTCCTTTCTCCCTTTCTTGCTGCATTCCTTTTTGAATTGATTATTTTCTATAGTGGTATGCTTTGATTCCCTTCTCTTTATCTTTTGTGAATCTACTGTAGGTTTTTGCATTGTGTTTACCATGAGGCTTACATATAACATCCTATAGGTATAACCATCTCTTTTACACTGATAACAGTTTAACTTCAATCACAGACAAAAACTACCTCTCTACTTTCCACTTTTATCTTTTTGATGTCACAATTTATGTCTTTTTATTTTGTGTATTCATTAACAAATTATTGTAGTTCGCAGACATTAGTTCTTCAAATAAGCTTTCTGCCTCCTTCTCCCTCACTTTTCCTTCTGGAACTCCAATAATTTGAAAAATGTTTCTCTCTCTCTTTTTTTGATGTAACCCATAGACCACATAGGCTTTCTTCATTCTTTTCTCTTTGATCTCCTCGAACTGGATAATCTCTAAATTCCTCTCTTCTATCTCACAGATTCTTCTGTGTGATCCATCTGCTGTTGCTCTCTATTGCGTTTTTTTGAATAAATTTATTTATTTTTTATTTTTGGCTGTGTTGGGTCTTTGTTGCTGCACGTGGGCTTTCTCTAGTTGCGGTGAAAGGGAGCTACTCTTTGATGTGGTGCTCAGGCTTCTCATTGTGGTGGCTTCTCTTGTTGTGGAGCATGGGCTCTAGGCGCGCAGACTTCAGTAGTTGTGGCACATGGGCTCAGTAGTTGTGGTGCATGGGCTTAGTTGCTCCAAGGCATGTGGGGTCTTCCCGGACCAGGGATCGAAACCGTGTCCCCTGCATTGGCAGGTGGATTCTTTTTTTTTAAATTGAGGTATAGTTGTTTCACAATGTTGTGTTAGTTTCTATTGTACAGCGAAGTGGAGTTCCCTGTGCTATACAGCAGTTCTTATTAGTTATCTATTTTATACATATTAGTGTATATATGTCAAGCCCAATCTCCCAATTCATTCCCCCCTGACCCCCCGCAGGCAGATTCTTAACAACTGCGCCACCAAGGAAGTCCCTCTACTGCATTTTTCATTTCATTCATTGTATGCTTCAGCTCCAGAACTTGTTTGGTTCTTTTTTATGATTTCTATCTCTTTGTTAAACCTCTCATTTTATTTGTATATTGTTTTCCAGATTTCATTGAATTGACCTTCTGTGTTTCCTTGAAGCGCATTGAGTTTCCTTAAAACAGCTATGTGAATTCTTTATTGGGTGAATTGAAGATCTCTCTGTCTTTGGGTCTTGATACTGGAAGATTATTTTGATCCTGTGGTGGTGTGATGTTACCTTGATCTTTTATGTTCCTTGGAGTTTTGCTTTGCTATCTTCACATTTGAAGTAGCAGTCATCTTCTCCAGTCTTTACTAACTGCCTTCTGAAGACAGATACCTTCTATTGGCCAGGCTAGAGATTCTGAGGCTTTCTCAGACCTTATATGGGTACACATGCTCCATGCTTCTTGCTCCCTCTTGTGGCAGAATTCTTAAGCTTCTATGCCTTCTCTGGATGCTGCAAAGTTGTTTTCCCAAAGGTGGTGCTAAAGCTTTAGCACCACCAAGCTTGTGGTCTGTCCCCAGCCCACAGATTCAGGTTGGCTTTCTGTGTGTGTCCACTAGCTATGCACCAAAGTTTGTTCTCGCTGCTGCTGTCAGGAGCACACACAGGGACCTGGCCCCAGAGGGGTGGTGTGGTGTGGGTGAGGCACCTGGGGCACTGAGGGTGACGGTGGGCCAATTCGCAAGTGAGACATTCCCAGCGACGTATGGGCGGGCTTCCCGATGGAGTCCCGATGCAGCTAGTAGGATTTGCATCCCTTTAAAGCCCTCAGAATCCTATCTCCACCCTCCCGGCCTCTTCCCGCCCTCCAGTCATGTGGTTCAGGATTCAGTACTGTGGATAGGGCAAGAGAGGAATGAGCCCCTTGGGCTGCATCCTGCACAACTGGGAAGGCTGGGCACTCATTCATATGCTTTCCCTTTCCCCTGCAGGAGATTAATCGTGGGCCGAGGAGATCTCTCTTGGCACCAAGTTGGGCTGCCTTGGGGGAGGAATGATGTGGATAAAGTCAAGCGGTTCCTCTTACCCTCTCCATTGTGTCCAGACTTGTATTTTTTTTCTCCTTTCATGTCCTAGAACTTTTCCTCTGGAAAGCTGGACTTCAACAAAGGCTCTCTCACCCATGGTTGATTCTAGGGACTCCCAGACCACAGCAGAGAGAATCTGGAGCCAGTTCATGGGCCACTGCAGGGTCTATAGCTGGGACCAAGATCTGTCTGCCTATTACTTGAGCACAGGTTGGCAAGACTCCTCCTACGTCCCTTGGCCTATGGTGCTGGATCCCACAGCTCCCTCAGTGGCACCTTTGTCCATAGATGGATGCCAAATTTTTGTTGTTGGTTAGGGTAAGGGACAAAAATGAGGAATGTCTATGCCACTCTGATGCCAACATCACCTACCCCATTTTAACTACCTTTAAGTCTACAATTCAGTGGCATTAAGTATGTTCACACTGCTGTGCAGCCATCACCACTATCCATCTCCAGAACTTTATCTTCCCAAACTGAAAGTCTATACCTATTCAATGGTAACTCTTCATCATCCCCTCCCCATCAGCACCTGGTAATCACTATTCTACTTTCTGTCTCTATGACTTTGACTATTCTAGGTACCTTTCATTTAAGAGGAATCATACAATATTTGTCCTTTTGTGTCTGTTTTTTTTTCCAGTTAGCATCCATGTTGTTCAAGGTCCATCGATTTTCTAGCATGTGTCAGAATTTCTTTCTTTTTTAAAATTTTATTTTTATCTTATTTATTTATTTAAAAAATTTTTTTGGCTGTGTTGGGTCTTTGTTGCTGCACGCAGGCTTTCTCTAGTTGTGGCGAGCAGGGGCTACTCTTCATTGCGGTGCGCGGGCTTCACATTGCGGTCGGTGGCTTCTCTTGTTGCGGAGCACGGGCTCTACGTGCGCAAGCTTCAGTAGTTGCAGCATGAGGGCCCTAGAGCACGTGGGCTTCAGTAGTTGTGGTGCATGGGCTCAGTAGTTGTGGCAGGTGGGCTCTAGGGTGCGTGGGCTTCAGTAGTTGTGGCGCACGGGTTTAGTTGCTCTGCAGCATCTGGGATCTTCCTGGACCAGGGCTCGAACCCGTGTCCCCTGCACTGGCAGGCAGACTCTTAACCACTGCGCCACCAGGGAAGTCCCTTCATTCCTTTTTAAGGTTAAAAATATTCCATTGTATAGATACACGTTTTGTTTATTCATTCATCCACTGATGAACATTTGGGCTGTTTCTCCCTTTTGGCTATCCTAGCTTTCTTCTTGGCACTGTTGGCATTTGCTCCTTGTTATGGACTGAATTATGTCCTGCCAACATTCATATGTTCAAGCCCTAGTGTGACTTTCTTTGGAGAGAAGGCCCATAAGGAGGTAATAACATTAAGTAAGGTAATAAGGGTGAAGCCTTAAGCCAAAAGGGCTGATGTCCTTATAAGAAGGGGAAGGGACACCAAAGATTTCTCCCTCCACATGCACAGAGAGGCGTCCATTTGAGGACACAACAAGAAGGTGGCCACCTACAAGCCAGGAAGAGAATCCTCACCAGAAACCGAGTCTGCCAGCATCTCAGTATGAGATTTCTAGCCTCCAAAACTGAGAAAGTTTTTGTTGTTTAAGCCACTCAGTCTATGGTGTTTTGTTATGGCAGTCCAAGCAGACTAATACAGACTATCCTGCGTAATTCTTTGTTGTGGGAGGGCTGTCTTTTATACGGTAGGACATTTTGCAAGCACCTCTGGGCTCTACTTGTGGGTAGATGCCAGTAGGACCTTCCTCTCCACCCCCAGGTTGTGACAACCGAAAATGACTCTACACATAGCCAAGTGTTTCCTAGGAAGCAAAACTGTCCCAGTGGATTACCACTGATGTAGAGGAATCGAGACATGTCTATCCGGCCCTGAAAGTCCTGGCTCGGTTGCTTTCCTTTTCATAGGGGGTGGCTGTGAGAGAAGGAAAAATACCCTGTGGGAGAAAGAGGCAAAGAGCTTAGGCTTCAGCCCACATTTCTGTTATCAGGCAATATCAGAATCCAGAGAATGGACAAAAGACATCCTCATCCTACCCGCCTCGTTTCTGTTTAACGAACAGGGATTATGGTACTGATTTTGTTGATGTTTTCTTGGTCCCACCTAATTTGTGCTCTGTAAGTAGCAAAAGCTATTAAAACTGGGTCATCTTGGGGCTTCCTTGGTGGTGCAGTGGTTGAGAATCCGCCTGCCAATGCAGGGGACATGCGTTCGAGCCCTGGTCTGGGGAGATCCCACATGCCGCGGAGCAACTGGGCCCATGAGCCACAACTACTGAGCCTGCGCGTCTGCAGCCTGTGCTCCGCAACAAGAGAGGCCATGATAGTGAGAGGCCCGCGCACCGCGATGAAGAGTGGCCCCCACTTGCCGCAACTAGAGAAAGCCCTCACACAGAAACAAAGACCTAACACAGCCAAAAATAAAAATAAATAAATTAAAAAACAACAACAACAACAACAAAAAACTGGGTCATCTTTAACTTTTAACTGATGACTTGGTTGATGTTAAATGGGAATAGGAATTTTGCACTGTTTATTCTAGAGAACACTGATTGTTGAATTTAGGAAAGGTTTAGTAAACTGGCTCTGAAGAATTTCTCCCTAAACCCACCTCTTCTGTTGGTTATTTATTGTATCACTAACATGTGGAGAGAACTTGGAATTATTAAGAAGAATTTTTCCCTCTGCCCCAAACACAATCTAAGAAAAGCTTTTCTGAAAATGGAAATGAACTGAATAGAAGCAAGGTCTTTGTTGCTATAGCTTAAAAACTAAAATTTTTTTCAGGTTTAAGAAGAATAAATAAAATGGAGATACATTTGAGGCCTGGCTCTGCACACAAAAATGGATAATAGGCTCATTCTGGCTCTTGCATCCCAGATGAATGTGGAGGTTCCTTCTGCAGGTAGACACCATAATGCTTTGCTTGCCTTTGACTCACCTTCTTCATTGTTGTGCTATAATATTCATATGTTGAGTATCAGAACCCAGAGAAGGAGCAGTCCAAGGATAAAACTTATCTAGTCTTTAGCTGACAGAGCCATTCCAATCGATAACAGCAAATATCCTAACATAAAGCGAATGATGAATTGGCGGTACAAAATCAAGAAATGCCTTTCATGCTGCATCTCCTGTGACAAGGTGTTTAAAATAGGAGCATGTGGGATCCCAGCCACGGTGGATTTTTTCTGGTGGCAGAAAGAAGAGAAAAAGAATTACAAAGAATTGCAAGAATTACCATTGAATGGTTGACTGAAGAACTCATTTCAGAAGGACATTGTTTTCAATATGAAGTTTATTTGTACCCATAAGGAGCATGACTGATCAGACTAGAGTTCTACTCTATCTAGTTTTCTGGATATCGATAAAGAAGATAATGTTCTAGGATCATCTTGAATATCTCCCATGAAAGATGCTCAAGAGAAGAGAATGCCCAGCTTGAATTCTGTATGGCTTTAGACAACTTCAGGAAGTAATCTGTTATTGAGTAAATCCTAGTGAACTTTTCTACTTTATAAAAACAAACATATGATCAACAGAAAGTAAAGTCCATATGAACTTAAAAACCAACAGTTTGAGCCGCAATCGTTTTGTATCTGGATAGTGATCTGTAATTACTTCGTGTGGGTGAAATGTCTATAGGATTTGCCACTCTGAACTTTATTTTTTGATTTAAAACATTTTTTTATTTTTAATTTTTATTGAAGTATAGTTGATTTACAATGTTGTTTTAGTTTTACTTGTACAGCAAAGTGATTCACTTATATATATATATTTTCTTTATTATATATACATATATGTATATACATATACATATATATATTCATTTTCAGATTCTTTTCCATTATAGGTTATTAGAAGATATCGAGTATAGTTCCCTGTGCTATACAGTAGGACCCTGTTGGTTTGAACTTTCACTAAATACAAACATGTCATAAGGTTTCAGTGTTAGCAGGTATTTGTTGTTAAACAATCAGGTAGGCAGCCGAGATAGCATGGTTATTTAGTAAATTCAGTGCAAGGAAAAGGCTCCTTGGGGCCGTATTTACACACCAGGCCATGAGGATTTGACAGAACAGAGGAGCTCCATCCCCTTGGGCAAGTTACCTCTGTAACCTCAGTTTCTTCACTAGTAACAATACCCACCTCATTTGGCATTTGAGAGCATTAAATTAGCAGGCCTAGGAGAGTGCCTGGCATAACAGCTAATGTCTATTAACTTGTTTCAGGCCTGTCTCCCATAGAGCCAGAATTTGCAGCCAGCTGAGTGGAGAGGTGAAATCTGTCCTTATCTACCATTTTTCTGAACAAGTCAGATTCTTCACTGAGGCACGGGTGCCAGGGAAGGAGTTGGAGGCCTCATCTGACAACTTGCAGGTGGACTTATTCTAAAGCCGAAGTACATGCAAGTACGAGAATGGAAACAACTCAGAGGGCTAATCTTTTCAGTATCAAGCCTAGAACTTTTGAGATTTGATTTCTGACCCCCAAGTTACAGGTCTTCAGCCCCTGTGGTTCAGTGGAAAGGTGCAGAAATGGAAACTCTAGGCTGTCTCTGGTAGACACCCCCTTTGTAGTATGTGCTACCTATCTTTTCTCGTTTATGGGGTTCCCTGGTGGCACAGTGGTTAAGAATCTGCCTGCCAATTCAGGGGACACGGGTTCGAGCCCTGGTCTGGGAAGATCCCACATACCTTGGAGCCCGTGAGGCACAACTACTGAGCCTGCGCGTCTAGAGCCTGTGCTCTGCAACAAGAGGAGCCACGACAATAAGAAGCCCACGCACCGCGATGAAGAGTGGCCCCCGCTCGCCACAACTAGAGAAAGCCCTCGCACAGAAACGAAAACCCAACACAGCCAAAAATAAATAAATAAATTTATATAAATAAATAAATAAATAAATAAATAAATAAATAAATAAACGTAAGTAGAAGCTTTAATCTTTTCTCCCACACCCCAGTGGGTTTTCTTGTTTATTCCCTATGGTTCATGCACCTCTCTATGAAGACCCTAGATGATGTCCTGCCCCCTCCATTTCAGCTCTGACCTGCAAAATGGGTGAGAGGGAAAACCTTACATCCTTTATGAGAGTGGAGTTTTAAACTGAAGTAGAACTTTTAAAAAAGACTTCATTTTTAAAAAGCAGTTTTAGGTTTATAACAAAATCGAGAGGAAGGTACAGAGATTTCCCATATACCTCCTGCCCTTGCACATGGATAGCCTCCCCATTATTAACATCACCTACTGATGTGATGATACTTTTTTTTTTCTTTTGGCTGCATCACACGGCATGTGGGATCTTAGTTCCCCAACCCGATCCCCAGGGATCAAACCCGGGCCCCCGCAGTGAAAACGCCCGAGTCCTGACTATTGGACCGCCAGGGAATTCCCGAATGGTCCTTTTTTTTTTTAACCAAAGATGGACTTACATTGATACGTCATAATCATTCAAAGTCCATAGTTTACCTTAGGGTTCACTGTTGGTGTTGTACATTCTATGGGTTTGGACAAAAGTATGACAACATATATCCATCATTATAATACCTGTAAAAAACAAAATTCAACCGAGTAAATTTAAAGATCTAATTGGCTCTGTTTTAACTTATTGTATAGAGTATTTTCACTGCCCTAAAAGCCCTCCATGCTCTGCCTATTCATCTCCCCCCAGCCCCTGCAACCATGGATCATTTTGTTGTTTCCATAGCTTTGCCTTTTTCAGAATATCATATAGTTGGAATCATATGGTATGTAGCCTTTTCAGATTGGCTTCTTTCACTTAGTAGTGTGCACTATGGTTCTTCCATGTCTTTCCATGGCTTGATAGCTCGTTTCATTTTAGCACTGAGTAATATTCCATTGTTTGGATGTACCACAGTTTATCAGTTTACCTACTGGAAGACATCTTGGTTGCCTTCAAGTTTTGGCAGTTATGGTTAAAGCTGCTAAAAACATCATGTGCAAGTTTTTGTGTGCACAGAAACTTTCATCTCCTCTGAGTAAATACCAAGGGGCATAATTGCTGGATCTTATGGTAAGAGTATGTTTAGTTTGGTAAGAAATTGCTGAACTATCTTCCAAAGAGGCTGTACCATTTTGCATTCCTGCTAGCAATGTATGAGAATTCCTGTTGCTGCACATCCTTGGCAGCATTTGGTGTTGTCAGTGTTCTGGATTTTGGCCATTCTAATAGGTGTGTAATAGTACTGCATTGTTGTATTAATTTGCATTTCCCTGATGACATATAATGTGGCGCATCTTTTCACATGCTTCTTTGCCATCTGTATATCTTCTTTGGTGAGGTGTTTGTTAAGCTTTTTGGGCTGTTTTTTAATTGGGCTGTTTGTTTTCCTATTTTTGAGTTATGAGTTCTTCATAAATTTTGGATAGCAGTCCTTTATTAGATGTGCCTTTGCAAATATTTTCTCCCACTCTGCAGCTTATTTCTTCATTTTCTTGACAGTGTCTTTCACATAGCAGAAGTTTTAAATTTTAATGAAGTCCAGTTTATCATTTATTTAATTCATGGATCATGCCGTATCTAAAAATTCATCACCATACTCAAGGTCATCTAGATTTTCTATGTTATATTCTAGGATTTTATAGTGTTAAATTTTGCAATTAGGTCTCTGATTCATTTCAGTTAATTTCTGTGAAGGTGTAAAGTCTGTGTCTAGATTATTTCTTTTTTGCATATGGATGTCCAGTTGTTCCAGCGTCAGTTGTTGAAAAGACTGCCTTTGTTCCATTGTATTGACTTTGCTCTTTTGTCAAAGATCAGTTAACTATAGTTGTGTATAATTGGGTCTATTTCTGGGGTCTCTATTTTGTTGCATTGATCTATTTGTCTATTCCTTTTTTTTTTTTTTTTTTAATTTTATTTTTTTTTATTTATTTATTTTTGGCTGTGTTGGGTCTTCGTTTCTGTGCGAGGGCTTTCTCTAGTTGCGGCGAGCGGGGGCCACTCTTCATCGCGGTGCGCGGGCCTCTCACTATCGCGGGCTCTCCTGTTGCGGAGCACAGGCTCCAGACGCGCAGGCTCAGTGGTTGTGGCTCACGGGCCCATTTGCTCCGTGGCATGTGGGATCTTCCCAGACCAGGGCTCGAACTCGTGTCCCCTGCATTGGCAGGCAGACTCTCAACCACCGCGCCACCAGGGAAGCCCTATTTGTCTATTCTTTTGCCAACGCCACAGTATTTTGACTACTATAGGTTTATAGTAAGTCTTTTTTTTTTTAATGTTGTCCAATTTTTCTTTTTTTTCTTTCTTTTCTCTCTCATTTTAAAAATTTATTTATTTATTTATTTTTGGCTGCATTGGGTCTTTGTTGCTGTGTGCAGGCTTTCTCTAGTTGCGGTGAGTGGGGGCTACTCTTCGTTGTGGTGTGTGGCTTCTAATTGCGGTGGCTTCTCTTGTTGTGGAGCACAGGCTCTAGACGTGTGGGCTTCAGTAGTTGTGCCACACCAGCTCAGTAGTTGTGGCACGCAGGCTCTAGAACATAGGCTCAGTAGTTGTGGCACACGGGCTTTGTTGCTCCATGGCACGTGGGATCTTCCCGGACCAGCGATCAAACCTGTGTCCCCTGCATTGGCAGGTGGATTCTTAACAACTGCACTACCAGGGAAGTCCCTTATAGTAAGTCTTGACATTGGGTAGGGTCACATCTCTGACTTTGTTCTTCTCCTTCAATACTGTGTTGGCCATTCTGGGTCTTTTGCCCCTCCACATAAACTTTAGAACCACTTTGTCAATATCCACAAAATATTAACTTGCTGGGATTTTGACTGGGACTTCATTGAATCTATAGATAAAATTGGGAAGAACTGACATTGTGGCAATATTGAGTCTTCCTTTCCATGAACATGGACTATCTCTCCATTTATTTAGTTCTTCTTGGATTTTGTTCATCAATTTTTTAGTTTTCCTCATATAGATCCTGTACATATTCTGTAAGATTTATACTAAGTATTTTATTTTGGGACTGTTAATGTAAATGGTATTGTTTTTCATTTCAAATTCTACTCGTTCATCACTGGTATACAGGAAAATGTTTAACTTTTGTATATTAACCTTGTATCCTGCAACCTTGCTATAATTGCTTATAGTTTCAGGATTTTCTACACAGTCATGTCATCTGTGAACAAAGACAGTTTTATTTCTTCCTTCCCAATCTGTATACCATTTATTTCCTTTTCTTGTCTTATTGTATTAGTGTCTTAGTCTGTTTATCTTGCTATAACAAATTACCATAGACTGAGTGGACTATATACAACAGAAATATATTTCTAACAGTCCTGGAGGCTGGGAAGTCCAAGACCAAGGTGACAGCAGGTTTGGTATCTGGTGAGGCTCACTTCCTGCTTCATAGACAGCTGTCTTCTCACTATGTCCTCAGATGGAGGAAGTGGATGAAGGAGTTCTCTAGGGTCTCTTTTATAAGGGCACTAACCCCATTCATGAGGGCTCCACCTTCATGACCCAGTCATCCCCAAAGGCCCCACCTCCAAATACCATCACATTGCAGGTTAGATTTTAACATATGAATTTGGGAGGTTGGGAAGGAATGCAAACATTTATTTATTTATTTTTCATTTTAAACAAGAAGTTTATTTAAACAACAAGATGCTTGACTTGAAGGGAAAACTATCTAGGATTAATTTCTTTTAGAATAATTTATCCCTACTTAAAGACAGACTGCCCTACATGTAACAGCTATGTACAAAAAAGTTATAAAATTATCCTTGGTTTTACAGTGATAAATGAAAAACATTAAGATTCTCCAATCAAACAAGGTATGCAAGAATTTTTATGTTGTTCTTTTTTTGTTAAACAGTGAGAGCAAAATAACTTACTGGAATATAAAGATAAGAGCTGATGAGCATGCCACTAATGGAGAAAAGGGGGTATCTTCACAGAACCAGTATTTTTCCCCATTCCATCTCCATTTGATGTCGATCAAAACATACCATTGGCCATTTAGTTAAAAAAAAAAAAGCAATATGCTTGTGCACATACACCAGTTACTTTATTTACAATAAAGGAATGGGGAAGGGGAAAATGAAA